>NC_056726.1:1295158263-1295528263 GCF_019279795.1 Protopterus annectens | reverse complement strand
TGCCCCTAGTCAAGGGTTTGCATCTATGCAGTTATGTTCTCTTGTTACACTAATGTTGAACTGTATTACATCGAGTACTAAACTATGAATCCTGTCATTGTCCTCAGCTGTCACACATTGTTTGATCTTTTGTTTGCTATACTAGTATGCTATATAATGCACCCTCTATTACCATGCAAGTCTAACTGTGAGCTCTTCGCCTTTGTTCCACTGTGCATTGCAAGTATGGTTAACCCAGTCAAAAAAAATAATAAAATAAATGAAATAAGTACAAGCAATGAAAAAACAGAACCTCAGCATCTACATAAATTATGGAACAAGATATCACTCCAGGTTAAACAATGCACATCTCTCTACCTGATGATTTTATGCATGATAACAAACAGACATGAGAGTATATCAGTTCAACTTTATGAAGATGAGCAGAATGCAGGTACTGCAAAGCTTGCCCTTCAAAACTGTGATGCTCCCCATTAAGGGGGTCTTATAACACCAAAGAGGCTTTGAATCGAACGCCTCTTCGTCGACACCTAAACAGCGAATGCACTAAAGCATGAATGCTCAGAACACCGATTTCTTTCCCTGGGAAAGAAATCGGTAGCACTAATACACAGACACACTTTCAAACATTACAATGTGGGGGGCTGTGCCCCCACACCCCCCTAACTAAATATACTAACTCCGAGATCACACTACAGTGGGGAAAGGGGCAAACACACAGGGGAGGCCAAGCAATTTCTTTCCCATGGAAAGAACTCACTGTTTTGAGTGTTCACGCTTTAGTGCGTTCGCTCTTTAGGTATCAACGAAGAGACATTCGATTAAACGCCTCTTTGCTGTTTTAATATAGACCCCCCCCATTAAGTGCACCTGTGTGATACAGCAAGCTGTTATAAGGAAAACTTTACACACAGTCTGAAAAATGTCAAAACAGGAAACCCACTGGTAAGGAAAACAAATGTAGAAAAAAGAGAAAATACAAACCTTTTTCCACATACTAATCTCAATGCAAACTTTTTGCAATACAACTCAGATTTGTTCACTTTCATAAACTGTGAAATTATTTTTCTCTGTTTGAGGAAAAAAAATAAGCAAGTAAGTAAATAGTAAACAAATAAATAAAATAAAGGCTTTGTGTTAGCACAAAATAATATGCTAACGATGTATAAATGGCAAACAGCCAGAAAAATCTCAAAAACCTCATAATTTTCATAGGACTTTTTCTATAGGATTTTCAGAGTAATTTAGTCTCCTGACCATCGGTGTGTTGCCAATACACACCCCTGTCAGAGCAGTTAGTCTTAGGGTAAATCTGAAGGATGCTAATGTATTATACTGCTTAACCTGCTAAAGCCTTTCCAGGGTTGGAAAGGTACTACTTAACAACTCGAAATCTCCATTCCATTTAACATCTAAAAGCTTGTTGGGGTGGGGGCTTTGCTGGTAGCTGTGACCTGCATTACTGACTCATACCTCTCAACTGTACAGATTTTTGCCTCATATTTTTGGTATATTTTTCATAAAATTGTGGTTTTCTAGCAGATCATTGGTAAATTACTGATGATTTAAGTCAGAATACAATGACAGACATTTGAGTTTTAGACTTCATATCCTTCAGAAAAAGTAATGCTAATGCAAAACCTGTTATTCTATCTACTTTCTAAGGATGTAACAGCAATATTTAAAAATTGCCCCTATTTTACGGCCTTTGTCCCATTTCATATGGCTTTGTCCAGATTTCTTGCTGTAAGAGGTTGTGAGATATGATTACTGTATGCTGCTTCAAAGTAAAATATCAAGCACGTTCTTGATTTTATGGTCTGCTTTCTTGTTATGAAACAAAACAAGATATGCATTTTCTTTTAAAATTTGAAAGCTACTGTATTATAAAATTCTCATAATTCAGAATCATGGTGTGATGCCATTTACTGTTTATCATGTATTCGTTATATCCAATATTTTAAAACAAAATAGTACAGATGTGAAGAGTCTTGCATCTTTACTGTAGATATAGAAAGAGACCACTGAAAGAATTTTAATCAAGGTGCCTTAGAAAGTGTACACAAATTGTATGATGTTAACTCAAATCAGACAAATGAATGAACTGAAGGCGTAAATCATTCCACAGGCAAAGCAGCACTTGCACCTCAGTACATAACATTTTGTAAATAAATGTTTTACTAATTTATCTCCAGGTCATAATTGAGTCACACAGCTACAATGCAGTATTCTATTCAAATGAGTAAGAGTTCTTCATATTGCAAATTGACACTGTGTTGTCTGCAAAAGACAGTTAAAGCAGTTTTACATTAATCTAAAAACAGTGCTTTAAACTTTCTTACAGGTTTTATTCTGAAACATATGGTATACTGTGAAACTAATACTGTCATCTCCCTGCCAAACCATGCTCAGCTGACATCTTCTGCTAATGGCACAGGCTGTTACTATTCCAAAAGTGAGGGAGAACATGCTTCATCATCCTGTTCTGTGCCAGAGGTGCTCTATGTTGCACAGAAAATGCTCAGTTCTAGGAATGACTTCTTAGGGTACATGATGTGAAGCTCTATAAATACACTTTCTATTCTGTAACCTGTCACTTCCTGTCATCTGCAGTTCAGAAATATGATCAAGTTCATAAAGGTTCAGCTATGAATTCCTGGAGATACATTTTCCAGCTACAGCATCCCTGAATGATCACAACAGGATAAAGTACACATCTCACAATAAATTGCTGCGTACAACAGCATAACATTTTATTATAATGAAGAAAGCAAAAATGAAATGCAAGTCTCCTGCACACACAGTGGATGCCATCAGTTTGTCCTGTGGAACAGTCAGATCTGAGCATGTTCACAGCTGGTTATTCTCATTTATAAGTCACTGAAAACAGAAGTGGGAGAATGCTCATTTGGTAGAAAACTAAGTGTAAAAACATCAACTGCACGAGTGAATGCTCATTTTTGCGGATCTAATATGGTTGAATTATAGTTGTATATAGTGTAGGTAAGTAGGAATGTACAGGAAAATGTTTTTTGAGTGAAATGGTAGTAGCTGCGAAGATGTACAAGACTGTATTACATAAGTTAGTGTGTATGTGTGAGAAGATCCACATGTTAAGAGCTACAGTAAAGGCTAGGTAAGGAGGTAGATATAGTGCTGTGAATGTTTGTTTGTTCTTGTGTGTTCTGTGTCCATTTGTCTTGTGTAATGGTACTGTTAGAGAAATGGGTTTTAGTAGCATTATGTGTAGAGTTGTGGTTAGGGGCAGGGTTAGCACATAAGTAAGGTGGTGCATGTGGAGAGGTCCCATTCCCTGAACCACCTACCTTACTCATGTATGCTAACCCTAACCCCAGTCCTACACATAACACCACCACTACTTAGACAGCGGATGGTCTGGATTTTGTAGCTGGGTTTATTAATATAGGACTTATTTTAGTGGATTCACTCTTAATTGCATTTCAGAGATTAATTAATTAATTCATTCATTCATTCATTTATTTATTTGCATTTGGTCTTTCTTTTTTCAGTCATTTCAGGTTCATTTTTTTGCATATTCAATTTTTCATTATATAATGACATATATATATATATAAAATACAAAATGCAGCAAAGACCACTGATCTTATAAAATAATATAGCTTTACTGAATAATAATAGCAACAACAAAAGGTGTAGTGTTTTCCAAAATAATCATGTAAAATAGCAGAATAACAAATTATCTTTAAGCATATTCCCATACAGCAGGGACAAGTCTTTCTGAGCTTCTCAGCAACTTTCATTCTTTCTTCTGTTTTTTGTTGGTGAGTAAAAATTTCCTTTGGATGTCTTCCTCCAGGACTCTCTCTACTCCGAAGGGCTTTACACAGAAATGCTGCCCCAAATGCGAAATCCTCCTCAAAAAATGGCCAACAACTCTGAAATGGCTGGCTTCAGCCCTCTCTAACACCATAAACAAAGCCTACTCTAACTAATACAATAAGGCTCCTGCCTTTCTTAAAGGAATAACTGCATTTAAAGTAACCATTTTACTTTCAGCATCTTTTGCATTATTTTAGGGCAGCTTAATTTCCTTTTTACATATGACTTGGTGAGAACTGCTATACTATAATAAGCTTATCACAAGTTTGAAGTCTTAGGTTTCAGGCCCAGTTGAAAGGCTATGAGTCCTAGACAAGTCATCTACATTGTGGTGATTCAAACTTGGTCAGTGCTGTACTGTGAACATGAATAGTTGTGCGAAAATTGCCTACCTATACAGCTCCATGTTCCCATTTTGCTTCTGATTTAACTACATCTGAGGGTATGGTTTACCACCAATGTGAATTCTCAGACAAGGAGGCAATATTTTAGGGGACAAAACACTAACTTGATCACCATGTTAATATATAGATTCCTCAATAGAGGAATCAAAGAATACTCTGTTTTTGTTCCACTACAATTGCACCTTAGGAAAATTTACAGGATGCTCTTCACAGCCAAAGGTCTGTGACAGCACAATTCCCAGCTGAATTTCCGATGCATCAGTATAAACTAAACAAGGTCTACTAAAATCCAGACATGCTGAGGCATACTCTGAATACAATATTTGTTTTAAATGGTTGAAAGCATTTTCTGCCTCCAGTGTCCATTCTTCTTTAAGGAGCATCTTCTTTTTTGTCATATTTGTAAGAGGGGAAAGCTACTGATGCAAAATGGGTCAGAAACTTCTGACATTACCCAGCTAACCAGAAAATACTCTCACTTGCCTCTTAGTACCTGGAATAGTCCTGTTTCTCAATGCTACTATTTTGTTCTCCTGATGCCTAATAATTCATCTACCTACTACACAGCCTGAATACTTTTCTTCTGTCATGCCTAACTTGCTCTTGGAGGTATTAACAGTTAAATCTTGCTTGTCTTGAGGAGTCCTCTACAACCTCTGCCTCAGCTGGATGGGAATTCCTATCCTTAGAGTGTATTAATACATTATTTATGTAAGCAGCAGCACTCTCAATGTCAGGCTTCAGGATACTGCGTTTAATCTCTGAAAAAGTTACAGGGCTAACGTAGACCAAAACAAAGGATGGGATACTGAAATAAGCCCTTTGGTACTGTTTTCCCTAGCTGTTAGTGGGATCTCTCAATATCCATTTGTTAGATCTAATGTAGTAAAGTACCTTGCCTTCCCCAACCTTTCTGTTAGTTTATCAACCCAAGCCATTGTACAGCAATCAGTTTTCGAACCACTGTTTAGCTTCATAAAATCATTACATGACATGACTATTCCATTCAGCTTTGGGGCTAATATTATGGTTTTAGCATTTCCATCTTAGGTATTTTAAGTAGTTCTTCTAGTACAACATCTCTCTCACTCTGGTATTCTGTAAGTTTTTAAATCAATCTTTTCTCCTGGTATGGTCCCAATATGGTGTTTGTGCAGGTTTGTCCCGCCAGGAAGTTCTAAAACTGCCTCCTTGTTTCTTAACTGAAAATCCCATTCCTCTTGTTTGTGTAGCTTACACAGTATGGCATCTACTTACACTGCAAGCAGAGAGAATATATTTTCTCTGAACTATTGGCTACAGACATTAAGCCAATTACAGAGGCTTGTTCATCTTCCCATGGATACAGAGCATTGATGTAGTTTATATTGTCTGGCCTTCTAACCCCCAGTCTGTATATCCTTGTAATCTGCATCACTTAATTTTTCTTCTGCTTCAATTAGACCCTGCAGTTTATCCACAAAATTGTTTTCTACAGAAGAGACCAAAACTAAAATGCAGTCTTCATCTTTAAATTCTGGGTTCCTTGCATATTTATTAGGCATTCATTGTTGTGTGATGTGTGCTACTTCCATGTGTTTCATTATGATAAGTGTGACGTCCCTGCTCTGAGCCAATAATCAAAGAGCCTCAATCCTCACCACTGACACTTGTGAGGGATGTTCATTTGAAACAAATATAGATACACACACTATTTCCAGATGCAACTCTCAGCACCAAGCATAATTTCCCTTAAGAGCACACAGGTAGCACACACATTCTAGGGTTGGGTTTTCCTCTCCAGGCCTTAAATAAGATGCCACCTTTCTCTCTGCAGAAACCAGTGCTGTGTGTCACTGTTCCAAGTAGCTGACACACACACACTCTGAGATTTGATTTTCACACACACACACACACACACACACACACACACACACACACACACACACACACACACACATGCTTGAGAAAGCCGAGCACAGATTTACTAGCTCCACCACCTCCACCCAGGCTATAGGTAGTTCCACTGCCACCAACCAGCTCCTCTATGGCTTTTCCAATGGTACCCAATCATACGGAGTAAAATTAATACTACTACAAATGGTTGTGTTTGACCAATGCAGCAAGGTTTTCAGGAGTGGCTAGTGTCACCAAATAAGTATAAGTATTCTCAAAGGTTAAAAGATTCTCTAAAAGACCAGCCACAATCTTCTTCTTCTTTCGGCTTTTCCCAGTTAGGGGTCGCCACAGTGGATCACCTGTCCGCTCATGATTGGCAGTGGAGTTTTACGATGTCGAGTTGCCAGACCAGTGCCCAACCTTTCACAGAAGGTGCACACACGCACACACTCATGCCTAGGGCTAATTTAGACTGTCAGATCCACATACAGCATGTCTTTGGGATGTGGGAGGAAACCGGAGCACCCAGAGGAAACCCACGTGACCACAGGGAGGACATGCAGACTCTGCACAGAAGGCACTCCAGCTGAGAATCGAACCAAAGAACCTCTTGCTGTGAGGTGGCAACACTAAATGCTGCACCACCACGGCTGCCCAAAAGACCAGCCACAATGAAAAGTTTAAATATATTTAATAATAAACAATAAAAAGAACATGACAATTCTAAATATCTGTTTACAATAAACACCAGAGTTTCAGACTCAGGAAATATTAAAAATAACACCTATGGAAAGATTCACACAGCTACAGAAAAACAATACTTAGCTAATCTCACAATATTTTCCTAACTTATGTAAAAGAATTACTGTCTCCTAGTTAACTTATTAGAGCAAGGCAAGATGAAGTGGGTGAATGGTCCTTCTTTGCCAGGTTTCACAAACAGACTGCTTTGAGACTTCTGTCTCATCTAGTATTAAAACATAATTTCCATGCTGGATTACAGAAGGATATAACATACATCTGGTCACCTGACATCTGGTTCCCACCTTACCCCAGCACAGACTCCAATGATTAGTTAAAATGCTCCACTAACTCATTTTTTTCTGAGGATTGTACACAGGTTTTTAATTGTTTGACTTTAATGCATGTGATCCACTATTCTGGATGTAAATGGATCCCCCTGGTCACAGAGCATCTTTAGGCATCCCTTCTCTGGAAGATCATAAGACTAACTCCCTAACCACAGATTTAACATTAGACCTACGGGGGGGGGAATAGCCCTTGGATACTTAGTAGCATAGCTTAAAATAACCAAGATATACTGAAACCCATTTCTGGATTTCATAAATAGTCCAACAATATCCAGAACAATAAATCCAAAAGGAAGTTCTGTAACAGGCATTGGAATTATATCTATCTTCTGGCATTTGAGGCATCCAGCACAGAAGTTTCCAACTTATTTTATTATTCCTGGCCAGTAAAACCTTGCAAAGATCCATATTTTATCTTGTCCATTTCTTTGTGTCTTCCAAGTACATGGCTATGTGCTAACCTCTTCACTACATTCCTCAAAGTTTCTGATATTAAAAACTGACATAGTACCTCATCCCTGACTTTACCTACCATGTAAAAATAATTCACTTTGTAACTCAAAGTATGAGTAAGATGTGGGAATATTTTGTTCAGTTTCCTCCCTCTACCTCTTAGGTATACATTCCCTCACACTGCTTAAAGTGTCATCTTTCATTTGTGCCTTTTTAACATTTATCTGGCTTACCTGGAGGCCAGCCAACTCTAGAGTTTCCACAGGGTCAATCTGTTGTATACTACAAGTCACGTCTCCTCTCCTACCAACATAGATACTGGGGTCTCAATGTCTTCTACTAAGAAAAGTAACTTGTGTTCCTTATTTGCATTTTCTTGGTTATTTATCTTATAAGCCTGCTGCATAGAAACCTCATCTTTCTTCTGTTTAGAGTTCCTGTATTCTGACTTAACAGGAATATCAGGGCTCTCTGTTCAAGGTTATCTAGTCCCTCAGTGTATACTACCCCTCTCTTTTTTCCTTCCTTCTTCAGAAGTTCTCCCTCTGACGTGGTACAACTTAGTTTTACCTTCTCTGTTTGTTTTTTCTTCTCTCAGTTACTTTCCCTTTTTGAAGAGGTGTCTCAGAATGATTGAACACCACCATTTCAATATGGGCCTATGGGGCAAGTCTGCTTTTATTAGACTAGAGTACACAAAAGTGAGCAAAATGTAATAGGTCATCAACTATATAACTGCCAGTGTCTAGTAAAAACCTTGTCTGTTTAACAAGTCACTCCCTGGGATGTAGCAAGCAGTTTCCACTTTGTACTCAAAAGATCTTAGTGCTACCCCCTTGGTCACCCATCATTTAAAAATGGACACATTTCTCAAAATGCTGCCCAAGAACTTAATAAATGTAAGTAACATTTTCAGCCAATCCTCCTAAAACTACTAAAAATACTGTTTTTCAACTAACGATATTACAATCATTGTTGGAGGGATTAATTTAAAGAGTTCTAGACATAATGTGACCTGAAAAAAAGCCATATTGATGTGATGCTCAGAAAAAAATGTACTCAGAAGAGTACTAAAAGTATGCCTGGCTATAACCTTGGCCACTCCTGGAATGTCTAATGAATGGTCATGAGACAGGGTACATCCTGCTTGTAGGTTTATGCCTCACTAAGTTTTCTAGCAGTAAATACGATTGTGACTTAGTTCATCATATCTCACTGCTTACACTGTTATTGAGCTACATAACCCTGTGACTTACAAGCAAAGAAGTGATGATTGTAGAAGAGAAAACTAAAATACAGTGCTACCAATCATATTAAAGTTACTTAGGCAAAAAGGCACTTTCTGCTACATGAGAGACAGCAGGTAGCAGTCTGGTTAGACATTAATTAAAATGAGGTCAAAGGCCAAATGTGTTACTTCACTTAGGCACTACAGTATCAGTTTTAACATAGAAATAAACCATGCCTCATGTTGGGGAAATACATACAAAGATATACAGAAACTACATTCCCAAGAGTTTACAACTACTGCTGGTTGGTCTGGCCTAACAAAATGCCAGATAAAATGGATTACAGTGCCACGTGTATGACTTCATTACAATCAAATGGTGGTTTTGAATTCAAAAGAATACAATATGAAATGTACTGTTAGCACTGGTATGCTATGCTGTTCAAGGACAGCCTTTCTTCATACATTGCACTGTTTAAGGCTTCCTGCACAGCTAATTAAAACATAATCAGAACATATACTAGTGATACCGCAAGCATTGCTTAAAAATCAGAAATGTTTACAAGTGCTAAAACAGGCTACATGATGTAGCAAGTCTTTCTGCTGTAACTGACAAGGACATCAGGGTTTGTTCAGCAATCTATTGTCCTTGACTCAGGGCCAAAGAAAGACAGAGCATTGATAATTCACTGCTTGGAAATACATTACGGTTCACAGCACACCTTCTGCAAAGCAAGGTTATTAGCTTATTGAGGTTGTGCTCTTTTAGTCTGTAAAGCTCTTATCTGTCATCTATAAAGGTACAACACTGCTCATGCATATATACCCTTGTCAGTCTGTAAAACATTACCTTTAATGATGGGGCAGGCAAGCCACAAGTTATTTCATTTTTGGCTACCAGTAACTTTGAATGCCTCTGCTCAATTTAACTTCTAACTTGGAATAAAGTGTTGAGAAACAACACATTTCCAAAGAACAACTACAATACACTTGCTTCAGAGGACAAGCATCTCATCAAGAGGCATTTCTTTCCATGCAAGAAAACAAAATTTTCACAAGGAATTTGGCATTTGCACACTATTAATTACCAAAATGACTTCCACACAAATCTTTTCTTGTAGTATAATTATCATGTTTGTAATGGGATGTTGTGAAAAAAAAGTGTTCACAAGAGCATAATCTCTACAACCTTGACTCAATATACAACTGTAAATAATTCCCCTACTTTCATATACAATTGTGTAATAGCCTAGATACAGCACATCCCAATCAGTTAATTCACAATTAAAAATAAATACTGCAAAAAAATTGGGTGACATATGCAGTCTGCGAAAATGTGTATTGTGAGATGTTTTTAAAGTATTATAAATGTATAGCTGAAGTGTTTTAATGCTAATTACTGATACAAATAAACAATTCACATGGCAACATACATAGTAATGTTAGATCATCATCACCCAGGTAACTGTATTTTAACAGGTTATACTCATTTTTTTTGTGGATATCTGCCCACAGAAAAAGATCTTCTAATTTACTCACTAGCATCATGTGACATGTGGTAAAGTACCTGTATTTATACTATCACCTTACAACAAGGTAAAGGAGACAATGTATAAGTTGGAAAGCACACCTTAAGATTACATCACAAACACTGTAACTTGTAGCACACACCACACAATAAGCAAGACTACAAACAATGGACTGTATCAGCGAGGCATTCTCTTGAATTCCGAAGACACAGAGTCCTGGAATTACAGCTTAAAAAACAGGATGAGCTTGGACACAGAGTTTCATTCTGGGAATGCAAGACTAGCTTCTCAGTGCATCTGCTCATTTCAATAAGTCATGTTTACAAGTCATAATTTCCAAGAAAGAGAATGAATTTGGAATGCTCTTCCTTCATAGAGCAGTGTACAAATGTCAACTGCTTATTCTGATCATTAAATAGAAAACAGCTAGATCTCAGTCCAGTGTAAAAGGGAGCAAACAAAACTCTAAACAAGCATTTGTTTCTGCTATTAATATAGCCTTTATTTTATGTACACACCTGAATGACAGCACTTTGTTCCACATTTTGATTTTATAAAAATTCTTTTGCAGCCCTTAGTTTTATTGTTCTGTATAAAGTTTATTTGCATGACACTGATGTGGATGATCACATAGACAAACAAACCCTGTATTAAAAAGAAGCTGTAGCTGGCAAACGTGCTAACCTTCAGCACAGATCTGTGATTTCACTAGCGGCTGCACTTAGGAATATTAAAAAAAAAAAACATTAAAGATTAGGGTCTGCACATTTACAAAGAAGACTCCTCAGTTATGATTAATGAGTTTGGGACAGCATCTGTCATACTATCCCACTGTAATGTCTCAGCTCTAATTCCTACATAAATCACTACATGAAACCTATTTTGGCAATTACATAGAACGCTGAACCTTGTGTAATTACATGTTCAGAATACTAAGTGACTTCATTATGCAAGATCTAGTGCTCCAAGCAATCACTGATTCTTGCATGTTCTGCAGTAAAAGAGGTTACTTTAGCATATGTTATTTTTTGGTCGTTTTTTTTTTTTCTTTATTAACAACAACAACATTAAAAATAACAGAATGTTGCATTAATTTTACTTGTAAATATCCCCTTAAACCCCAAAGTACGTTGCTTTACGAAAGAAAGTGGGGAGGAGGTTGCCCATCATATAAACAGAATTAACCAAAAACCTAACAGAATCTGTCAGAATAATTCCCTGACAACAGGTGTCAAAGTATGCTAGCAGTATAACATTCTGAAAGCTGTGCAAATGCAGTGACGAGGTCAAATATTGTACTCAATGCCCTATCATCCCTATAACTTTTTGGTTCTGCTGTATTGCAAGACACATGCACACATCTTTCTCCGTATGAGCATTGGTTACTGAAGTATAGGTTTTGCTGTAAACGAACACTGCAGTTTCTTTAAATTAGCACTCGAATCTGTCTACAGAGCAAGTGATGTTTTTTGTTGGCATGGATTATGGACAGCCTGTTGGAATTTATTTTTATCTTTCCCTGTCAGCATTTTGTTGAAAAACTGCAACCCTAGGCAGCATTGCATAGGAAAATAAGTTGAAAACATTGCATTATTTACCTTTATTGATCCAAGGCCTATCCTGTGCAACTTTTTTTTTAATAACCAAGCACAAAGTGCAATGATGAAGCCAACATGAATTGAAAGAAACTAACAGCAGCGCTGTTTGCCTTTGCAAAAAAGTGTGTCCTGTTACTTTAACAAGGTATGAAGCCAGGATCTATACATCGGGGAATAAATGAAGAGTGAAAGCAGGTGTCTGAAGACAAATGCGGAGAACTCAAAAATTAAAAACAAAGGATATGATTTTATTTGTATGTCTTCTAGGATGTATTTTAATGTTTTTATTCCTCTTGTAATGTCAGTATGGAATGACATAAAGAAAGTTCTGCTATGTGCTGACATCACTTCTTACACATGACAAACACTGACCAGTGACCTTATATAAAACCATCAGAAGTTTCACGCTATGCCAGATGAGACATCCTCATATGATGTACTGGCATATTTCAATTTCCATTTAGAAAGAGTAAAAAAGAGAGTCGGTATCTTTACTATCAATATATATAAATAATTATAAATATGAAACATAATGCTTCCATCCTTGGTTACTCTGTTCCTTGAGATGTCTTATGGTATTTGGGAAATTCTATTGTCTTGTTTGCAGGTCTTGTTTTCCTCTCCATAGTAGCTCAAATTTTTCCTCTACAAGCCTTCAAAGAGGCATTTTCTCATATATAAAGTGGCATTTAATTCTTAAGCATTTCATTTAAGATTCCAAATGTTTTAAGACAGAATTCTCACAAAGGCACCAGCAGCTACAACCTTCAAATATCATGTAAGAACTTAATTATTTCCCATTTTTCTTCAGTAACTTTAAGTCAGTGCTATATGAAAATGAATAAGGTAGATTAAAAACACAGATGAGAGATGGAAATGTCGCCAGAATATTTCAGTCTTGGAAGTATCACCTGTAGACATAAGTTCAATGAGAAGGATATAGTCATTTAGGGTGAGAGTCCTTAAAAGTTTTTTTACTCATTTTCTCGCTCACTCGCAATGTGAAATGTGCAAAAAGACAGGCTATGGTTCTATAACAGAGCATGTCAAGATCCTGCTGCCTTTTGGGGATTCGTTGATATTACTGGGATTCAAACATTACTCCAACAATGTTGAGCATACCTCTCAACTGTCTAGATTTTTGCAGAATTATTTTTGCTCATATTGTTCTTCATAAAATTGTGGATTTCTGGCAAGTCACTGATGACTGAAGTCATTAAATGATGGCAAACATTTGAGTTCCAGACTTTATAGCCTTCAGAAAATACATGCTAACACAAGTCTTGTTACTCTAGCACCTTTCTAAGTTTAAGCGCAATATTTAAATCCATCCCAGTTTTTCTGTCCGTCCCCCATTATTTTAGGCTTTGCCCATATTTCTTGCTGTAGGAGGTTGAGCAGTATGATGATGAGTTAAGGTAAAAGACTATAGTGAGGTGACAAACACTAGTAGCGCACTGCAGTCGGAGGAATGGGATAAAAATCAAAGTTCTTAAGTTTGCAACTGTGCTAGTATGAAGGACAGTAATGGCAGAATGTGGGGAACTGGTTGACAGATGCCATAAAAACTAAAATAAGATGGCTAACGTTTGAGTCAATATGCCACTTTGAAAAGTGCTAACTTAACCATAATTTAGCAGATACCAGATTCCCCATTCCTAGGGAGGAACTACACTCTCTCAGTACACACATACTTGTCCCATGTAAATGATACTAGGGTTATCATACATAACAGTTGACATATCAATGCATTTTAAACAAAAAGGACTGTAGAAAATCCAGTTACCAGTGACATCTGCAGAACATTATAGCAAAGTAATGAACACTCAACACTGTTACAAAGAATCTAGTATAATTTTCTTATGCTTGCAAGGATAAACTGCACTTTTTAATTACAAGGTTAGTGAAATAGCTTTCAGATGCTTTCCATTCATGAACCAAGGAACAACGGTATTTCATAGTACCTAAACCACCAGAATGTTTTTAGGAAGTGGAAAGGAAATTCAGTACCTGAAGAAAACAGACACAGATACTGGGAGAACATGCAGACTCTACATAAACACTAATCACATGATCCGCTGACCCTAACCTTACCCCTGATCACCTGTGCTGTCACCAACCTCATGTGCAAGTTAACCTATTCAAACAAAAATAAAAGCTAATTTCTGATTATGGACATAGGGGTAAGGCAGCTCAGCCACACCACCCATGCAAGGGGGCTACTGACTCTTGATTTACCCTCATGTTTTCACAACTCAATGGCAAGTGCCGTTACCATTTCATTTTTGACACTGGCTTGCAAACAATACAGGGCAATACAGGGCATAACTGGCAGAAAAAAAACAGGGCAATCCCTTTAAAGAATGGTATCTGAAATGTTTAAGTCTCTACACTTTAAAAATTTCAGCAGACAAAATACAAACCTTTGGAAAAGACATTACAGAAATGATCCAGTTCTAAAAGCAAAGCTTGCAAAAATGTATTTTTTGACTCTATGATACAGTATTGGTAGTTCTGTGGTTCACGCTCCAAATTATCCAAGTAAGAAGGATTCTGTAGTTGCTACAACTAAACAACCTTCTTGACATTTACAAATGTGTATGAACTTTGACAGCTCAAGACAAACAGACGTTCATGCACATTTTTTTAAACGATGCTAAGTATGGCCAGGTGTGCAGGAGATTAAGGATTTGGTCACCTGATCAGAGGCAGCTAATTCCTTCGCAGATCAAGTGTTAAAATCTGTGTAGAGGATCTACGAGAGTATTTGTAAAATCAGTGAATCAAGTTAGCAGTATTTTCCTGATGACACTTGCAATATAGTGTTGTGATTAATCAATATCTGGAGGCAGAGAAGAATTAAGGTTGTGAACTGCAGATATAATATCACATCATGCGGTCTCTGATTCTTTCAGTCTTCTGTGACAAACTTCATTAATACAGTTAAAATGCCAAAGCTTTCAAAGATCACTGCCGGGAAAAAAAAAAACAGGAGCTAACAATGTAGGTCTTAGTCATTAAACAGAAATAAAGTCTTAAGAATAAAACATCTTCTTAACAGAGACTTTTTTTTTAAACAAACCTTTACTAAACACAAAAAAGCATATTCACTTTAACAAACCTCAGAATAAAACTACAAAAACACAGTGCACTTCTCACAACAAAAGAAAGCATAACAATTTTGAACAAGATATCATTACGCTATGAACAGACTCAACTAAGCTATTACAATAATGTATTCTTTCTCATACTGGCCAATTATTTCAACATAGCGTGACTTTCAGCTGCTAAGAACACAGGCCATATCTCACTCTTGCTCTTTACATACTCTAGTAGCATTCTTCCAGAAGTTTCATCCACCATGCCACGTTTCACCACTAAAGTTCTAAAAAGGAGAGCTCATCTGCCAAGCAAGGGGTCCCCATTAAAAGCAACATAATTTGATTAAGTATTTAACTTATCAAAGGAGACTCTGGTTGGCAGCACAATCCAGACCCTCACTGAAGCAGTACGTTGTGTTAACCATATCATAAAGGACTGCCCAAGGGGCAAAACTTTTAGGGTGAGAGAGAGACATTTGCTATGAGAGTTCTCTGCAAAAAAAAAAAAAAAAGACTACTTTTGCCTATGTCTTTATTCAACAGGTGAGTGAACACCATGGACATCTCAACACATAAATGGGTTTCACCAATAATCTCCTAAAACCCAGCCTATGAAATAATGGGAGTGGGTCTGACACTAATCCATGCCTTAGGGCTAATCCTTGATAGCACATCTCACCATAAGATACCTCCAGTGACCCTTTGTCTCAAACCCTACTTCTCTTGCAAACAACTAAAGGATATAAACTTATATTTAATTACCCACTACTTGAGTGAGATCCTCTAAACACAGAATTCCCTTAGCATCCAATTCCCCGGCAGTCAGTGGTGTGTCATCTACTGTTAAGAAAGAAGAGCCCCATAAAATAATCATGGTGCCCCACACATCAACCTCTGGGGTTAATTTGTACATCCTGTGTGGAGCTCCTCATGCCCCAGCCAATCTTTCAATTTCTGGGCTAAACCACATTCACACCAAGCCACCTGCCAGGGTGTATGTGACTGCAGAATGGATTATCTAGCTAATGCTGGGAGAATGGTCTTTCTTGATATAAACCAACAGGTGGACCAGGGAAAAGGCAAATTCATACATGCACTAATGCTCAAGCCCAGGTATTTGATTAGAGATCATGGCATACATGGTTTAATCATTCCCTTGTGGTTAATCCAAATGAAATGTCTCCATTGCTTAACTGTGTGACTGAGCAAATCACTTAACCAGACATCACTCTTTGGATGAGTCTGAAACAGGTCCATGGAGATTAGTGCTCTACCACGGAAAACAAATAAAATAAAATAAATGAGATATATTGTGAAACTTAACAAATCCATCCAGACTTTTATGCAATTAACAGATATCTGGTCAGGCTAAAAAGTAAATGACAGAAAATCTAAAATGTCACTCCTTAGCAAATATTAATTAAATTCATAGATAAAGGCATTAAGTGCAGAGAAACTACTTTTAAGGGGGACAGTACCATTTAGAACAAACTCAAGCTAGTTTAAACAATAATCAGGAAATAACTGCAAAGAAAGGGGACAAGAATGGCCCACATATATTACATTCTATTACTGGAAGAATAAGTGTGAGTAAGTATTTCATTTACCAAAGTGGCTATTTTATGTGGTCTGTAAAATCATACAACTAGAAACATATTTTCCATGAATAAAACATGAAGAAATTTTGTGTAAAGGGGAACATGAAGAGTAAAATGGGCTAATCAGATTCTGGGGCCAAAGTTCCAGACTCTGAAGTGATTCAGATGGCAGCTATGATACATAAATGGAATTCTTCTGAGATACTAACCTCTGAACTTCAAGCAATTGAGCTATTCTAGATTACTGTTATTTTAGAACTTAACTATTGTTGTCAAAAAGATGAGTCACGTCGGGTTGAACAGAAAAGAGAGAAATCAGTCCATGTACACAAGTACACAATAATCTTTGGACATATGTCAAATTTTCAGAATAGGAGATCATGTACTAAAATTGAATACAAAATGACGAGAGTGGCTTAAAATACAAAAATGAGAAACGGGACTAGATATGTACAAATCTATTTCAGATGAACTGCCTCATGTCTGGATATTTGCAGGCCAAAATATTAATTAAGGAAGTTAGAAAAACATATGAGATGACACAATATTTCTCTTTATACCAGTTTAAAAATTGGACCAAAAATTATCAACAACACTCTATAAATCCAAATATCAAAAAAGAACCAGATGTCCATAAAGATTCTTGAAATGGAATGAGGTTTTATAAATTAATACAAATATGTCTATGACTAGCTAAGAACACATAACAGGGCTATTCAACTTTTGATGTTCCCTAGGAGCAGAGACACAACTAAATGTTACCTAAAAAGATTAAACAAAAGAAATCCAACTACCACTCATTTGATATAATTTTAGAGAAAAGGTCAACACGATTAATGTATTGGTGTGTCTGCCCAAAGAATTTATACTGAAGGATAAGACTAAAACAAGAGTACAAGTATGCTAAACAAGAGAATTTACTTTTAATGGCTAATAACTCCATATTCAAAAGAGAAAAACATTTTATATAGCTTATTTGCTTGTCTAATAAAAGAGTATTATCATCAAAACAGCTCATTTTCAAATTAAAAGAGGTGGGTGACTGTCTAGCACATAATGCAAAGATACAAAAGATAGCCCATATTTTTCCCTCACATGACACAGCAGAAGACAGGTTAAAGCTAATTTCATTTAGTTGTCCCTCCTTCTCTGATTCAAACTGGATATGCCAAAGGGGAGGGGGAGTTCAAGAATATATCTTTCTGCAAAAGAAAAATTATAAATACAATGATTTTAGAATGGAGCAAAATAAATTAACAAAAATTGTACCATTATATATAATTATGAAAGACACATGTGCATAGTTGTATGTCAGATGCTTCAAAATGCAGCAATTACCAACACAAATGATTATAAAAAGGAGTGGGTAACTAGTTAAAGATGCTGAATGGACTATAAAGTACTGAATGTTCTTGAAAATGAGTGCTGAAAATGATGATCAGAAATTTGATGGTAGGGGGCATAGCCAAGATGGCTAACTGAGAGCAGCAACTAGTGAAAGCTCTGTGACTGAAAACTTTTGACAGAAAACCGAATCCAAAAATTAGAATTTGCAGATACTTCATAGCTATTTATATTCAATAATAAGTAAGAGAAAAGATTTATAGCTTGAAGTTCTTCAAAAGCTGTAATTTTCCTGTCAGAATTTCATCTGCTTGTTTAAGAGAGAGACTTCAGCATGAGCCACTCATTTTAAAAAGATATCTGTTAGAGTGAGGAAATTCTTAGTGAATTCACTATAGTATATTAAAGAATAATATGCCTGAAAATTTAGAGTCAGATTTGTGTTTTCATGTATGCATTTAGTTTCTGGGAAAGACAATTCATCACAAAGAAAGATATAGAATGTGATGTGCAGAAATACATGATGTTCCTTTCTTAAGGGAAAGATGTACTTGCAATAGAATGCTAGACAACACATAGGCAAGACAAGGGTTGAGGAACCAAGGCTAAAGAGGCGTGCAAAACATTACGGGGTTTGTGGTATTATGAGAACATACATCAGACACAGTGAAGTCAGGAAGTTAGTAAGTTTAGAATGACATACAAAAGATCAAATATCTAGCATTTTGGAACAGAAGTTAGCTTTGGACTGATATGTAAAAGGCTCTGTACAGTACAGGCATTTGAGCCTAAGTACAGAAGACAGGTCAAATATCCATACTATTCAGGGGGAAAACTGTTTCAGTTAATATTATTCAGGAGACTCAGAATACACACGCAGAAACTTTGGATATATTTATCAGTGCTTGTTATTGTTATCCAGCATTTCTACAGACTGTTATGGTTTATCAGCACTGTTACTGAAGAGAGTATTTGGATATTGTTAACATATAATAAAGCATTATTACCAAAATTACAGCATGCAGTCTTATCAGACAAAGACTTTAATTCCAGTCTCATTTCATTTTTTTCCAGTTAAATCCAGTATAGTACAGTCTTATCAATTCTTTCAATGGCAAGCCACTATCAATGGGGTAAAACAGTTAAAGTCCCAAAACCCTATAGCAATTTTTCATCAACAGTCAGACTACATGTGCTCTACAAAGCAAACTACAGAACAGCAGTGTTTCATTCCAAGCAACCTTATCAGCACTACAGGTACCTGTATTCATTCGGAATACTTCTTCAGAACTTCAGCAGAGATAGGTGGACTTACAGTGACATTTTTCCAGTCTATCAGTGACTACAGCAAAAGTTTCATAACAGACTTTTCATCAGCACACCAGTGTTTTTCCAGATGGGAGACAATCAACTCCCTAAGGCCACAGCCAACAGCATTACAGTTACTCCTTACACAGCAAACCTTTCAGTAAGACACTACTGATATTTCATACAGAAAAAGAGTCAGAGCAGACAAAAAAACTTTGCATATAACAATTGCAGCTATTAGACAAATTGCAGAGCTTCAGAAAAATCTCAAAGAACTTCAACAGGCCAGCACTAGTTCAGAAAATCTACAACCTTCATCAGTGTTCCTTCAGGAACATAAAAAGGCATTATCCAGTTAACAGCTATGTACTTCACCATCTCCACGTCATACAACAAGCAATAAAAAAGTTTAAAATGCTGCAGACAACAGGACACATTCTTCCACAACAATAAAGTTATGTATGACTTTATATGCACTTTTTAGCTAAAAAAAAAAAGCTCTGAAAGTTTAGATACATCAGTAAAAGTCACTTACATACCTTTTATATAAACATGTCAAGTAATACTTCTACAGTTAAGACACCAGTAAATGTTTGGTTTAAAGTTAAAAACTGGGTACCAGAAATGTTCATTTAAAGTTAAAAGTTATGAGTTCAGGAATGTTACATCCTTCCAGACACAAAAGGATTAAATCACAGCAGCACACACTATCTCATAATTCACAGAATGAGTCAGCTTTTGACAGTAATTCTGATTTACAGTTTTGAAACATCAGTACAAATGCTACACCACATGTAATTCAAAGTACAGAGTTAAGTAGCAATATGGTGAATACATTCGTAAACACAATCAGAGTACAAGCCAGTGCAAATATTGCACTGAGGGGGGAATAAGACTGCAGATTTTAATCAGTCTGATAATATCAAGCATGCTGGATGTATTACTAAAAATGGACAAACTGGACACTAAGATTGTAAGTTTCAAAGAAAAATCCTGAAAGGTTATGTAACATTTAGAAATTCTTATGAAACAACATACACTAATCTGCAGTACAGAAGAAGCTTTAAATGACCATGAAAGGAGAATAAGTGAAGGTGAGTCTCAGAATGAATTCCTTTTAAAACAAAATAACTGGCTTATAGATAAAGTTGATAATTCAGAAAATAGACTGAAATTATATCAGAATGTATGACTGCATAAAATGTTACATTTATCTCAGACTTTATCATTGGGATTTTTCAGATTACCTTCAAAGAAGAAAAACATACCGCCATGCTCAATAACAGTTATGTTTATGTTCAGCATAAAAAAAGTCCAAATATTAAAAACAGTATTGTCCATCAACCTATTAAAAACAGGTGATGTAATCAGATTTGGCTATGACTGTTCCAGTAATGAGTAAAATGAAATTCTGCTTGCCACTGATTAAAAATCTTTAAAAGAACAATATTAAAACTACTTTAGTGTTTCCTGCCCAAAGATCAAGATATTTCTTTCTGAAGGAATTTAAGTACTTGACACACTGGATCCACATTTGTTAATGAAAATAAAATCCTTAACACTAAAGAACTGGACTGGAATGCTGCATCCCTCAAGAGACAGAGTGAGAAAACTGTTTCTAAAGTTAAAATACTTAAAATCAAGTAGCATCTATTTTCTGATTGCAGAACCTTTATTTTCTTAAACAATAGATTTGCCCTCTAAGTAAAGGGTCTATTTAGGACTTTAAGCTTCAACCCATATGCAAGTATGTATTTATGTTTTAAACCAAAACATTTTGCATGATAGGGAATACAGGTAGTATTACTATATTTGTAGTGAAAGACTTAATATATTTCATTTAAACTAAACTTAAAAATGCATTTCTACATGTTAAGGTATTTCCTGTATGAGAATGACATCAAATTATAATTAATAGAATTGGTAACTAATTAATAGAATTGGGCGGCACAGTGGTGCAGCGGTTAACGTTGTCGCCTCACAGCAAGAGGTTCTCCGGTTCGATTCTTGGCTGGGGTGCCTTCTGTGTGGAGTTTGCATGTTCTCCCTGTGTTCGCGTGGGTTTCCTCCGGGTACTCCGGTTTCCTCCCACATTCTAAAGACATGCATCTGGAGCATTTCTCCCCGAGCCTCCGCTGAAAACAGGCTCTGTGGAACCTAGTCGGACTTTCCTGGTCAACAAATGTTAAATAAATAAATAAATAACTGTAAGCGTATACAAGATAAGAATTCTATTTTATTTGTTTTAATTTTACTCAGTATGTGCATTACTGCATTAAATGAATGCTAGTTCTAAGAAATATGACAATTAGGAGTGTTAAAGTGCTGGTGACTGTGTTTTCTTTTTTCCTTTATAACACATTCCTTTCACAGATTATTTATGAAGCAATTAGAACTCAAAAAACTCAAGATTAAAAGAATGATTTAGTTGTGTGAAAATGCTTGATTCTTTCCTGCTTTACTTCCTGACTGTTTCTTGAGCTGTTCTGATGCAAATCCAGGTCCTAGAAGAGTTCAAAGTTCATCACTGATGTTTGTGAAAGCAGGAAGTGCCTGACTCGTATCTGTGATGATGATGAGAAGATATTTGAACTTCTTTTCAAGTGTACATGTGAGAAATCTGCTCAAATAACATTTATAGACAAAATATTTATTTAGAAGTGAAGAACTGGAAAGATAAAACCTATAGTACTGTTTTACATTATGCTGTCTCTGAAATATAATTTGTTTGCATTTTACTGAATGTTAATAGCTTATGCTGTTATTAGCACCAACTGTATATATTAATACAAAGGAGTAAAATTAGATGTTTGTTACTGATTGTAGTAGTTTAGAGGAATTAAGAATGAGAAACTTTCAGAAAAGATTAGCAGCTGCTGCATGTTGTGAATTATTTTCACATGATGTAGTTAAGTACTGATGTCAGGATGTAAAACTCAAACCAGTACAACAGCACCCAATTTCTAAATACACACATCTAAATTAGACAGGCATGAATTATATTATAAATAGTTATTTACCATTAGGAAAATCAGAGCCAACACAAACTATGCACCATGGCTAAGTAGGGAAACTAGAGCCCTACTAAAATCTAGAGATAAAGCCTGGAAAAACTGGAAGGATAATACTTAGCCTAACCAAACAAAACTACCTATAACTTAAAAATCAGGCCAAGAGACAAACCAAACCAGATAAACAAAATTACTTTCTTGATATCCAAAATAGACACTCAGAAGATCCCCAAAAGTGTTGGCATGGTATAAACTCTCTCCTAAAATCAGGCAAAACTACCACTCCCACTCGTAACTCCACCAAGGACAATATGGACATAGCCTCCTAATTTAATCACCACTTTGCTGAATCCATCCTAACTTTATCTTCCCAACTATCCAAAAACAACCCTACACATAACCCAACCAAATGCCCTAAGAATATCCCACATTTTTCTCTCACCCATATCAACCTCCAAAATTAAGAAACTCCTCTTAAAACTGAAACCAACCACCCTTTCCGACGACAACCTACCAACTAACTTCCTAAAAATAGCTGCTCAATCCTTATCCTACCCTATTTCTATTCTTATCAACCGCTCCATACAAAAATCTTACATCCCACAACTATGGAAGGTATCATATATTATTCCACTTCATAAATGTGGAAATTCTAATGAATACTCAAATTATCACCCCATTGCCATTCTATCTCCCTTATCTAAAATACTCAAGAGATGTATACATTCTCAAGTGATGCATTTCCTAAACTCACAAAATCTCCTCTCTCACACACACAGCACTGTTTCAGGCAATACCACAGCACAACAACTGCTCTGCTCTCTTTTACCAATCTAGTCAACCAACAGAGAAATAATTTTGTATCTGCAATACTTTTAGACCTTTCCAAAGCATTTGACATGGTCTCACATTCCTTACTACTTGACACCCTGGCCTCCGTATCCTTTGTCCCCATCCACTATAGCATGGTTTAAAAGCTGTCTGAAAGACAACAATTTGTTCAATGGTAATGTGTACTATCCCCCCCTTACTCCAACTACCATAGGCGTTCCACAAGGCTCAATAATAGGCCCACTTCTTTTCTTCATATATACCAATAATCTCCATACCACCACACAGCATGCTTCACTTAGACAATACACAGATGGTTCAACTCTTATTTGTTCAGCACCAATCACCACTCTACAACAACTCACTTAGGAATCTTTTAGATCTGTCAAAACATGGATCACTCAAATCAAACTTATCCTAAACCCTAATAAAACTAAACTGTTACTTTTCACCCCCAACAAAACCATGCCTACACCTCTATCCTTCACTACATCTTCCAAAAAATGGCACTATTATCTCTTCTTCTGAGCACACCAAACCCCTGGGGGGTTGAAATTGACAAAAGCCTATTTTTCAACATCCATATTTCACAAACAATCAAAAAGGTCCATAAAAAATGGGACCACTATATAGACACAGAAAATCCCTCACAAGACAAGCTTGAATTACCCTTGCCCAAACTCACCTACTGTCCACTCTAATGTATGCCACTCCTATCCTTACCCAAGTCAGAAAACTTGACCGTGCCAGACTTGAGTCATGTTATAACAAAATCGCAAAATTTGAGAATAACTCCACCTTCAGAACCCACCACTGCCAGGGTCTAAGAGAAATACAATGGTTAGAACTTCCCCAACTACTAAATTACTACTAGCTAGTCATTGCCTACAATGTTGTAAGACATCCTGAAAAAAAAAACAGAACTAGGCCAACTCCTCACCCGCTATAATATAAACTGTCCTCTCTGCTCATCCGACAAATCTCTACTCTGTATCGCAAAGGCTAACAATACTGCAGGAAAAGCTGTGTTATTTCACACCATAGCTAGAACCTGGAATAACCTCCCTTCTGCTCTGATTTCTGCCTCAACCCTTACCCATTTTAAAAACTCACTTAAGTCACTCAATGAAAAAATGGCTATGCCCTTGCATCACATAATTCCTTCTGTTCATTCACTCCATAAAACTCACTGCCTACTTCAACCACTGTATAACTTTTTACTGTCTTATGAAACTGTAACTGTTTATGGAAATTGTAGACTTATCGCATGAATATCTATGCTTAACTATGTTTTATTCTCTGTATATATATATATATATATATATATATATATATATATATATATATATCTTGTTTTTCCATATTTTCTTATACAATATTTTTTCATATTGTTTATGTTTTTTCTCATATTTGCCTCATCAAAATTGTTAACCATATTGTTTAACTCTGGTACTTACTATGGAGCTTCTCTCTCCAGCCCTCCGCTGAAAATGAACCTGTGTCCAGTCGGACTATCCCGGTAAACAAATGTAAAATAAAAATAAAAAAAAAAAAACATTCCATATAGTACTAGAATTGATATATGCAAATACACAAGGAAAGAAACTTATTTTAAGTAATATTAATAAAAGAATAACATCAGTAAGTTAAGCTATATCAACGCATGACTTCTAGTTCTCTGTGTTTTCCTGTTGTATTCTTAAGCTCAGCCAAACTTAATTGTTCTGTCTTTTAAGAAAATGTAACTACAAAAACACCTCCTACTGTTATCTCATTTGCTCCTAGCAGAATCACTACAAGACTATATTGTGAAGCCCATTATGCCATTAAGCTAGACAAATTTCGGCTTGTCCGTATTCATATCTTCCTACCCACTAGGTGTATACTCTAGTACCCATGCTTTCAACATTGCCAGCTTACTTTTAAACCCAAGAGGTTAGTTTCATTACCTAGTACTGGTTGGATCACAGAGTAAGCATAAATAGATAAAATGCAACATGAAATATTGGTTAAAATACAACCATGTTCCAGAACGTATTTCAGTTGCTATTTTATTTTGGTAAACCTAGGTTTTAGACTAGCAGAATACACTTTTCTGAATTAGATTTCTATATCAGACAAATTTTACTTTTAATAACATGTGAAAGCATTTTAACAGTTAACTTTCAAAGACTTAATAAACAGTGGTCATCTTATGCAGTAAGAGTTGCCTCATGCTCACAGAAAGTATACTCCTTTTTGAACCAAAACAATCTGCCACTGCTGGAAGAAAGTATCCAATAATTCAGTGAAATGCTGAAAACAAGCTCTAGGACTTGTGTGTACTAAAAAACTTTTAATAACTAACAGCGTTCATTCCTAAGTTAAACAAAAGTTCATCTGACTGATGCACTGACATCAACATGTGCATTAAACAGCACAGCTCACCAATGAAAAACTTACAGCTTTTTGAAAATCCCCTAGAAAAAGAATTTATCAACATGCTTTATGCTATTAAAAAGGGTAATTAAGTGTAATTTGTCTAATGCCCTGTTTTGACATGTGGGACTATCTAGGTCTTTAAAAAAAAAAGTCTTTTATGTTTTTGAGAGGGTTGCACCTTTTGACAGGGGTGGCAATTGGTCAGCAAAACTAGAAGCCCATGAGTTCCACTGGCACTTAATACTGACTGCCGTAAGTTCCTCGGGTTAAATTGTAAAACTAGTACATCCAGTTTATTAATTTTAAAAAGGTCTAGACTATAAATTTTGAAGTGTTTTGTTTACAATGTGTTTTTTAATTTTTTTAATATTTAAAATCTTAGTTTTTGCATAAATGTAATAACTAAGTTTTTCGTTGGTGAGCTGTGCTATTTAAGCGGTGGTGGTGCTGCGGTAGCATTGTCGTCTCACAGTAAGACGTTGTCCTGTTCGATTCTCAGCTAGAGCATCTTCTGTGTGGAGACATGCGTGAATGGGAGTACCTTCGTTGAAGGTTGTGCGTCAGGGCTGGCAACTCAGCACGTTAAAATCTACTGCCAATCATTAGCGGACCAGAGTTCTGCTGTGGCGACCCCTAACCGGGAAAAGCCAAAAGACACAACAACAACAACAACAACTGATGGTACTGCATCACTCTGATAAAGTTCTCTTTTACTTAAGAACGGAAGCGATTAGTCATTAAAGGTTCTTGGTACACCTGAGTCCTGTGGCTTGTTTTTAGCATTTTACAGAATTTTAGGACACTCCTTTCTGACATGACTATAAACATTTATGACATGTATGTAAGTATTGATGTTAAAATCTCAGCAGTGGCTCCACCCTGTGAGCACACAAACACATGCTACAGATATAGAGATGCTCTTCAATGTGTCCTTTAGATCTACTAGTTCTCTCCTCTCCTGCACTTATACTAGCTTATTAGTCAAGCAATTTACCAGACTTCTTGTAGCAATTATTATAGCACACAAAAGTGCTACCAGCACTAAACGTTCTACAAGGAGACAGATCAAGTACTTATTATCAATTCCCACCCCTCCAGGCATGTCTAAAGGTCAGTTCCCTGTGCTTTCTCTTATTTACCCAGTGAACTTGGGCATCCTGAGCAAACTAGCAACTGCCTCATGTACACCGACAACCCTCTCCTCTTACCTCCCAACACTCAGACTTGTGAGAGATGCACTTATATACCAAATTGGAAGCCACACACTCTCCAGCCAAGACTGGAATAGCTGGTCAAGAGGAGCAGGTCAACACTTGCTCCACACCACATGGAACACACAGCCCTCCAGAACACACACCAGCACCGCCTTCACATAAAAACACAAACCACACACCTTCCCTCACGGAGGCTCTCAATAAAAATCTACTGAAGCAGCAGAGACCTCCAAGGCAGAAACGCACTCGACCACAACGCAACTTTAATGACGAGACACATAACTCTCCTAAACAGTATTCCACTCAACCAAAGCCCCTAAGGCAAAACAGCATGCCCAACACACTATTCATAGGTGACTCGATACTGAGGCACACTTATGTCCCAGTCACTAGGTTGAATAAGGAGAAAGTAACAGTCAGCTGCCTGTCAGGTGCCAAGATCCATCACATAACACATGCACTGAGGTTCGGCAACAACAGGTACAAATATGACTCACTGTACATGTGGGTGTGAATGATCTGAGACATACCTCCCTGGACTACATGAAAAGAGACATGGAGGAGCTCTTGGATTATGTAGCCCAGGCAGGTATGACCCTAGCCTGAGCAGCATCCTACCATCACCCAGAATTATACCACAATGCAAGCAGAAAATGATTGATTTCAACAATTGGCTAAGTTTCTGGTGTCATTCTAAAGGGGATTCAGTATCTGTCAGCCTGGGATGACATGACTGACAGACCTCGATGCTTTGCCAGAGATGGCCTGCATCTGTCACCCCTGGGCTTCCGGATACTGGCCAAGGCTCTTGCCACCCCTATAGTACCTTTTTCAGGTGGTGTTCCAAAGACCAAATTACAACCACAACAGCTACAAACAAATGCAATCTGAGGGTCATGCTGCTCAATGTTAGAAGTCTAAATCTCAAAATGCACTCATTTGAAGTACTCCTTAAAATGGAGAACATTGACATTTGTGCTGTAACAGAGACCTGGTTCAAGGCAGCAGAAAGCACCTCTACACTACCAGGCTATAACCCATTCCAGACCTTTTGGCCCCAGAACTTGGACCAAAGCTCCAAAGGTGGTGGTGTTGCCATATTCATAAAGGATGTGCACACCTCCAGACTGGTAGCCCAACATAACGCATCAGAGATACTTCAGGTGCAGCTAACACTGTTAAGACAGCGATTCAGGTCATAGCCTGCTATAGGTCCCCAACCATGTCCCAAGACTCACACTCCACGTTCCTAAGCACCCTGGAGAATATTAGGGTCCAACTTAACACTCTCTTGCTAGGTGACTTCAACTACCCATCCATTAACTGGGAAAACTACTCATGTACCAATACACTTCCCTATTTCCTGGAGTATATTAATTCCAATGCCCTGGACCAGCTCATGCTAACCCCCACTAGAGGTAGCAACATCCTTGACCTGGTCATTACTAACATGGGTGACCATTGCTCTACACCAATAGTCAGCTCCTCCCTGGTTAGATCCAACCACAATCTAATCACCTTGGAAATCCACATCCCTCCCACCCCACCCCACCCACAAAGGTAACCACCATGAAAAACTTCTCCACAGCTAACTTTGGTCTCCTAAAAACATAGGTGGTTAACTTCACGGCACCCATGCAAATGGAGAATAGTTGTATGACTGCCGAATCATACATCAATGCACTGTACGAACACGTACACAAATGCATGGATATTGCCATAGCCAATAGTACCAAGACCCTCTCCTCCAAAAAAACAAAGCCAATCTGGTGGTCCCCTGCCATAAACAAACTCGACAACAGGAGGAGGAAACTGATGCGGAATAAGGTGAAGTCCCAAGATTGGAAAAGCTCCCTTATCAGCCTCAACAAAAAGTTGAGATCCCTCATCAAATCCTCTAAAGCTAGCTATGAAAACAGAATTGCAGCAGATAGTAAAGACAACCATAATGCCTTCTATAGTTATGTAAAGAATCCTAAAAAAGGTACTATAGGGGTGGCAAGAGCCTTGGCCAGTATCCGGAAGCCCAGGGCAAAGCATCGAGGTCTGTCAGCCATGTCATCCCAGGCTGACAGATACTGAATTCCCTTTAGAATGACACCAGAAACTTAGCCAATTGTTGACAATACCCAGATTTGCTCTGAGCTACTGTACAATGGTACCTCCTATACAGAGCCAACAGATATTGCCAGTATACTGTCTGACAGCTTCAGTGCCAACTTTACCCCTCCCCCAAAGGACCAAACACAATACCAATAGATTGCCAGGCACCAGTATTACTGCCACACAGGTTAAAACAGCACTGTCCAAGGCCAAGAATACAGCTTCTATGGGACCTGACAATATCCCTGGCTGTGTTCTACATGAACTATAGAGTGAACTGGCACCTCACCTGTGTGCCCTGTTCAATCGCAGCCTCACCTCAGGCTTTGTCCCTACCGAATGGCACACTGCTACAGTCATCCCTCTCCACAAAGGAAGAGCGACCATAGACCTTGGGAACTATCGCCCCATTAGCCTGACGAGCATGATATGCAAAGCTGTGGAATGCTTCATCATCGACCTAATAAACAAGGATATAGGGAATCTCCAATCTCTGGATCCCACAAAGTTTGGTTTTGTGAAGGGTAGATCATGCCTGGTCAACTTCTTTGAGTCAGTCACCAGAGCTGTGATGAACGCAAGGTGGTTCATACAGCCTATCCTGATTTGGCCAAGGCATTTGATACCATTCCCCACTCAGGAATCATAGAAGATCTCACTAAGCTAGGCATCAACCCCTATATCACTAGGTGGGTTGTAAACTGGCTCACAGATAGAACCCACAGTGTGAAAGTAGCTGACCCAAAGTCAGACTGCCGACTAGTCACGAGTGGAGTCCCATAGGGTTTGGTCCTGGGTCCTGTCCTGTTTGGTATCTACTTCTCTGAAGTGCAGTCCGACATGAAGGGACTCTGGCTGACAAAAGTTCACAGATGATTGCAAGTTGGGAGCTATTATTAACTCCCCAAGTGATGTTGACATCCTGCAGAATGGCCTCACGGAGACCAACGACTGGTGTCAGAATCATGGCTTTAAGCTCAATGTCAAAAAATGTGTCGTCGTCCCCTTTGGGAAAAATCCAATTCCCATGAATTACTACATTGATGGTAGTCCACTGAACACAGAAGGCATTATAAGAGATCTGGGAACACAGGTTGACAGCAACCTCTCTTTTGATCACCACATTGCCACTGTGGTCAGAAAGTCCTTCTATGTGGCACATCTCATTACTAAGGGTTTTGCATCCAAGAAGAAAGAGGTCATTGTCTCCCCTCTACTCTTCCCTCATTAGGCCAATCATCAAGTACAATGCCCCATTTGGCATGTACCTCACTAGATACCTGCAACAACTGGAGAGGCTGCAAAAGCACCTCACAAAGAGGATCCTAGGCCTTAAACACTTGTCCTATATAGACAGACTGAAAAACTCCAACTATTCTCTGTCTCATATCGCCTACTTAAAGGCGATCTCTGCTTGGCTTACAAAGCCATGTCTGACCCAGCTCTGTTAGAAATGCTACATCTGAAGACATCCCAATCCCTCCGCACCACACACTCCAGAGACCTCAACCTCATTAGCACAACTGGAACCACAGAAACAATGGCACAAAGAGCCCAAAGAACAGTTGTAAACAATGAAAATGGCCACACAATGACAATATGATGAAGTCTTTCTGTAATGACGAAAACGTATTTGTATTTGCAGCATTAGTACATTAAAAGTGAGCTTCCTTTAGGCTTCATTGTGTGGTCATTTTCATAACATGTCTGGCATAAGGTAAGTCATATGGGCAGTTGTATTCAAGCTTGCACCCAGGAATGTTTTCTTTTGAGATAGTACCAGTTGTGATTTATTTTCGTTTATTGTGTACCCTAGGCATGTTAGAAGCCTTTTCACAAATGCCAGATGTTGAAGAAGAATGTCCTTGTTTTCTGCTTCAATGAGACAGTCGTCCAAGTAAGGATAGATTTGTATACTTCTTTGTCTGCAAAATGCAATTACTGGCACCAGGCACTTTGTAAAGACCCTGGGAACAGTAGATAAGCCAAAGGGCAGTGCAGAGAACTGGTACTGCATAAAGTCCGCCTTGAAGCGGAGGTATCTTCTGCACGATTCCCTTATTGGTATATGCAGGTATGCCTCTTTTAAGTCTAGACTCATTAGCCAAGCGATCTTGCCCAGCATGGGCAGAAGCTGCTGCAAAGTTAGCATTTTGAATTTTGGTATGTCCAAGAATGTGTTCAAAATTGATAAATCCAGTATTGGGCGCCAGGCCTTGTCTTTTCTGGGTACCAAGAACAGTCTTGAGTAAAACCCTTGTCCTTTTTTCTATTCTGGTACTGGCTGAATAGCCCCCATATCCATGAGGGGCGTAACTTGTTTCTGTGCCTCTGCCCATTGATTTTGTGGCAGATCTGTCCAACCGTTTGGAATTGGCAGAGTATGGAAATGAAATCTGTATCCCTGGGATACTATGTTTAATACCCACTTATCCTGGGTTATTAACTGTCAATTTTGAGCATGAAGTGCTAGTTTTCCCCCTAAGAGGGGCTGCCAAAAGATAAGTGCTTGGTGACGGCAGAGGGAAGTCATTGAGACCGTTTATTGTAGGGTTGCGCTTTATTTCCTCTAGATTTGCAGGTAGAGGCACCCCATTGCTTTAACCTGTAAGAATCCTGTGATTGGTATCTAGAGCCCTTTGAGCGCCTGGATTTGCCCCGTGAAGCTCTGTTGGATACAGGAAAGGACCAATTTTTTGTACGTCAGTGTCTATTGAATCTTGGTGGCTGCACTTGTAAAAAGTCTTTTACAGTTTGCATAGACTTAACTTTGTCTTCCATTTTTTTAAAACCTCTGCCTTATTACCAAACAGAGTATCATGCTGTAAAGATGCATCCAGCAATTTAGCTTTAACATGATCAGGCAAATGTTGCTCCTTTAGCCAGGCATGCCTTCTAATCACAGATCCAGTAACTGCAGCCCTGCAGGAAGCCTCCAAGGAATCAAAACCACATTGCAAAGTACGCTTTCCAACTTGATCTGCTGCATGCAATAATTCCTGCAATTCTTTATTTTCCACACATTCAGAAATCAACATCATTTTCTGTTTCAGTAATCCCATAACATGCTGTTGATATTTAAGCATATGAAACTGGCAGTTTAAGGCCCTAATTGCCAAGGTTGCAGACGTATAAACCTTCTTTCCCCATCTATCCAGCGCCCTGGAATCTCTATCAGAGGGGGTAGGATTCTTAGCTGTTGAGGCCTTTACACTTTTGGGACCCTGTGATATAGTTTCAGGGTCAGCAGTAGGGTTTTTGAATAAAAATTTGTGTGAGTCAGGAACCCTGTTATATCTGTCTGGCTTGCTAGGAGCCGGAGGTAAGGAATCTGGAGTCATGCTTGACTCCGAAAATACATCATCAACAATGTCTAATACAGGAGGTATGGCTAAAGACCTATGCTGAAGGAGAAGAAGGAAATCCCTAAGCCTCATTTTTGATTCTAAGAAATCTTGACTCTCCCAATGAAAATGTTCCCTCAAAGTATGCAAGGTTTCTCCAAAGGAATAATCTTCAGGAGGAGATACAGAAGGGTTGGATTCCTCTGCATCTGAATCCTGAAAGGGTGGTATAGAAAATTCCTGATCAGAAGAGGAATCAGAAGAAATAAAAACCTGATCTGAAGATTCATAATCAGTGTCTTGCCTAGGCCTCTTTTCGGGGGAGGGAAGGGGGTGGGAACCCCTGATCAAGGTAATTAGTTCTTCAGCCATTTTTATCATCTGCATTTTGGGCATAGAGGCCTGAGCATGTGGCTCATGCATCGGTTTTTTAGCCTTAGAATTTGCCTTTGTCTTTGTTTTTGAAGCTGGCTTCGGTTTTGTATAGAAAGGCTGAGGCCTGAAGACACCCTCAGAAGCCAGTGCCTGCTCAGCGGCTCTGGACCCATCCGAGGGAGAGACATCCGCGGGTCCAATACTTTGAGAATCTCGCGGCATGCTGGACTCCACATGGGTTTCAGTAGAGGCCTGCGACTCGAAAGTAGCAGGTATCAGGGGCTGCGAAAGCGCCTCACTGAGTACCGACAAACTGGCGACTGGCTTAGGAGAAGCTTCGTCGGTTTTGGACCTTGACAGTCTGTCTCTGTCCTTTTCTTTGCATTTTTTTGTGATCTCCGGTAGTCAGATTGCTATCCAACAACATTTCAGGGTAGTTAAATCTGTTTCCAAAATATTCTGAAGCAAAGATATACCAACGCTTAATAGTGCATTGGTTAAATCTAGCACAAAACCGATAGCAAGGCACGTTATGATCTGGGCCTAGGCAAGGAACACAGTACAAATGAACAAATGAAAATCCTTATGAGGTTATTTGCTTCCCACAAGTAATGCAATTATTAACTTTTACTGACTTCGGTATGGAGCAAGAAAAAGTTTCCCCAGCGGGGTACTTAGCTTTAATTGAAGACTTTGGTTCTGAAACTCGAATTCTAAAATTTCAGGAGTCGGCCGACCGGCACTTGCAAACTGCTTCTGCTTCGGGCACCGCCACACAAGAAAGACTAAAGAAAATGGCGTTGGCTGCCTGTGTTATACCCCTGATGACCTGACATCATGGAAGAAGAGACAGCAACCGACGCAGGACCCAAGACTTTGAACTTCAGGCCGACTGAGGGCAAACTACCAGCAGATTACCAAATGTAATGACTGCAACAGTGAAGCACAAAGAACATCATTACAATAAACGTGATTACATGACTATACAATTAGAGAATACAGCTCATATGGATACAAACATATCCATACATACACAAATGGACAACCTTTTCTTGACTTTGTATAGGGAATATACAATTACCAAGACAAGTACAGTCAAACTAGAAGTAAAGTATAAATACAATAGGAGCCTACTTGGAATAAATACTAACCATGTATTACCCACAGTAAATCAGGTAATTAAGTATACGTTGTACAAAATATATACATTTACAGTTTTTTTTTCTTCTAAGTACATGAAGTAGAAAGTATGGAATTACTTTGAACCTCTTTCTTTTTTTGAAAATTTTGGATAACAGCAACCCCTGAGCTTATATACCACCAAATCCAAAAAAAAAACGAATGTGTTTAAAATTGTACGAAAAAGTAAAAGACAAATATTCATCTTTATTATTCAAGGAATTCATAAAATCTCTTAGCAGTGATTCACAACCTTCCTACACCACAAAAAAAATATCACTAATAAAGCATTTACATAATGCTATATACTTCATAAATTCTGATTTATACACTGCTATATGTTCCCAGCTCATCACGAAAAGGTTCACAAAGTTTGGGACCACAACTGACGTGCTTAAAAATGAATATCAAATTCAAAATAAATGTAAGATAGTAGAACATCTAACATCTCTCTGAATAGCTTGCACTGTCTTCCAAAATAAAAAAACAAAAAAACACCTGCTTCTTGTAGGACTTCATTCATTTTATCAAGTCATTCTTCATGAGGTAAGACGGTGCATAAGGATACAACATCAATAATGGCCAAAGTATCACTGTCACATACCTCAATCAACAATATTTTTTATAAAACCAAGAGTCACATATGTACACTTCACTCTTCACAACCACCTTTTATAGATACTTATTAACAAATACTGCAATAGACTCTGCCTTATTTCCCCTGACAAGTCACTATAAGGTTTTAAAGGAAATTTGTTCAAATTCTTCTGTATTTTCAAAGATTTGGCTAATTTTAAGAGCCCTAATTCTAAAATACTCTTGACAGTTTATTGTCAATCAAAACCATCCATCAACTATGCCTCAGTAAAACTCTATAAGCTGACATGATTTAATAATCTCCACCAAATAAACTTCTCTACAGAATTGGTTTCATAACACAAGAGCTCATACATACTGATTTTACAAACAGCTGTATCTGCTTCAATTATTGTTAATTCTGTGCTGTTGCTGAAATTATTCAAAGCTTCTCGCTCAGAAAATGAGAGACTATAAAATTTTAGATCAGTCTTCCTTTTAATTAAGTCTTTCACATTGTTCTCTATTTTCCTTAAAAAAGTCTCTAACTCAGATCTGTGTGAAAGATTGTAAACTCTACATTTTTTTAAAAGTCATATTGTTCAAACTGGCAGTTTCAAGCAAAGACTTCAAATTCGGCTTGTATACACAGTCCCTTAATTAATTGTTTGCTTGCATCAACTCTCCTTGCTGGTACATATGACAAGTCTATTCCAATCTACTTACCTTAATTCCCCTACCAAACCCCATTCCTACATTTGCTAGTGCAGAACTAATAGTCGGTCTATTAAAATGAATAATCACAAAAGTCTCTGTATATATTCCACCTGGAAATAATGTCTCAACCCTTGAAGACGTACTTCAATGGGCCTCAGCTGAAATTAATCTTGAAATTTACATAGTAGGCAATGTAAACATCGACTGGAATAAAATCAACAGTCCCATACCCTCCCTGACCATTAACCTCTTTAACTTTACTCAAGTAACCCACTCCATCACCAGACCCAGTAAAACAAATCCCCAAGGATCCACTGTTGACTGGATCTTAGTCACCCATCCAAATAAAATTACCAACTCTGACACCATCCTTGACTCTATTAGTGACCACCTTCCTAGCCTTCATTTACTGTGCAACCACCTCCCATCCACACCAACATCAATATATTCAGACTCACAACCTTAGTAAATTTGACCCCAAAACCTTCTCTTTCTCAAACAAATGAATTGGAACATTCTAAAAACCCTTCCACTTGATAAAGCCATAGACAACTTTAATTCTGCTTTCCTAGACTCTCTAAATTCCCTAGCTCCACCAAGAAAAAAAGAATTAAAACTATAACTGCCCCTTGGCTAACCAAAGAAACAAAGCAAATTATGCATCAAAGAGACAAATCCTGGAAGCTTTACCAAAAGAATAAACTTTCCGAAACCCTTCTCCAATATACACAGCTCCGTAACTTTGCAAAAAAACAAATCTTCAAAGACAAAAATCCTACTCCACTAAGCTCCAGTCCAACCAACCCCAAACCCTAGGCTTTTTTGGAACTCCATAAACTCATTCCTCAACCCAAGCTCCAAAAATAAACCCTGTCCAAACCCAAGTAAATCTGACCTTGAATTAGCCTCACTATTCAACTCTTTTTTTATAGAGTCAATATCCGACCTAACGAAAACTTTTCCCAACAATGACCCATCTCTCCTACATTCCACCTCATCTAAGTCCCCAAATAATTTCCCCTATGTTTGAGCTTAAATCTGTCTCCACTAACTACATAAAAAGACCTCTATCCAAACTTAAACCCTGCTCCAATGCACCTGACAACATCCCCTCTTCCTTTCTCAAGTCTGCTGCCGATGGTATAGCTCTCCCCATTAGTATCCTAATTAACAGATCCATAAAGGAATCTTATTTCCCTAAACTCTCCCAAAACACACACTCCTGGTTGTCAAGCTATGTGTCAGATAGATCTCGGGCTGTGAAATGGAAAAAAGGCACCTCAACTTTTTTTACTTACCCCTACTGGAGTACAACATGGGTCCATCCTCGGACCAATGCTGTTTAATATCTTTATCAATAACTTTCACTCTGCTATTCCTAATGCCAAAGTCATCCAATATGCAGATGACTCTACACTTGCCTGCTCTGCCTCTAACTTCCTTGAACTCCTATCTAAAACTCAGACTGCCTTCTCAACTACTGAGATCTGGATGTGCCAAAATCACCTTTTTCTCGATGCTAGCAAATCTAAAATACTACTATTCACAACCTCAACATCTTTCTCTTTTGATAAAAATTTCTTCCAAGTCCTTAGCCAAAGCAACTCTCTGATCAAAGTTGTTCCCTTTGCCAAACACACTCGGTGTAACTATAGATGAACACCAAATTCAACATCCATATTCAGCAAAATATAAAGGAAACCCACCAAAAACTAGGTATGCTATTCAGGAACAACCACTTCCTCTCTACTTCTACCAGCCATACTCTGGCCTCCTCTTACCTCCTTCCCTCCCTTCTGTATGGTGCCCCACTACTAACTAACCTATCCTCTTCCATCACTTCCAAACTTGAAAGCTGTTATTAAAAAATTTCTAAATAGGCTGATTTAAACCCATATTATAACACACCTAGATGTCTGTTGATTTTAGAGTTAGTTATAAACAAAGTTTGCAGATGAAGAAGCCGAGTGTAAGGTGTGGCATGGTGGCAACACCCTCCATGTATGAACATTTTCAGTGTCCCTTTTGCAGTTTATACATTTGGACTGAGTGGACTTTAGTGAAATGGTAAGTAAACAACTCATGGTAGTGACTTTGGCCTTGCTCACACCTTAAGATCAGTAACACATTTATACGATTATCAGCTAGCCTCATTAAAGACAACTTTATCTACCCATCTACCACATGCTTATTCAAACTACCGTACATCTCTCTTATGGTCTGTAACCACCTCTAAGTCAACTACAACGCCTTCCACCAAGTCCCTGAACTGTCCCTGTATGCTTGATTAGTCAGGGCCAGAAATGGAACCCACACCCTTCAAGTCTGTGTTTCCTACTTATATTACTCAGCGAATGTCTTCACGTACGTTAACAAGATACATTTCTCGCTTGCATGTTGACAGCACTGCTCTGATCCCAGTGTTGTCCTTTCCATTAACGCACTTCCTCCTTACACAGGGGCAGTTTCTTCTAAAGGCTGTATGATGGTTAAGCCACCCAAGCTATTCTTAACAGCACTAATTTATTCCTCATAGGCAGGATCAAAATGTCTCATTCAGTGATAGGATCCTGCTGGTACTGGTGCATAAAGCCCCAACTGCAGTCCTATTCACCTGGGTTTGATTCCTGAGGCCAGCTGTTGGGGAGGATGGCAATGAGTAGCCAAAGCTGGCTTTCCCAAGCCTCAGGGGAAAGTAATGACAGTCTACTACAGTGCTACTACTGGCAGGTGAAGGGGATCAGAGCATAACAACATGAAGGGCCAGGATGTCTGCTCTGACCTGCCATGCAGCACATATGCTGTACCTGTGTAGGTTTGTACAAGTGTTTGCGAATGTATCTTCTATGTATATATATATACACACACACACACACACACACACACACACACACACACACACACACATATGGGCACAAACACACAGACATACCCTACAAATACACATAAACTATCTGGCCAGCATTGCAGGTCCCTTTTTGTGGGTCCCCTGAGAGCGTGCCTTTGCTAAAAGTGTTACAGGATTTGAAGAAAACTACAATTTCCTTAAGTAAGATGGCCTAACTCCACAGCTCTTGATGTTTGCCCCTGCCAGTGCTAGAACTGTGAGTGAATATACCAATCATGGGATAAAGGAAGCCTGCTGGTAGCAGGCCTGGTAGAAAGGGAGAAGCCATATTTAAAAAATACAGCTAGATAGATATAATTAAATATATAAAGTGCAAGAGAGATACACAAACACATGTGCATGTGCACACAAACATACATATTTTGCCTTAACAAATGTGCTGTTGTGCCATCTCAACTTCAGTGTCAACATTTTAGTCTCTATTAAACACCTTTTCATGAGTTCCTGGATACTTAAGTATATTTTCAGTAATGCTGGCATACCTTTCCTATGTAACCAATAAAATCTAAATTAAGTGAAATGAATGCCATATGCTACCATCTTCAGCCTACTTCTCTTTCTGAAAAATGTCATTTGCTCCTAAGAGATTTGATAGCTTATCATACTTGGCTACCCGCTCTTTGATAACAACTAGTGACAGAATATGGACAACCTGGGTAAAAACAAGTTCCCCATTTACTTACAGAAATATAAAGAACTTAAAAACTTTGAAAAACTACATATCAACAAAGACAAAAAAGATTACTATAATAACCCAACCACTTCACAAAGATTAAATCCCAAGAAATTCTGGCACTCGATCAAGAAAATACTTCATCCTGGTAACCCTTCATCTCCAAACCCCTGCCCAACCAATACACCCCAAGAAACTGCCTTTAATTCCTACTTTATTGATTTCCATTAGTAAGATAATAAGGCCTGCCCCCTTAAATTCTGACATTAAAAATCCACCTGATCCTCCCTCAGCTCAGAATTCTACTAACACTTTTCCCCTTAAACCAGTACCTACCAGCTATGTAAAATCTCTTCTTCACAAACTAAAACCTTGTTCTCCATCTACTGATAAACTACATCCTTACTTCATTCAGATTGAAGCAGACTCTCTAGCCCTCCTAGTCTCTATACTGATAAACTGGTCATTCCCTGATCTATAGTCCCCTCTATTTGAAAATAATTTTATACCCTACCTATACACAAAGGAGGAGTTATCTCCATTAACATCACCTATTTCAGACCAATAGCCATCCTGTCACCTCTCTAGAAAATCTTGGAAAAATGTGTGCATAAGCGAGTCATGGAACATTTATTACAATAAAATGTGCTCATCCCCACACAACATGACACAGAACCACTACAGCCCTCCTTTTCTGTATCAACACTATTTGTCTGGCCAGGGATAACAATAAGCTAGTGTCATGCTTACTGCTACATCTTTCTAAAGCATTCAACACAGTCTCTCAACCTTTTCTTCTGGGCAAACTCATTAACCTTAATTTCTCCACCTCTACCATTGCCCGATTTACTATAGCTACCTCACAGACTGCCTTCAATCAGTAAAATGCATCTCTGCTCTCTCTCCCTGTCAAAATGGGTGTTCCCCAAGGATCTATTATTGGTCCTCAACTCTACAATATTTTTACTAATCAACTCTACATCTCCTTCCCCTCAGTCAACCCTTTTCCAATATGCTAATGACTCTATAGTCATCTCCATTGCCAACACCCTGTCTGACTTGAATTATATTACTCAGAAATCCTTTAACTCTGTCAAGTCCTGGCTCTCTAAAAATCAGCTAACTTTGAATTCTAAAAAAACAAACTCTTACTTTTTCTCTCCAAAAACCTACATAATCTTAAATCCACTTTTGCCATCCACTCTTTAAATAAAACACCTATCATAGTTGAACCCAACACAAAACTTCTAAGGGTCTTGATAGATGACCAACTGAAATTTGATTTGCATGTTCAGAATTGTATTAAGAAAACCCATCAAAAATGTGGCCTCTTATATAGAAATAAGAAGTTCCTATCAAAGCTAAAGCTAAAGTCTCCCTCTCTCATACCCATCTCCCATCAAGGCTTCTGAACAGCTCTCAGAACCTCTCCAGCCTCTAAACCTCTGTCCTAAGTTAGAGAATAGCTATAACAAAGTGGCCAGATTTGCTGCCAATCAAAGCTATAGCTCTCATCACTGCCTCTCTTTAAAACACTTAAACTGGCTTGAATTTCCCCATCAGCTTCTTCTCTCTCAGTTTCAAATTATCCGCTCTGTCTTGTACCATGCTCCTAGAACTCTCTGAAGCTCAGGCCAAAACCTACTACAAATCTATAAACCTAAGTGCAAAATTGGTCAAAATCTCTATAGCTACCACCCTACCATCCCTTGGAACAAACTCCCATTGGAAATGGATCACTTGATCAACTCAATGAATTTAAATCAGCCACCAAAAGATTACCTAAACAATCACTGGTCTTGCTACTGTACTCACCCTCCATAAACTGTCCCCCTCTCCTACTGTAGCATACTATCTGCCTTTCACTGTTTTTTATTTCTGCTCTGTGTTAGCTATGTTAGACATCTAAACTATCTAATCTTTCTGTTACTCTGACCTAAAAATATTATCTTCTTAAATACTGCCGCTATGCTCTTCACTAATGGCCACCTCTGACTATATTTCAAACTTGCATACTGTATGATATACTTGCATACTGTCCCTCCACATATCTAACGTGTAATGTCAACTTGAAGTCTGTAAATTGCCACTGTGCTTTTACTGTTTTCTACTTATAAATGTCAACGTTTTTCTTTTTTTTTATTTTTGTCATGTTTAACTTCTACAATTACATTTTACTTATACAATGCCATTGTAAATTAGTAGAGCTTTTCTTCCTGGGTCTCAGCTGAGCCGGACTAACCTGGTCAACAAATGTAAAATAAATAAATATAATTACCACCTTTCGATTGCTTTTAATGAATACATAATTATGTAGTGCACTTTCTACTGAAAAGAAACCTGAATGATGACTTGTATAATTAATTTACTCTTAAACAAACTCTCTGCACCCTGTCCATGTCATTAGTGAGAAACAGTCCCTGGAATCGGGTGGACTGTTTGGAAAGACAGCCCTCTCTGTCTGCATATGTCACCTCCCTTCATTTCTTCCTCTTGGAGCCTCACAATCTGTTTTCATGACTTTCATCACACCATTGCACTCTGCCTTTCCCTGTGGTTATTCCGGCCCCAGTTATTGCTTCACAATAATCAGCAGTGTATACTACTTCCAGCTTGTAGTTCTATGGAAACAGTGGCTCTTGCATGCACAGTGCATAACTTCTGCCAAATATATATATGAATCATTATGACTCAGACAGATGCTTCAATCTACATCCAGGAAAGCACTGGCATCCCTTTCAAAATCATATGTATGATTGACAGCCCTGGTGGTATAGAGGAGTACAGCTGTGACTATAACCAAGGCAACCGGAGCTTAGCTAGTGTCTTGGGTGTCTGATAATGTTGGCAGGGAGGAGTGCAAAGTCCTCCAAGGGGGAGAGAAAGAGAGAGCGGCATAGGTGAATGCAGACAGTTGCATGGGAAATGGAGCATTGCTCACCAAGCCACTGATGGGTGGTAGCTTTTATAGTGAGTATGTGAAAGCATGCTGTTGCAAGAACAGCGCATTGTGATTCACCATGGTGGTGATGTTCACTTGTTCTCTGCATCCCCTCCCTCCACCAACACCATGCCATTGGGGTTAGGTCATTCAGAAAAGAATGCTCACATTACTGGGATGCCCATGAGATCACAAAGCACCATCATGGTTGCCTGAATGATAGCCTCTCTCAGACATCTTTCCCCTCCACTCTGGATGGAATAACCAGAGCAGAGGAACAAACAGATTCTGTCCAAACAAGGGGAGGCTTCATGGCCGACAGGCATGGAGGTAAAAACTACTCAGAAAAAAATAAATCACATGTACTTTTCTTTATAAAATAGTACAATTTCACGCTTTAACTGCAACATCAACTACAAGAAAAAAATGTCAGCACAGATGCAAAAAGAGAATGCTAACAGATTTAGAGAATTTTCTCTACTACTTAACACACTAGATGTACAAGCTGCTGAAATATTACCAAAACCGCTAGTTGGGATCCACCCGTGATTTTGTGTTTGCACTTCTGTCTGTATATGTTGTCCCATCAAAACTTCTTAATCAAGAATTACTTCCTAAGGGCTTCCACATTTGAAGACCCCAGAGATAAGAGTATTAGAAATTATGTAAAAAGAAAGGAAAAAACAGAAATGGATTATGCTGGAACTGGATTTCTCTGAGATCACCTAGTGCGCACAATACTGCACAACAAACATCCCTCCCTACCCAGTTCTTAAAGCATTGTTCTGCCTGATGGTTTATATCTGTAGTATTTGTCTGTGGCCTACATTACAGGGTTTCACCAGGTATCTGTGAATCACTTATACCAACTATGTGTTGCAACAATACTCTCCATTTCTGTAGGCCACATCCCACCCTGGGCACAACCCACTGCTTATCCATTACTTTCAATATCTGATACTGTGTATATATGCATACCATTTGCATATATCTTTCAGACTTGAAACAGTCCGTCTCCGAATACAGGGAAATATTCTCACCTGTAGCTTAAAGCCTATGGCATAAATTCATTCAGCAATGCCCTTGTATCCAAAGCCAGTCTTGAGAATACAACCAAATATGCCCAAATACTGGAAGTGCAAATTATTTTCCATGTTGCTAAAATGTGCAGTGTTAACAAATGAAAGGAAATGCTTTAAACAGGTGGCAATGGCATACACATTTACCTCTCTTCATGGAGCACTAAATACAGTGTGTGATCTATCTTCCAAAGGTGAGTTAAACAAAAAAAAAACAGATGTTTCTGTAAAATAATAGTATATTCTTACATAACATGACAGACCCACTAAATGAAGCCTAGGAAAGAATGTTTATATGACAGTCAGTGCTATAAAGGAAAGTGGATGTAGTGTTTGTGTAGGGTGGATAGAGTTATTAGAGGAAGAAGCTGACAGTTAATGATGAAGTAGGGACTGGTCACTTTAACAAAAGTTACTCACAGATAAGGTAACTCATGTGGGTTATGCAGCTATATCTTTTTAAAGCCAGGTCAGGAACAACATGGAAGAAGCTATTGCAGCAAGAATCCAGAGGAGTCTAGAATGTACCTTTGGAAAGGAAGGAAAAATTGAGGTCAGAGCATGTGGATGTGAGAAAGCAGTGGAAGTCTTGATGACAGAGAATCTGACATTTAATTAACCCGTGACTGTTGGTAAAGACTTTCCTTCTTGGCCAAGTCAGAATCATGTGGTGCATTTGGGACTCTTACCATCAGAATTTGTTTGATCTGTAGCTGAACTTGAACACTGCCACGTGGCAACTAATGAAATGAACTGTTTGCTTTATTTAAAGGAGAAATCATATTCAAAACTGAAAAAAAATTTTTTTCATCATGCCTCTGTATCAACTAAATGTTTGTTATTAGTTTATAATTTGTTATACCTCAAAATAGCCTGAAAGGGAGCTGACAAGAGTAGCATAATTTTGTTTTACAGTCAATGACTTCAGCTTCCTGGTGCCATTTTACAGGGGCAGAAAGAAATCCCTATAATAAAAGGATAATTTATTGTGGTTCTATCTCTTATCAGCTACCAACTGTACTGACTGCCAACTTTCGGCTGTCAGCATCAATGCATATTTTAAATTACTTTGATTCCTTTGACTTTTATGAGTGGCCATCTCTGATAAAGCATTTTAGGAATGTCTGAATAACAGGCTTGAAAATGCAGCACTGTTTATTGTTATTTTTAAAGTAAAAACTATATTATAAGTGTGAGAAGTCAGACACCTGTGATTAATATGTCCTACTTGGGCTGAGCTACTTTGCATTGCACTCACAGTTTTTAATATTGTGGCCAGAATTAGAGTTTTTGATGATGGTTTTCCTTCCCCATCTCACTGACAGGTCTCAACAAAAGAGTGTATGCAATGTAAAAATGTTGTAACAAAATACCAGAACAAACGTGCACTTTTACAGAAAATATAGTGTAGAAGAAATGAAAAATCAAATACTGATAGAAAATCAGAAGAGTAAAATGAAAAATGTTCCTTCTTTGTAGCATTCAGAGTGTGATTAAAGGAAAGACAACTAATTTATAATAAGAAAACATAAGTGCAGGTTGTAGTTTTCTTGTTTATTTGTATCTCAAACTAAGATTGAAAATCTGGCTTTTGTTCAGACTTCAGGTTACACGATTAATCCGGAGTGATATTGGCAATGTATGACTGGTAAGGCCCATTTAAATGCAATTGTTTAAGAGCCATTGTTTTCTTAATGGCTCTGTTGCTAGAATAAGTAACTGAACCCAATTACTCTGCCACTCCTATTGGCCTTCACAATGTAACAGATGATGAGAAAGATGCAGGAAAGAAAGGCAAACAGAAATATGTTCAGACATGAAACAAATGGAATACCTATTAAATGATGCATTTTCTCTATGTGGCATGCTTAATGGATTACAGGAAAGAAAAGTCACTTTTTGCAAAGCTTGACACTTGGGTGGAGTTCTCTTTTAATAATCTGATCTGTTGCTTTATTTTACTTGTTGCTACAATTCTGATTTCTCCCTGATAAAGTTAACTTATTTTATGTTTGCACAATAAATGACATATTTTTCAAGAAATTGCTGTGTGCCTGTGACTTAAAATACCAGAATACATACTTTAGTGGATTGCTTAGTGAAACCTGTTATAAAAAGAAGCACCATAATATAAACTAATACAGTTTTATAATACAGACTAATGGATGATTTTATTTATTTATTCAGTTATTTACTTTACCCCCATTGTCTGTCAAATCATTCGATGATCAGCTCCCTTCCAGGTCCATTAGTTTCCTTCATAAGGATATGGGCTGACTAGGAGGGGTCATCATTAAGGCAGCCCTCAGGGGTGGTTCATGATTTTCTTCTACCTAACATCCCCCACACACAACTGACTTGAGTGTGAGGAAGGGGACATGTAATGGACTAAGTATGTAGGATGCCCGCTCACTTCTGGGAGGGGTAAGAATGTAGGATGCCCGCTCACTTCTGGGAGGGGTATTCCCTTCATGAACCCTAATCCAACATCCAATGCATAGGAGGTGGGTTCTCAGTGATTGCTAAGATTAGGGTTCACTGTGGACTAGTAAGATTTGTTCTCTCAACTATATTTGTGGTATAAGAAGCAAATGTACTCCCCTTATAGATGTGATGTGATTGGAGCCTGGTAAAATGGTTAAGGTGTTTGACTCACAGACACAAGGTACAGTGTTTGATTCTCACCTTGGGGAAGGAAATCAGATATAGAATGGACTCTTAAGAAAGCTAGCCTAGTAATTAACTATGAACTTACTGCATTATTATCCCCTTTGGCACAGTGGAATTCCCTGTTAATTACAACAATGATAGCACCCTCCCCCCTTCCCCAAGTTCAACCCCAGGGTGTGAGATCTGGGAACACAGGTAAATATCAATGTAAACTTTGACCACCAAGTTTCTACACTGGTAAGGATAGCCTTCTATGTTGCATATCTCATAAATACGGGCATTGCATCTAGATCTAAGGATGGATGGGAGATCGCAGATATACCCCAGGGATTACCTCAGTGTCACTGCTCAACAGAGGCACAGCAAAATAATGGGTATAGTTCTAGGCTTGTAAATGCCCTCGGGCAGATAGCCTAGTATGAACCTATGAACCTATTATAAGTTGACTGTACTTGATCCTCATCAGACCATTAATAGAGTACAGTGCTCCCCTCTGCATGTACCTCACTAGACTCCTGCAGCAGCTGGAGAGACCACGGATGTTTCTCAGCAAGAAAATACAGGGTCTCCAAACCATGGCTTACGTGGACAGACTGAAAGCATCGTCACTGCACTCTGTATCGTATAGGCTGCTGAGATGTGATTTGTGCCTGGCCTACATGACAGTCTCCCACCCTCTCCTGATGGGAATGCTGCAAATCAGCAAGTCAAATGGTACAAGAGTCACTCATTCTAGGGATCTTAACCTAGCCTGTGACATTAACAGGACATGCTGGAGAGACAGATATATCTCCCAGACATTGTTGCTCCTCTGGAATAAACTTCCAATTCACGTGAAGCAGAGATCCTCACTGACACTATTCAAGAGAAGCCTAGACACATGTATGAAAGACTGCAAATTAAACCTGGGGATGGAACTCGTGTCCCTCATGGATAGGAGCAGTCAGTGTTGAACTGTTGATCTTAGACTCGCTCTGTGAATTATGTCCATCTAACCAATGGAGCATGTTGGGATTAACATGGCTAGGCTCTTAAGGACTCTACCCTAGTAACCTATGAGCCTATGACAGTAATATAACTGCTCTTTTTACATCGGTAACACTAGCACTTACCATCACTGCAGGACTTGCTTACAGTAAAGTTAAGAAATGTAGGGTTAACTACAGTTTAACCAGGAGAATGCCTGTCATCCCTGCCTGATGGCTACTGTCAAAAGTATGTCATGCTGTTTCCACAATGCCCATAAGCTGCATGCTTGTAATGCATTAACCTTAATTAATGTTGAATCTCTACAGAGAAAGAAACAATACCACCACAAAGTCAGGCTAATGAATACTTTTAACTGAAAATTGTAAATGCTGTAAAACAAGTTTTCTTTATGCAGTCATATAAAGAGTTTTAAACATTAAAACCTAAAAAAACTGAAAAATCATTTAATAAGCACTATCTTCATATCTTAAGACATACAAATCTATTTGAGTCAGACCAGGATCTAGTACAAATGATATCCATTTGTCAAGCCTCGCAGCAGAATAAGATAACAGGTGTTTGTCATACTATGACATTTCTTATTGGAAAAGTATAAATATAGGTCTGGAACACAGATGATGGTGTTCCTTTAGCCAAGTTCACGGCAACAGCAAGGCAGGAATCAGACAAGGAAAGTAAATATTAGTTCACAGCACTCATGAAAAACATGGCTTCTGGCAAGTATCAGACAAAGCAAAATTATTTAATTTTCAGGTGATAAGTAGGGAGTATTCTGACAGAAGGTAGTAATATGTAGTATTATTAAGACAAAGTTAGAAACCAATGCCATATTTTCACTAGCCAGGAGTCACAATTTATTTGTCAGTCTGTAAAAAAAGTGAGTTATAAGACGAACATCATTATAATGTTAGAAAAGATTTTGAAATTAACAAAAAAGTTACCAGTTCTTCTTTCTGAAGTCCTTACCTCAGAAAGCAAGTGAACTGGGGCGTGGCCAAGGATGAACACACGATAGCAGCAGATTTCTTCAGATCCACCAATTTCATTACACTGACAGGAATTAATTACTTAAAAAATTAATTTTTGAAGTAATTTTCTTTCTAAATACGTTTGTTTTATATAATTCTTGAACTATATCTAAAAAAGAAAGGAAATCTTAACAATATTCCTGTCAGAAATCACTGTGGAAATTTTCCTGTCAGTTTATCAGTCTGAAATGAGTTCCAGTAAGACAAATTCTCAAGACTCCAGCATCAAGAAAGAACTTCAGTCTCTGATAATTATAATCCAGCAACTTACTGATAAAATGGATAAAATGGATACTAAAATAGACACCTTCATAGAAAAACTACAAAACAAATAGACCTGTTACATACAGACCTGCAACAACAGAAGATCCAGATGACAGGCATAGAAGAAGCTGTGAATGACATGGAAAATAGAATCCAAGAAGAGGAAATCAACATTGAGTTTCTGCTGAAACAAAATACACATTTACAAACAAAGCTGGATGACCTGGAAAATAGATCTAGGCAATAACATTAGGATTTTTGGACTGCCAGAAAATATTGAAGGAAACAATATTACTTCTTTTTTAACAACTTGGCTCCCTAAAACTTTAGACTTAACAGAAGCATTCTCTTTTGGTATCGAAAGAGCACATAGATCTATAGCTAATACTAACTCTAACAAAAAATATCCTAGATCAGTTATAGTTAGATTTCTATCATCTTTTGATAAAGAGATGGTTCTTAAATCTGCTTGGGCTAAAGCTCCTGTTAAGATTAATGAGACTACTGTGCGTTTTGACAATGACTATTCTTCCATGGTAATAGCTAAAAGAAAAGTTTTTCTGCCACTAATAAGGGAGCTTAAAAAAGCACAGTTTAAAACATACCTTCTGTTTCCTGCCAAGCTTAAAATCTTGCTTCCTGATGGTCCTAAGGTTTTCGATGATTTAGACTCTGCTTTACTGTTTGTCAAAGAAAAAAGGATTTTGGATAAAATAGAAGAAATGGAATGGGCTAGTTCTTCATTAAAGAGATTGGCAACTGAAGCTTCGTGGAAGACTTCAGAGAAGAAGAAGAGACTAAAAACAAATGATTTGTTATATGTTTTTTTCTCTCATCATTTTAGTTCATTATTAATCTTTTGAATATAGTTCCTGCATTTCCAGAAAGCCACAAATATTTTGGAAAAGATTTAATCAAAGTTATTCTCTATGTGCAAAGAAATGTTTTGTTTCATAACCAGTCAAAATACCTGAAGATTTAATGGCAAGCTGTGATTCAATTTGTTTCTCTTTCTGAAAAGAAGCAAGGTTAGTAATTTGATACATTTTTATATCTTTACCTTTTTTTTTCCTTCTCCTTTTATTATTTTCTTTGTTTAAACAATGACATTCTATTTAGATTATGTAGTGGGTAAAGGGTGGGGAGGGCAGGAGTGAACAGTAATGAAAATATCATTAATAGAATAATAACATATTTATTCCTTGTAAAAGTTTTTATAAGTTCTTCAAATGCTATTTCTAATTATACTTTCTTGATTATACTGCTTATGCTTGTTTGTAAATAATCTGTTATGCTTTAACTAATAATAATCAGAACTAAATAAGAGTAAATAATATGTTTTATTTTTAACTCTATTAATATAAACAGTAAGTAAGATTCCATTGTATATACTTCTTACAGCTTTCTCTTACATTTTTTTATTTCTGCATCACTCCCTTTTATTTTCTACTCTTTTTCTTTTCTTTATTAATATATAGAAATGCTTTTGATTGTGTGGGCACAGTGAATAATAGGATTTGTATGAAAATTGAGTTGGGAGAAGAATGTTGAGTTTTATTGCTTGTTGATAATTTTGGGCTTAATTTCACTTACATAGAGGCTGTAATGATCTGTGGAATACATTGTGAAGGTTTTGTCATGTTTAGATGCATTTACACTGCGAAATGAATGTATGTCACTAGTTTTAATAAGTTTCCGCCAAAATGTTAAGAGAGACAATCTGAGATGTGGGCTGTCTCATGCACAGTGTTCATGAATTACTTCAGAAGCTTCAGCTCACAGAATTCTCACAGAGAAACTGAAAGCAGTTAGTATAACCTTTGACATAGTTATCACACTGACACACCACAGATTCAGGAAAATACTCTATTCATAAAATATGTCAGTTATAATGTTTTGTTTCATAACCAGTCAAAATATCTGAAGATTTAATGGCAAGCTGTGATTCAATTTGTTTCTCTTTCTGAAAAGAAGTAAGAGGCTGTAATGGTCTGTGGAATACATTGTGAAGGTTTTGTCATGTTTACATACATTTACACTACTAAATGAATGTTTGTCACTAGTTTTAATAAGTTTCCCGCCAAAATGTTAAGAGAGACAATCTGAGATGTGGGTTGTCTCATGCACAGTGTCCATGAACTACTTCAAAAACTTCAACTCACAGAATTCTCACAGAGAAACTGAAAGCAGTTAGTATAACCTTTGACATAGTTATCACACTGACACACCACAGATTCAGGAAAAATACTCTATTCATAAAATATGCCAGTTATAATGAGTCTAAATGATGTAGTTTCTTGTAGTAAGTAAATGTCTTATTTTAGAAGGCATAGAAAATGAAACATTTATTTAAATGTTTTTGAAAATTTACTTAACAGCAGCATAATAATCTGTGTTAAAAATTTGTGTTCCAAACATATACTTTACTATAACTCATTTAATTCATCTGATTGACAAGCATAAATAATCTTATAACTCTATTCTGGAAGAAATGTCATGTGATATATTTTAAAGCAGTAGGTTAGCATGATTGTAAAATCTGGTTACTAAAATGTGTTTGCTGTGCATTATTTTGTATAAGGCAGACAGATTTATTCTAGGGACAGCAAGTTGGATAGTGCTCAACAAAGACACAACTCAGTGAGATCAGATATATATATATATATGTGTGTGTGTATGTGTGTATGTGTGTGTGTGAGTGTGATGGCTTTTTTTTTTTATATAATAATGCAAGTGTTTCTGAGAATCTGCATAACTATCCAATATGATTTATAATAATTTCTATGAATACAATATTTTACTTTATTGACAAAATGAATGTTTGTCACAAGTTTTAATAAGTTTCCCGCCAAAATGTTAAGGGAGACAATCTGGGATGTGGGCTGTCTCATGCACAGTGTCCATGAACTACTTCAAAAGCTTCAACTCACAGAATTCTCACAGAGAAACTGAAAGCAGTTAGTATAACCTCTGACCTAGTTATCATACTGACACACCACAGATTCAGGAAAAATACTCTATTCATAAAATATGTCAGTTATAATGGGTTTAAATGATGTAGTTTCTTGTAGTAAGTAAATGTCTTATTTTAGAAGGTATAGAAAATGAAACATTTATTTAAATGTTTTTGAAAATCTACTTAACAGCAGCATAATAATCTGTGTTAAAAACTTCTGTTCCAAACATATACTTTATTATAATTCATTTAATTCATCTGATTGACAAGCATAAACAATTTTATAATTCTATTCTGGAAGAAATGTCATGTGATATATTTTAAAGCAGTAGGTTAGCATGATTGTAAAATCTGGTTACTAAAATGTGTTTGCTGTGCATTATTTTCTATAAAGCAGACAGATTTATTCTAGGGACAGCAAGTAGGATAGTGCTCAACAAAGACACAACTCAGTGAGATCATATATATATATATATATATGTGTGTGTATGTGTGTGTGTGTGTATGTGTATGTGTGTGTGTGTGTCTGTGTGTATGTGTGTGATGGCTTTTTTTTTTTTTTTTTAATAATGCAAGTGTTTCTGAGAATTTGCATAACTATGCAATATGATTTATAATAATTTTTATGAATACAATATTTTACTTTATTGACAATAATGAGTTTAAGTAAATGCTCATATACAAACAATTCAAGATTTTTTTTTGGAAGCTGTTAATAGTATTCACATGACAGAAAATAGATGCATCTTAATATATGTAATGTCTGAATCATATTGGCCAAAGTTTTTGATTTAAATGAATGTTAGAACCTAATTTTCTCTCCTCTTGATTTCTAACATCAAGATTATATGAATGCTATTTGAATACAAGTGTTATATAATACATAGATCTATATAGTAGTATGAACAGTTTTTAAAAAAAAGTTTATTTTAGTTTATATGATGCTGTTTTACCAAATGTGTAGTTTTGTCTTGATAGATAATTGAATTGAAAACTGTTAACCTCAGTTAAATATAACTAGTATTAAATTGATAAGGTGGTAGCTGAGGTACTGCTGCTTAGGGTAGGGGGTTAACTTGAGTAGTAAATACTACTCTAAGTTGGAGTTTTCAACTCCAGGCTGGATGCAAGGTTTAATCCTTACATTATTTTCACTTGTTCATTGTTATATGTATATAGTTTTGACATCCACAATATATTTTCTACACTCATTGTCACTACAAACAAAATTGAATCCTATACAAAATCCCATAAGAGATTTAATAAATACAGCTATATTTAAAGGTATACCTAAAAGAGGAGATGTAACATTATTTATCTTGTTATTTGTTATTTCGATCATAAGATTCTTGAGTTTTAAAAATGCCAAATGACATCTTTAAAAGGAATTTCTTTAAACATTAATGGATTGAATAATCCGTGTAAAAGGGCAAGCCTAATAAGATACATTAATTTACACAAGGCCAATCTAGTCTTCCTGCAAGAAACCCATCTCTTGAAAAAAGATATTGATAAACTAGCCACTAATAAGTATACAGTATTGGTTAGTTCAGAGCACACTCAGAAAAAGAGGAGTGGCTATTTTATGGAATAAAAGTATGCCCATTCCTAAAACCATTAAGTCTTATCAGGATGACAAAGGAATGTTTTGTATGGTTACAATACAAATTAATGGGAAGACTTACACTTTAATTAATGTATATTGGATACCTGGAATTGGTATTAATACAGTGAAACATCATATTGATAAGATCATATCATTCTCTATAGGAGATATTATTTTAGCTGGTGATTTTAATTGTATACTACATGAAAGTGATACTACCACTATAAAGAAAAGAAGAATTACATCTAATGCAAAACATTTAAATGATTTTGCTAATTCTTATCATTTGAATGATATTAATAATCAGAAAGATTCAAAATCATTACCATACACCTTTTTTTCTAACAGATACAAAACTTATTCAAAAATAGATAGGGTCTTTATTTCTAACCAGATGGTAACAGATTTAATTAATTCCAAAATCATTTCATGTCCTATATCTGATCATAACTCAATTGTTTTTGAATTCATGATAAAAATACTCATAATGTTCAGATCAAAAGGATACCAGCATACTTAACTCAGCTAAAAGACTATAAAGAATATATACTTTCAGAAGTACAACATTTTCTAGACATAAATAATACTCCTGAATTCTCCATTGTCTATGTTTGGGATGCCTTAAAATCATATCTATATGGACAAAGTATCAGATGGTATAATAATAAAAGGAAATCTTGGGATAAGGAATTGTTAGATATTCAAAGTAAATTAGACTCTTATAAACATAATAATAAAGAAAATATTATGGACAAGAAAGTTATTGAAGAAATAAACAAACTAAATGAGAAACACAAAGAAATTTTAACTCATAAAGTTAAAATAACTTTAGAGAATATAAGTTTTGTCTTATTCAATAAGCCCCAAATACTTACATAGACTTAAAAATAAAACAAAAAGATTGAATAAACAAAACCATATCAAAGAAATCTTTTCTCTAAGGAAAAGAAGAATGTTTCTAGTATACCAGAAATACTGGATGAATTTAGAAATCACTTTCACAAGATTAACCATAACAACATTAACATGGAACCTAAAGATAAAATAAAGGAGTTTATAACCACAAACATGAATAAAAAGCTTAATAAACAACAGATTAAACTATTGGACAAGAGTATTTCATATACAGAAGTTATTACACAAATAAATAAGCTTAAATCAAACAAAGCACTGGGTAATGATGGTATTATACCAGAGATATATAAAATCCTTTCTAAAACTACATATTCATTAATACATAAGGTTTTTATTTTGGCCCAAACTGAGTTAATAACCCCATCTTGGCAATATACATTTATTTCACCAATTTTAAAACCTAATAAAGATCCAACTAGATGTTCTTCATATCGACCCATCTCATTACTTAATGTTGATTATAAAATGTTTATGAGTATTTTGCTGATAGATTGAAGACAATCATCCCCGGCATTATAGATATAGATCAGACCGGCTTCATTGTAAATAGAAATACTTTTGATAATATAAGAAGAACTTTAACATTAATTGATTTTGCAAATAGGAAAAAGAAAGATTTAACACTTATTAGTCTTGATATAGGTTCAGCATTTGATTCAGTAAGTTGGGACTATCTGTTTACCTTAGTGAAATGCACAAAGTTCTCTGATGCATTTGTAAATTTAATTGAGCATTTATACAAAGGAAGGCTGGCTTATATTAAGGTAGGAACATATGTTTCACAAAAAATACCCATTCTTAAAGGTACAAAGCAAGGATGTCCACTTTCTCCACTATTATTCACTTTAGTAATGGAGCCTTGGGCTAATTTGATTAGAAAAGTACTGACATAGAGGGTTTTGAAATAGACGAAAATACAACATCAAAATTCAGCTTTTGCAGATGATGTTCTAATTACATCAGCAGGATCTAATTCTTCTATGCAGTCTTTATTTGATAAAATGATGAATTTTAAAAGTATTTCTGGTTTAATAGTCAATGAAGAAAAACTAAAATACTACCTATATATACACGAAAAAATATTCTCATTAGTGATTCTACTAAATATGTACCCAATTCAGGTCAGATAACTTATTTAGGTATAATACTATCTAAAGATATTAAATCTATTATATATAATAACTATAATACCTGTTTTCTTAATATACAAAATCTTTTAATACCTGGAATAATATGTTTTTACTATGGAGGAGAGACTTACAATTATTAAAATGATAATATTCCCCAAGATTTTATACTTAATACAATCAATAATACTTTTACCTACAAAAATAATTATCAAGAAACTGAATACACTAATGTTAAATTTCTTATGGACACCTAATAGACCTAGGATTGCATTAAAGAAACATACTAATAGCTGGTCTCAAGGGGTATTTCTTTTCCAGACTTTAATTTATATATTATCTCTTCTATTATAAAAGTTATTACTTTATTAATAGATCAGTCATATATCGCAAAATGGAAAGATTATTGGGAGCTAATTAGTATGCACTTCATGAAAATCTCCTTAACACATAAAAATATGATTGTAAATAACTCCATGTTGTGGTTGCTAAAGGAATTTTGTACTTCACCTATTACACCTAAACATATGGTTTGTTACCAATTAAATATTATTATTAGTTATCGTAACTTTATATTCATGCACCCTAAGTATAGGGAATGGAATTTTATTGTATTCCCTATAATGTATGCTCAGGGTATGCTTATGTCATCTACTTCTCAAGGAGCTCATTTAGCTATAGATAATGATCTAAAGTACTGGTATCAGCTGATATCTGATGATAAAGTTAAAAATCTAGATTTCTTAAAACAAGAATTTGATCTAAGAGAAACTTGCTGGTTAGAGGTTCAGATCTTTAGACATCTCATTGATAGAATAGATCTAATGTCTATAACAGTTAAAGAATCTATTCCAAAACTGATTGATTACTTGATATTAAATTTACAGCATAAAGTTTCTGATAAAGGTAAACTTTCATATATACATAAAATTATCAGACAAGAAACTTTTTACAGTGTAGATTCATACTGGAATTATTTCACCTCTATTAATGGGGACCCACCAACTCAACAAGATAAACAATATATATTGGAATCTGCTTATAGAACTACATCTTCCATTGTCTGGAGACTTTATACATGGAAATTTTACATAGATCTTTTATACACCTTTGATGATGAATAAAATAAATAATAAAGATAATCTATGTAAGAGATGTAATGTAGAAATTAATGCTGACTGGGCTCATATGTTTTATGACTGTATGAAGTTGAAAGAATACTGGAAGTCAATTAATGAATTTTTGCAGGCTCTTTTTACAGATAATTTCATTATTTCTAAGTCTCTTATATTATTCAACACACCTGTACCTCAATGTGTTAAAAAGATTAAGCTTCCCTTGTTATGGTCTATCCTAGCAGTGGCCAGGAAAATAATAACTAGAAATTGGATTTCAGATAAACCTCCTTCGTACAATGAATTTAAAAATGTTATGAATATAATGTGCCATATGGAAATAAGCACAATTAGAATGAGAACAACTAGAAAAACATCATATTATATTGTATGGGATAATTTACAAAATTTGTTAAAAAAATTCTAATTTCAATAGCACGGTATTTTAGTTTAATTAATTGATCTGATTGTAGTGGATGTCTTTGTAAATACTTTAGTTGTTTTGTTGAATATTATAATAATACCTATTTTTAATTACTTGTATAAAATTGTTATGATATTTCTCTTATATGTTAAAACAATAAACCTGTTTTGAAAAAAAAAAAAGAAAGCAAGTGAACTGTTTCCATGAGGTTTCAAAACAAGGCAGACAGAATGACATATTAGGATTGACTCCAAGGTTTGTACTTCTTGTACTGACTCAATCTGATCATGTTAAGGAATGAAGAGTAAATGACAAACACTGTGAAGACTTATTCAGCTGTAATTAAACAATCATGTAGGTGATGAAGTCCTAAACTCATTAGCATGGTGTGAACATAAAAAATAATCTGCACTTATTTGCTGTCAACTAACACAATGCTATAAAACCTACACACTATACAGTGACATTTCTAATGTTTTAAATGTAAAGCTACTAGGTGTCCTACTAACAGAATATTTTCTTGGATACACTAATCCAGGAAAAAAACATGGTAAATAGATGTGATGTTTGTAGCAAAGACTATCCATGCAGAGACAACATCCCACTTGAACGTTATGATGCTGGTCATCTTATAGCCTTTCTGAAAACATATGATCCAAAGAAACTTTATTGTCATTTAGGACCACACAAGTGCAGCCTAAACAAAATTACAAATGTCAGCTCACAAGAGAAATGCAGTGCAAATAATGCAGATACAGCAGTATCAAAGAATAACGTAAAAAAGAAAATAACACGTATGACATGTAAGAGGTACATTCGATACCCATTATCCAATGATAAATAATAAATACCCTCCACCAAACCCCTACACTGTTAAGATATAGAATAAATATAGACTAGTGAATAGCACCTGTTTAGTTAACATATTGCACTTGTTAGTACAGCATTTCTGTAAGACATGCGCTAAAGAGCCTAGAAAGTTATTTTTTCTGGTTCGTATTCCAGTTTAGCCTAAGAGGGAGTAAAGATAATGGTAGGGTGAGTATACGCTCATAGGTAGATACTAGGCTATCTGCCCTAGGGCATTTATAAGCCTAGCCAGAGTATGTTTGGCTTTTGCCCCCCTTTTAGATTAGTTAACTGTGCCTCTGTATAGTAGGTCACAGAGGATAGCCCTTTAAGGTTAGTTTACTGTGCCTCTATCTAGCAGGGACACAGAAGAGATCCCAGGGGTAAACTTACGATCTCCCATCCACTCGTCAAGATTTTTCTTGAAGAGGGTCAGTGAGGGGCTCTGCTTAACATGAATTGGGATTCTGTTCCAGAGTGAGGGTAGCCTCTGAGATATGAATCTTTCCATCCAGCATGTCCTGTTTATTGCTGTGCTGAGGTTTAAGGCCCTGGAGCGTGTAGCTCTTAAGGGATTTGGATTTCCTGAGGTGGAGCATGTCCATTAATTCTGGGTTAGACATGGCTTTGTACGTCAGGCATAGATCACCTCTGAGTAAGCGGTAAGCAACTGAGTAGAGCTGGAGTTTCTTTAGTCGAACTGCATAGGGCTATAGCAGCAAAATTAATGACAAAGGCAGAAGACGACAATAAACTCTAAGGAAATGGATTAAAAGGTAGAATTACCTTGAAGTGGTAGTATATAAAAACAAAGAATCTGTATCAGATGCAGCGCTTCTGAAAGTGGGTGGTGGCCTAGTGAGTGGGGACAGTGATAAACTCATTAATAACCAACAAGAGTACTCTCAGTTCTACAGCAGTGACAGACACGGGTTCAAGACCTGATAAAGGATGAACGCATATTATCACAGCTAATTAAAAAAGTAAGTGAACACATGGACAGAAGTAAAATATCTAGTTCTGGAAAGTCATTTAAGGAAATAAAGTTTGAGAACATATGGAATTACAGAAGTTGTGGAATTTGCACTTGAAGTATATTTTATGGTACTGTTAAGGGGAATTCTGGAAATGTCTTCTGATTAGAAAGCAAAATTTATAAAACTATGACAATGTTTACTGCCCTAGTTAGTGAAAGAAAATGCAAGATGTAGATCAGTTAACTACAGATACTTCACAATTATAAATGCAACAAAACAAAAAAAAGTAATATGAGAATGGCTTGCAAGGAACAGATACAAAATACCTTGAGAATATACTGATTTTTTGATCACGACCACCTCTTAATTTTGTGAAGTGGAAGACGGAATATTTTCATTTAGTAAGATAACTAAGAAAAAATGGGTAACATTTCTGAATTAGCATGCAACAACATTGAGTGTATTTTGGAAATAATGCATAGAACTTAAAAAAACACAAAAGACAAAGTATTTTCAAATAACAATGTAATTATGCCAAAATAAAGTAAAACATGTTGCAGAAATGAAAAGAATGTGGAACAGCATTGGTCCTCTGTTAATAACAAAGACGAAAAAATACAGTTACCATGCAAATCAGACTGTGACAGGACTTGCAAATGATACCAACAGGAAATAAAACAGGAGAAGATGAACTTCAAAATAAAAAAAACAGGAAAAATTTGAAAAATTTTGTGTTGCATTCCAACATATACTATATTGGGTTTATTTTTATATCCCGAAAAGCCAGAAGACCAAGACGAAAATCACGAAACCCGGAATCACGAACCACGCAAGTATTCTCAGGGCAAATTAACAATAAGATACAAATACATATGTGTATTCATGCAGATTAGTGACAACGCAGCATGATGTACTTCCAGTTTCAAGTTATGCTTTCAGACCATTGCTTGGCAAAAAGAATAGCACTATATTTCAATTTATGCTTATTTGCATTCAGATGCCATTGGCAAGAAAAGGTATTCTTTTAATGTTAGTTTCAGTTAGTTTACAGAATATACATTCATACACAGCTATTTAAAATGTAAAGCATAATAAATTTCTAAAAGTATTACTAGACAGTTTCTACAATATGCACAAACAGTATGTATACATAATCGGAACATCCTTTGCAGAATTATATCACAGCTCATACTATTCAGTTATTAGCTTTAAGGGTAAAGTGACAGGCTTATTGAGACAAGTAATGTAATCACAGTCAAGGTATGACAGGCCAGGCTTCATTTGTTCTTCTGATATCCCACATTTGCTGCGGTGACATCTGTTTTATCTGTACTCAGTTTCATCCCATGTGCCTTCAGTTTTGCATTCCATTCCACTATCACTTTCTGAGGTTCTTGCTCAGAGCCTGTTTGTAATGTTGCAGCATCTGTATCTAACATGTTTGTAGATATGAACCCTCTGACCTCTTTGCAGTGGGCTCAGAGATGAACCCTGATGCACACCCACTTCCACTGGGAGCCCATTTCTAAATCTGAACATTGTTCATACTTCTGTGATTGGGTCCTTGTACACAGCCTGTACTAATTGTACCAGTGCTTCTGGGACTTCAGACCACCACAGGACTGCCCAAATCAGCTTTCTTGGGACCTTATCTTATGCTTTCCCCAAGTCTAACAATGCTTCTTTTCAACTGTCTCACTGCAAACATAGGGTTGACTGTGCTGCATCCTCATCTGAATCCAAATGGTTTATCTCCCATCTTCCTTTCTTCTGCACTACGTATTCATTTATCAATCACCCTCTTTCAAGCAATGCAACAGGGGTTTTGATGGTACAAAACTGTCCCTTTTGTTGTTGTACACTGGTACTAGCACGCTTATTCTCCAGTCATGTTGGGTACTCCTTTTCCTCCATACTGTTATGAGCACCCTCAGAAGCCATTTGTTTCCATAACTCACCCAACATTTTGATCACTCTCTCTGCATTGGGCAGCACTGCAGCAAATTCAGTGTGTGTTTATTTATTGGCTAGACAGCATATGCATCAGTTTTCAAGCTGTTTTTCTCTGAGTGGCGCTGGCAACCGGGCCACAGTGGTTATCTGTGCAAATGCCTGGACAGTAAAATTCACCTACAATGTTAGGATTAGATCTGAAACCTGTTAAACAGTGTGGCATTGTGCAGGAATAAGCTTAGAGCAGAGATCACAGTGGCTGCATAGAAGCTGCTGTACCTACTCGAAATAAACCCAAAACACCAAAAACAAACCCCATTGGTGGAATCCACACCTAAACTGGGAATATACTGAAATAAAAAAACTCACGGCCAAAATAAGGAAAAGAAACTCCCTTAAAGACAGGTGTTCTCTTATACAACTAAACAAGAAACTAAGAGGTCTAATTAAGTCCAGCAAGGTCAGCTATGAGGTCAGGATGGCCTCCCAAGCCAAAGACAATCAAAAAACCTCATTCAGCTATGTCCAGAACCTTAGAGGTAGCACACAACAGTGAGCTGAACTTGTAGTGAACTATACCACCTACACTGATCAGGATGACACAGCAAATCTACTGGCTGATAAATTCAGCACAAACTTCAATCCCCACTGCTCCCTCCAGCTCCACCAGGTGAAATCCCCACCAACATACTTCCCCGAGCTATCAACAGGAACCAGGTGCTAGCAACACCCACTAAAGCCAAGAACACCACTTCCATGGATCTTGATAACATCTCCAGTTGACCCATGAACAGTCTAAAGCATGACCTATCAGCACCACTTGAGGCACTCTGCAACTTCAGCCTTAAAATATCAACTGACCAAGGGAACTACAGCCCCATCAGTCTAAAAAGCCTAATATGCAAAGCCATGGAACAAATTATCATGAAAATGATAAGGGCATTGCCAACATACAGACACTAGACCCATCCCAATTTGTCTTTGTTAAGGGAAGGTCATGCCTACTTCACCTGGTAGACTTCTTTGAGAGGGTCACCAAGGCAATGTATGAGGATAGAACACTGCATACCACTTATGCTGGCCTGGCTAAGGCATTTGATACAATATCCCACTCAGGCATTGTTGATAAGCTCTCTGAGCTTGGTGTAAACCTTTACATAACTCACTGGATTGCTGTCTAGCTCACAGACAAGACCCAAGAAGTGAGGATCAGTGAGATCACCTCCACCAAGAGACTAGTCATCAGTGGAGTACCCCAGGGCTCTGTGCTGAGCCCGCTCCTGTTTAGCGCCTACTTCTCACAAGGCAAAGCTAATGCTAGGGGCCTCTGGCTCACCAAGTTTGCAGATGACTATAAATTGGGAGTTGTTATAGATTTCCCCAAGAAACAAACATCTTGGAAGTTGGTTTAACAAAGATAAATAACTGGTAACAAAGATAAATAACTGGTGCCAAAGACATGGCCTAAAACTCAATTCCAAAAAATGCATTATAATGCCCTTTGGAAAACTGTCAATGCAAGTTAATTACTCCATCAATAAAATGCCCCCTAAGAGACAACCTAGTAGTAAGTGATGTGGGAACATATGCAGATGGCAATCTCACCTTTAACCAACATGTAGCTAAGATAGTAAGAAAATCATTCTATGTAGTCCAACTTATAGGTAAGAGTATGGCATTTAGGTCCAAGGAAGTTACAATATCACTCTACTCAGCAGAATCATTGAAAACAATGCCTCCGTTAGTATGTATCTAAGCAGACACTTGGCAACAGTTGGAACTCCCACAAAGGCTTCTCACCAGGAAAATTCAGGGCGTGAATACCCCACTAATCACCTAAAGGCTGTCTCTGTATTCAGTCTCCTACAGGCTGCTGAGTGGGAATCTTTGCCTGGCTTACAGCTCTTCCTTCATCCAAGCCACAAGAAAGATGTGCACCAAAGCATCCCCACAGTATGGAATAGGTTTCTCATCCATGTAAAACAGAGTTCATCCCTAACCCTATTCAAACAAAATCTTGATAATTGGGTGGAAAATCGTAAATTTAGCTCTGGTATAGCCCCCATGTCCCTTATGGACAGAGGCCATCAATAAGGAAAGCATTATCCCAACGAACACTCCTCCTGCAAATCCTTAGTTACCTGCCTACTACCATGCACAGCCATGATACTGGGACCCAAATGGTTTGGTGTGCATGGTTAGGCTTGTATGGGCCTTAGTGGCCATTAGCCTAGTAAGAACCTGAACCTGTATCTACTGTGACCTCATCTGAGCCTGCTGCTTTTTCTGACTTAATTTCCTTACGACTGCTTTTACTTTTTCTAGAGCTGGGTCTTCCTTCCTTTTTCATCATAGGCTTTTTCTGGGGTAGTGCAGTTTCTGTGGGACTTTATTAATTTAGAAGATTTTGGAAGTCCTCCTTCCATCTTCATTTTATGTCCTGCGCACTGGTGAGCAGGTTGCTGCTGGCATCCATTATTAAGTGTGTTTGATAACTACTGTCTTTACCTTTCTGTCTTTGCCTTTCTTTGTGGCATCTTTCGAGACACTTTCCAGAAGCTGGTAGTGTCTCTCTGATGCCTTGTTCTTTGCTACTATGGCTACTCTATTAGCCTCTTTGTTAGCCAGCCAGTATTTCTTCTCAACCCGGTCTGTTTTTTTCTATCTCCCACTATTTCCTACACTCCTTTCTTTTGATAATTTCCTAGAATTCTGCATTCCATTACCAGCTTTATGTACTTTATTTCTATGCATGACGCAGCCACATATTTGTTCTACAGTCCTCACAAATGCTATTTTGAGAAACTGCCTTGTCATTTACCGCGCAAGTCACTTCTGTTGATCTTAGATGTTTCTCTAACCAGTGCTTGCAACTGATTGTGGCCACCAGTGGTTTATGCTGTGGGAAAACTGTTTTTACTGGGGTTGACTTTGCAATCATGGATTCAATCCCAATGCTCTCCTTGATTTGCATGTTGCCACTGGTGTATGTGATCTTGTGATTGTCTGTGTTGCTGAACCATGTGCTGGTAATTATCAAGATGTTTGCCTATAAACAGGTCTACAGTTCTCTTTACTACTTTATTCCTGTTGCCCAGCCAATGTGATCCTAATATCTTTGTCTGTCCTGATATGAGCATTCAGGACCCCTGTTATCAACACCAGTCCAAATTCTCCTGCTTTATCCAGTAGGTCCACCAGCTGCTGTCTGCAGCCTTTTCCTCATTATGACAACCCTTCTGTGGGGCACAGGCTGAGAGTATGTACACTGCCCTATCCTTAAACGGTAATCTGACTGTCATCAATCTTCCATGAACTCTGATGCCACTTTCCAGAAGTGTCTCTGATGCTTTGTTCTTGCAGAGAAACATGAGGTCTAGGACAATCGGATCTGCAATGGTGTGGTAAGCAAGACAAGAGATCTCCACTTAAAAGTCTGTACGACACTAAATAAAGGGATAGAGCTTCCAACCTCTCTTGGTAGATCAGGGTCTTTAGGTCTGTGATCCTTCTGGTTAAGAACCTTTGATTTGTTTTGTGAGATATTCTCACTGACTCCTGAAGCCTTTCCCTCACCACAATTCCTACACTATTTCGAGTCTGTTCTCTTCTTGAGTAGTGGATTCTGCATCCCAAGCTAAGTGGCTTTGCTGCACTACCCTTCCATCTTGTTCTCCACATCAGCATATCATCCACTTCCAAGCTGCATCTTGTCAGTGAACTTGCACCGAGTGTAGCAATCCTTGGTCCATATTTGGAAGGCTGATTACTTTTATGCAACCAAACCAGAGTTCCAACTCTCAGATAAAGCTGGAAAAACTCAATATAACTGAAAACAAAATAAAAAAGTATTCCGACATGATAACCAGTGTAAATATTTATTAATAAAACTGTGCAGGTAAATACTTTCACCACATTGCCTACTATGGCTATTTTGCCTGAAGAAGCCAAACAAACAAAATTTGATGAATGTCTTTTCAAACGTAGATTAAATAAAGGTCACATGTCTTTTAATTGTTTTAAGTATTTAAAGATTGTTCTTTGTCTACTATGGTTATTTTACCTGAAGAAGCCGATGCGGTGAAAATATTTACTTGGACAGTTTTATTAATAAATATTAATGTTGGTTATCGTAGTGCAAGAATACTTATGTCTAGATTCCTCATCAACAGGTAACCCAAGCTGGGGAACTGGGCACCAGCGAGCAAGTAGCTTACTGACTCTAGGCTGATGGGCTTTATTGCAGGCACACACTGGCCAGTGGAAGTACATATACCCCCCCTCCCACCATTAGCATGGGTCTCTGTCATGGGTCAGAGTAGGCCGGGACCTCAACTCACTTATTACTAGCAAACACTCATGCTCATTTTGTTGACATTAGCAACATGACCAAATCACCTAGAGCCAGTTTTTACACCATCAGATAGCTAGCCCTGACAGAGCACACAATCTGTGATCCATGTTCTCTTACCTAGAGGATACTGTACATCACAGCTGATATCTAAAGTAGTTGGCCTCTACAACTCTTCTTCCTGATAGGCACCACCTAGGGTCAATGCTGCTGCCCACGACTCCATTCATAGATGAGCTTGAGGTAGAAATACCTAGCATGATGTTTGGAGAGGGGATAAACCCCACAGAGACACATGGAGAAAATGCAAACTCCACACAGTCATTGGACAGAGGTCAGGACTGAACCTTTTACCTTGTGCATGGGAGGTGAAGACCTTAACAACTATGTCAACTTTGCCATTTTTTTATTAAAATCGTTATTCTATTCTTCTATTTAGAATACGTTACAAAAATACTTTATGTCCAGCATTTTTCTTTTCTCACAGTATGTCTGTACACCTTTGTACTCTACACTGAGCATACAAGTTTAAAGGCCATAAGCCTATTTAGCAGCTTTAAACAGAAATCAATTGAATAGAAATGGCAGCAATAGTGAAACTATGGTTCATGGCTTAGTAGGAGTGTCAGTACTTAGACTCGGATATTCTAAGGCCATTGAGCCTCATGACCATTCTTGCCCTAACAGTACACTTCCTCAGGCAGCACCTCCTTTATCCAGGAGGATCATACCAGTCAATCCTGCTGTAAATTTGTGGATACATAGCTAGTCATCTAGTTTCCTTAAAAGGAAAGTAGTGAGTTGCACTTAACATGCATGGGAAGTTTATTCTAAAGGTTTGGTAGGCATTGGTTTTATAAACGTGCCCCTCCACCATGTTTTGTTCATCTGTTGGTAAAAATTTAGGTTTACTTGCCAGCTGCAAAAGGGAGTTTTTCTTTATTAAGTCTAAGAATTTTTATACAATGCTACATTATATATATAAAAATGTACCCATTTACTGAAGCGTAGTCAAAGTCGCCCAACATTAGGGACTTTTTGCTAATAGGGAGATCATTTAGAGCACTGGTAAATCTTACATGGTCATTAATGGACAAGGAAGGTGCCCTGTAACAAGCTTTTTAATCCTAGACAGAGTGATATGTAGTTAAGTGGGCTTGTGATTCCCTAGGGATCTGCCTGGAGGTAATATCTTGACAGTTGTCACTGGGCCTGAAGGCATGCAATGTACAAAGCTGTGGAACAGAGGGAATGCTCTCTCTACATTTAGACCACATTTCAGTAACTACACAGACATGGATGCTTTCCAAGTGCAAGAATGCCTTATGATCAGGCAATTTATTGTTCAGAGTTGTGGCATTAAGGAGAGCTACTTTAACTTGAAGTGACTTCAGGAATGATATGTTAGTTACTCTGGAATGCCACTCAACTAGCCTATGTCTAAAAAGGCACAAGGGGCAGGAAAGGATTTATCCAATATGCAAAAATCGTGAAATGCGAGGTATAGGCAAAGCAAGCTGGAGTGTCAAGCTTCTCATCCCATGCTGAGAGATACTGGACCCCATGCCCCAGAAAGACACCATCTATTTAACCCATTACTGAGGTCATTAAACTTTTCTTTGTACCTTAGCATCATTCAAAGGGAAGGAAGGATTCTGCTCAGGATTAGTGTCTTACCTGCATTTGTAACATGCATGGAATGTTTGACATGTCTTTCTCTGTATATCCCTCAGGGTTCTTTATCTCATATGTGTTCACTCCCATATCAAAGTCATATTTGCCAGGGATTAGGATCATTTGGGCCCTTATAATGTAAGAGATCCTGATGCCTAAAAGTCAAATCACTGTAACCCTCTCCTTGTCCAACCTTGCGAGTTACGAGTCAATGTGCTTGAAAAAAGCCGCCTATCATATTTCTATTTACTTATTATCTGTCTACCAGGAAAGTCCAGCAGAACCAAACAAAATATAAACAACCCTTTTAAGCAGATGCTTGAGGAGAAAAGCTCAACAGAGACTACAAATATAACATGAACCTGTAATGGATGACATTAAATGTACAGTTTGAGTGATTATTTTGTATTGCTGCTGTGGTTCATAGGTTCATAGATTAGTACTAGGCTAACTGCCTTTGTGGATCATTTTAAGCCTAGCCAATTATCCCTTGTGAGACTCAAACCCTGCACCTTGTGTCTGTAAGACAAACACCTTAACCATTAGGCCACCCTCCCAACCTTAAAGTGATGTTTTTGGAGTGTTTTTGTGTAGGGCGACTCTACAGTAGGTAGACATGAGTAGATAAGTGTCCTGACCTTTGATGAGACTTAATGTTATTTATACTACTTTTACTATTTTTACTACTATTTTTACTACTAGACCTATCAAAGGCATTTGACACAGTGTCCCGGTCCACAACAAACTTCATCAGCTATCCATTACAGGCTACACCCCACCATCCCTCCAATGGTTTGCAAGCTACCTCTCCAACCAACAGTGCGTCAAATGGCAAAATAAATTATCCCAATATCAAACCAACATAACTGGGGTACCACAAGGGTCCATACTTGGACCCTTACTCTTCAATGATTTCACCAACAACCTTCATACCTCAACACGCCTTAGCTCCATTCCTTAATAAGCAGATGACATGACCATAATGTCCTCCTCCTGTAACATACAACAACTCCAGCAACTCACCCAAGCCACTTTCACCTCAATAGAGACATGGCTGAGAGAAGTCCATCTACTTTTAAATCCTAAAAAACAAAACTAGTGCTTTTCTTGACAAAACCAATCTCATCTGACTTTAAAATATTCTCACAGGATAACACAGAAATTGAAACAAATCCCACAGTTTACACCAAAACTAAAAGCGAAATCAAACCAAGAATAAAAATCACTTGGCACCACAGGACCCGGAAGCACGTAAACAAAGGCTTTCAAAATGAGCAGATGAAGAAATCAAACAGCTGCTAGGTCTCCAGAAAGATCCTTTAATGTAACCAGGCAAAGTAAAAATCCACAATATCTTCCAAGCGCTTTCACTCGACCACATGCAAGCTTTTTCAAGGCAAACAACATTGCTGGAAGTTTATTCACATTAAATACTTCCAGAATCATCACATGACTTCCTGTGAACCTTTCCCAACACGAAAATCACCATATAAGGAAATTCTAAAATACATTCTTATTATCGTTAAAAATAATTCATTTTCTAAAAATAATTCATTTTCTAAAAATGTCTTGGCGACTAAATAGCATAATGAACTTCAAATTGAATACAAACTATTAAAATGTGTCATAAAACAATTCTGTAAAATGTTTTTATAGTTTTATAATACAAATTAGTGCAGTAACCCCTTTTAACCATCGGGGGAGAAATCAAAACTCCAATTTAAAGCCTAGAGTTACTAGTTGGCATTGTAAAACATTTCTTATCTGAGTTGCCAATGTATAACATTCCATATATCATATTATAAAATCTTATGGATTCAAAAGTGAATAAAACAATAGATGTTATGTTCTACTAAACTGTGTTATAGACGAGCTTGTCTCAATTTCAAAACACTAGTGATGTTGAGGGTGTCATTCAGACCTGGATATCTAGTAGCGTCTAACCGGAGCTGCCAAAATAGCTTACGGTATTCTAATTTTGACTCCCAACTACCCCCTCTTATATCCGGTTGTACCTGTTCCAACACCATAAACTTTATGTCCATGTCCTTACACGTCAAGAAGTGTTTATAAAAGGCATTACTTTCCTTCCTTACATTGATGTCATTGAAGTGTTCGTAAACCCTTCTCCTAAATACCCTTTCAGTTTTTCCAATGTAAAAAACATGGCACGTAACACAGCAACCAAGATAGACCACCCCCTTGGATCCACAGTTAAAATGTTTGTTGGAACGAAGCTTAAATCTTCTAGAGGGAAGGTAGTAGGACTCCGAATTTAGCATAGCGTGACATTGCTTGCACATCCCACAGGGATAAGTGCCTAATTTCTTTCTATTATGATTCTGTGGATCCTCTAACCTAATATCTAAAAGTTCTTTCAAATTCCTGCCCCTTTTCCTAACAAAAGAAGGGTAACTGGGCATAGAATTCTTAAGATCTTCCTGAAGTCTGAGAATGGGCCAATATTTCTTGATGATCTTCTCAATTTGATCTGAGTTGTTGGAGAAAGTGTGTATAAAACTATTTTTTCCTTGTAAAATGTGTTTTGAAGGGTTTGGGGACATCTCATTAACCCTGACCCCCAATAAAGGAGGATATTTATTTGCCCTCTTCTCAGAAATTTCTACAACCAGAGCTTCTACCAGAGCTTCCGGATATTGTTTGTCCATAAAGAATCCCTTTAAAATGGAAACTTCCTCATTGAAAAGTTCGTCCGTGCTGGACATTCGTGAAGCCCTAATTAGTTGACCCTTCATTATCGCCTTCTTTTGATAGAAGGGATGTCCACTGTGGTAATTCAGGAATGCATTTGAAAAAGTGCTTTTCCTGTAAATCTTAGACTGATAACAACTATTTGAATAATCCTTCACTAGTGAAATGTCTAAATAATCGAGTTGGTGTTTACTGATATTATAAGTAAAACTAAAAAATGTGGTCGTCCTGTTGATGTAATCTATGAATTCCATTAAACTTTGTTCGTTTCCCATCCACATAAAGGAGATGTCATCAAGAAATCTTCTATAGTATAAGATGTCCTGATACCATGTACTGGTAAAAATATATTTCTTTTCCCATTGGTATAATACTAAATTTGCGTACATGGAGGCACAAGAGGCACCCATTGCCACACCTTTTTTCCTGACGATAAAATTCCCCCTTAAAATGAATGAAGTTATTTTCTAGAACTAATTCCATAAATTCCAGAATTAAATTAGTAAACTTGGCCCTCGGTTGGACTTCATTAGATAAGTAAGTTCCTAACCACTCCAGGCCTATGTTGTGTGGAATACTAGGAAATAAGCCGACCACATCCACAGTGACCATAAACATTTCAGGTAAAAATAAACTCTGATCCACTCCTTTGAGGTAGTCCAATGAATCCTTACATATGTGTTTAATTTTCTCTACATGTTGTTTTAAGGAGAAATCGATAAATTTGGCTAAGGGTTCTGTAACACTTCCATCCCCTTTAACTATAGGTCTAAATTTCAGGGGGTTCAAGTTCTTATGTGTCTTTGGAATTCCAAAAATCTGGGCAAACTTGGGTTTTTTTAATAATAGATAGTTATATAACTTTTCATTAATGGCATTTTGCATTAAATGGTCATATAGTGAATAATTTATTTTAGCTTGAGCTATATTGATCTCATTTCTTGAGACAAGCTCATATTGTTCAGTATCCTGTAACACAGTGTGCAAGGCAGCCTCATAGTCCCAGGTGTACATCAAGACAGCACCTCCCCCCTTATCCGGTTTCATAACCCTACACCCCTCCATTTTGAGCTTTTTAATTAAAGTCAACTCATCCTCAGTAATATTGACAGTTGTTTTAAAATAATCTTTCTCCTTAAGTTTCTTAATGTCAGTCTCAACCAACTCCTCAAAAATTTTAATGGTGGGGTGGACAGGCGGGTTGAATGTACTTTTTCTTGTGAGAGTCTTTTCAAAGTTTCGTTCATCTTTAAACAATAAGTTGAAATTAAGCTGCCTCATAAAAAGCTTTAAATCAATCAAGGTTGCAACCATGGGGGAAGGCCTAAGGGGAACATAATGAAAACCCTTGGAAAATAAACTAAAAAAATGTCTGTTACTGATAGATCGGTGTAATTAAAAATAGTAAAATTGTCTTTCCTATGTTTAATTTGTTTCCCTTGAAATAATGTTGTGCTATTGTCCTCATTCACTGTAGTTCTTAAAATTAGTTTGTCGGGTGATTCCAACTGTTGTATTGTTCCCTTCGCCCCCTCCCTCTCTTCTGGGGTAATGAAAATCCTGGGTGGTTACATTCCTATTCTTCTGTGCTATTCTCTCACTTCTTCTGAGATTATCACTTCCTTCACTTGTAGGTTCCCCTTGCCTATTACTTTCTCCCCTTTCATAAAAGACATTTTCAGTAGTGTTGTTGTTGCTTCTTCCTTTTATAATTGGGAGGGGGTAGGCTCTACCTTCCTTATATTCAATTAGGTCCCTCTCTAATTTCCTAATTTTTCGATTAAGTACCCTAAAACAATGCTGGTCTACATCATTAAACAACTTATCATAGTCCCTCTTAACTGAGCTAAAAGTTTCATCATTTAACATATTTGCGTTGAGCTCATCTAAATCTTTCAACAAAACAGTCATTTTTTTCTCATAGTCCATCACCATGCATTTTAACATATCTAAACCTGCTTTGTTGAAAATTTCACAAAGTTGGTCATATAAATCAGAACCATATTGTACATTGTTAGGGAACTTAAAAAACCTCAAGCCTTTAGGAATTCTCTGTACATTAATACACTCATTTAAATAATCAACTTCCATCTGTTTGTTCTTATAAGAATACAGTTTGTCTTTAAAATTAAAAAAGACATTATCAAGATTTTTATAATTATCATGAAGCACAGTACCTTTTCTAAAATTGAACTGTTGTTTTGTCCAAGATTTGAAGTCAAAGGACTTCCTCTGCTCATTTGACACAGGAGCAGTCTGGTTGTTTGATTTAACATGGTCAAAACAATTCGAATTCGAATTACTGTGATTGCCCCCTCTCTCAGCGTTCCTTGTAGCATTTCCAGACTCAATCACTTCAGCAAGTGTTCTGGGGGGATTGTTGAATTGTTGTTGGTTCCCAGGTATCTGGGAACCTGTTAGTTGTGTGCTGTTGAACCAGAGAAGTCAATTGTGTCAATAGTGTTAAAACCTGTTTAAACTCAGCCCTAGAAACTGGGGCTGTTTCAGCATCTTCACAATCGGCTCTCAGTACTGCCGGAGTGTGGGTGAAGTCGCTGGCTTCCGTTCCTTCTGCCATGTGTAAAAGTCGACAAAAAACACCAAAATGAAAAGCGAAATCAAACCAAAAATAAAAATCACTTGGCACCACAGGACCCGGAAGCACGTAAACAAAGGCTTTCAAAATGAGCAGATGAAGAAATCAAACAGCTGCTAGGTCTCCAAAAAGATCCTTTAATGTAACCAGGCAAAGTAAAAATCCACAATATCTTCCAAGCGCTTTCACTCGACCACATGCGAGCTTTCTCAAGGCAAACAACATTGCTGGAAGTTCATTCACATTAAATACTTCCAGAATCATCACATGACTTCCTGTGAACCTTTCCCAACAGGAAAATCACCATATAAGGAAATTCTAAAATACATTCTTATTATCATTAAAAATAATTCATTTTCTAAAAATAATTAATTTATTATAAAATCTTATGGATTCAAAAGTGAATAAAACAATAGATGTTATGTTCTACTAAACTGTGTTATAGACAAGCTTGTCTCAATTTCAAAAATTTATTATATGATATATGGAATGTTATACATTATGATATATATATGACATATGGAATGTTATACATTGGCAACTCAGATAAGAAATGTTTTACAATGCCAACTAGTAACTCTAGGCTTTAAATTGGAGTTTTGATTTCACCCCCGATGGTTAAAAGGGGTTACTGCACTTATTTGCATTATAAAACTATAAAAACATTTTACAGAATTGTTTTATGACACATTTTAATAGTTTGTATTCAATTTGAAGTTCATTATGCTATTTAGTCGCCAAGACATTTTTAGAAAATGAATTATTTTTAGAAAATGAATTATTTTTAATGATAATAAGAATGTATTTTAGAATTTCCTTATATGGTGATTTTCCTGTTGGGAAAGGTTCACAGGAAGTCATGTGATGATTCTGGAAGTATTTAATGTGAATGAACTTCCAGCAATGTTGTTTGCCTTGAGAAAGCTCGCATGTGGTCGAGTAAAAGCGCTTGGAAGATATTGTGGATTTTTACTTTGCCTGGTTACATTAAAGGATCTTTTTGGAGACCTAGCAGCTGTTTGATTTCTTCATCTGCTCATTTTGAAAGCCTTTGTTTACGTGCTTCCGGGTCCTGTGGTGCCAAGATCCCACAGTTTAACCATAGATAAACTACCTTTTGAACACCACACCTGCAATAGCATTAAAAAACACACATCAAACTCTGAACACTCTAAAGACAAAAAACTTTCTTGGATAGCTCCACCAGAAAAACCCTGGCCAACACCTATTTGCTTCCCTCACTCTTATTTGCAGCCCCCTTATACATCAATTTACAATTTTCTCTTAAAAACAAGCTCCAATCCTGCTACCATAAACTTGCCAAATTCGCCACAGGTTACCCCTACCATTCCCACCACTGCCTAGCTCTGAAAGAACCAAATTGCCTTGTTGTTGTATTTGTACCCTGAAATTTTTAGCAAAAAAAAATTTTTTTTATGCCTGTATCACTTGTTTTTGTTGATATTTTTTAGTCTGGCTTATAATCAGAATTTCTACAATGTTTTTTCTTTAATTTCTCATATAAACTATGTGTGTAACATAACTTTTGTATAATCTGTATGTGGAATATAATCTTTGTATAATCTGTATGTGGAGCTTTTCTCCACCGGACTCCATTGAAAATGGGTTCTTTAGGCCCAATGGACTATCCTGGTTAAACAAATGCAAATAAATAAATAAAATAAATAAATAAACTCACACAACACCTAAGCCTAGTACAGCTGTCTTGTGCACATAGAATGATATATACACGTGATAGCTGTCCAGCCCATACATCTGTCCTAAAACCCTGCATACATACAAGAGCCCCCCACTCTGAAAACAAACAACTCCTAACAGTCTACATTCCAAACAAAAGAGCTGGATAGTGCCTATACTCACATGCCACTGCCAAGCTCTGGAACTCTCTGCCAACTTTGAGAGCTTTAATAACTTCAAACACACCATAAAAAACACACAAAAAAAATGTCAATGTCATCAGACCTGCCCCTGCTCTTTACCTAACAGGTGAACTCTATTCACTCTCTAGGGGCTTTCTTTTCTATCCGTCAAACAGGAATTTCATCTACTAACCACTAGCATTTTGGGCTAACAGACTTTCCATATTTCTACACCATTAACTCTTCCATCCTTCTAAGCATCTACTTGCATCTAATGTTCTGATCCTCATTCTTTACCTTACTCCTACCTGATTTTATATATATATATATATATATATATATATATATATATATATATATATTTATAAATGTTTGCAATCTACCACTTTACTTTAATTTAGTACCCATTTTATTTTATTTACCTCTCTGTACTTATTTTGTATTTATTATTGTATCTACCTCTCTGTACTTTAGTATTCAGTTATTATTAATGTGTGCTTTAATACTTGTTTTTATCTTGTTCATGTAAATTGTCTTAACTTTCATGTAGCATTTGGAGCTTTCCTCCTCAGGCCTCCACTGAAAATGGGTTCCTGACCCAGTCAGACTTTCCCGGCAAACAAATGTTAAATAATAAATAAATAAATACATTTCTAGGAAGCTCTGGGAGTGATTATTTTGTAGCCACACAATAAGATTTCACTTTGGTGTGAACAGAGAAGAATCGTGGTGGCGATGTAAAGGGAATGCTCCATATTAGTAAGGTATTTACTCAGATGAATTATTAGTGTTGTTGTCTTAGAACATAACGCACTTTGTGCACTTCCTATTGCTAAAAGGCTGACAATAGATGTGAAACTTGCACGGTGACCTTCTGTTTTGCACAGTGTTTATGTATTTAGAAAAGTATATAAAATGCAGCAGGTAACAGGTAAGACAATATGCAAAAGAGGGTATCTAAAGCTTTAGGAATCAAAGGGGAGGAACTTTACAATCTGATCCTGTAGTGCTCACCAATATTACCATAATATGAGACTGGGAGGAGCTACCAAAGGCAAATTTACAAGGGCAGACGACTAAAGAGCCACCAAGTTTAAAAGAGCAATATGGATTGGCTTGTGGTCACTATGTATTATGGTTGTATGGAATGCAATGGGAGAGCAAATGTATTTAAATAGCTTAAGGAGAAAGAGATTTCAGAAAATGATATTTCTGTGCTTACTGAAAACAGCCAATAAATAAGGAGATGGAGGGATTTATGTTGTCACATTACATAAGGGGCTGACAACAACAGATACAGTGGGTTTAAGAACACAACAAAAACACAGTGGGAGTGCAGGTAAATTAGCTCTGCAGCTGACGGACCTGAAACTGTCTTATCACGGTCATAGGTAAATACTTGTCAACAGACTATTAGAAGCCTAGCCAATAACCAGAGTTCAGAATCAAATCCTATACCTTTTATCTGTGAGGTTAAGACCTTAACCCTTATGTAACCCTTCCTCCTTGAAGGTGATTTAAAATTCCTGATCCACCTTTCTGCATGAATTTGGAATGTGAGAGGAAATCAGAGCACCTGAAAAAAGTCTGCATGTACAGAAGGAGAATATTCAGACTCCACACAGGAGGTACCCCAGCCAAGAATTGAACCACAGAACCTCCACTACCCATTGTGCCACTGTGCCATCTAATGCAAATGCATGTCATGAACTTGCCTAATACACATTATCCACATAAGAAAAAAATAGGGTTTGATACCAAATACTAATATTTATTTATTTATTTATTTATTTATATGTTTAGTGGTTAGTGCACAGATCAGTATTGACCAATTTCAGGCTCAGCCTGGGTGAAATACAAATCATTTCACCAAAAAAAGTAGAAAAATGGAAACAATAACAGAGCAGTTCAGACAGGATGCATAAAAAACTGTAACTATATACATTAGTTTCTAAAGCTGGTCAATCGTCAGTAAATCCTGAGAGAGGAGAGGCCTGGAAAGGAGACCGGTTAAGTGATACGTCCTTCATCCAAGCTAAAGGTCTAGCTTCATCACTGAAGTGCTTTTTGAGATCATTCTGAATTTGGAATAAAACTGTTGATTTCCTTTACGTCGATCGGGAGAGCTTGTCCAACAGCAGGTGCCTGAAAGGACAAAGCACGTGCAGTGCCGTAGAGGTTGGTTCAGGGGTCATAAGATTTGGTGTGGCTTGTGAGTCGTGTCTCAGGTTCTATGAGGAGGTTTTTCATGAAGTCTAGCTGCAAGGTGAGCTGGAAGTCAATACTTGACTGAGGAAAGTTATACAAAGGCTTCTACATGAGCAATAACACTTTCATCTCTTTTGCAAGGAATATCAGTTTCACTAAGCAGCTGCATCACTTTTCTACAGATCGCTAATAGCATAAATGTCTTACTTTTCATAGTATGGTTTATGTTGTGGTGTATACAGGGCACTAGAAAAGAAGTATTCTTACTGTTTGTACTTAAATTCGCTCCTTACAGTTCTTGGTATGCATTAACATATCTTGGGGTATACAGGCCATAGGAAGAGACGTATTCTTACTGTTTGTACATAAATTCACTAACATCGTGCAGCATTCTGACCAATTGAACTGCAGGAAGCAACAGCTATTTTAAGACAACTTTTTGCTGGGGGACACAGCTTGTTAAGTATTTGTTGGCAGCTGACATTGTTATGTAACTGATACATCAGTACCAGGGTCAGAGCAAACATACTGACAAATACAATCAATGTCTGAGTGTATAGAACTGACAGCATTGTATACAGTAATCCTTAAAATAAGCAACTGTAGCCAATTCATCTAAATTCAAGACAATCCATCTCTTAATGCTTTATTACAGACTCACAATAGCATTCCTTACCTTCCTTTCCTTGTTGTGTGCATACATGCCTGTAATTATTTTATTAACACGCAGCATTTTAATTGATTGTGTTGAGACTGAATAACTTCACTTTTCAAATATCTACCAGGCATCACTGACTAAATCTGTGCTGCTTTACAATTACAGGTACAGAACATTTTTATGACAAAACCAGAAGTGGTTGAAATACAATACGGGGCAACATTCACAGGGCATTAAATAATAAAATAAAATAAAAATAAAATGAGTACAATCAATAATATACGTAGTATAAAATAAGGACAGAAGTCTGTGGATTCATTTTTCACTTTATGTTAGATTAGATAAAACTGCAATTCAGTCAATTTCTGCAACACTATGTTAGGTTACAGCTGATGATGTTTATATCCTACCTTGTACAACTATACAAGGTCACAGTATGCAGACACCATACTTTGAAATGGTGCTGTTGAGATATTCATGATTAGGTCAAGCCGATGCCGATGGACACCTTTATTAAGAAAATTCAATTAAATTCATTAGTAGGAAGTGTCGTCCCAGAAAGTGATAAACAGGGCTGAAAAGCAACAGAATGAGCAGAAACCATGTAAAAGCAATTCCAATGAAACTGCAGTAAACTTTCACTGGTACCAAAATGATTATTTAACCTCTGGATTTACACTAACTGGACTCTTTCATGAATATTAAGCTAACTAAAAGGAAACTGAAGCATCTGTAAACAGGGAAAAATAAGTGAAAAGTCTCTGGTTGTCAAACATGAGGTGTTAACTATTGTAGCATTGTAATTTTACCAGCATGTCTAGTATCTGTGAAGATTATATTCAGAGATGTTGCAAGGAAAGACTCAATTAGATTACAGTTTCAGACAATATCATGAGGTACACCACTCAGAAATACAAAACAACAGTGGAAGTAATGCTGCCTTTACACCAAAGAGCTGTGGATACATTCGCAGGTACCTGGTAAAGAACAGACTGTTTGCTTTTTAAAGCAGGGCCAGAAACCAAATGGGATCAAAATACATCTGACATTCTGACCTACTATTTCAAACAGTGGGACATGTCATAGAGCTCATGTAGGAATATACACGGGCTGTGCATCTTTCATGACAGGACATGTTAAAGGACAGTGCAGCGAAGAAATCCTGGGAGTATGATGATGGCTGATGTATTTCTCCGTTGAGGAACATTGAGTGCTAAAATATTAGGACCAGAATTAAAACTTGTCATGGATATGGATGTGAAAATAAAGTACATGAAACAAGGGACAGTGAAATAGCATTTTTTGTGCAGCTTTGAGAAAGTATGGAAGCACTGCATGTCATTCACATTCACACAAAGAAGGACTACGGCTATCTCAGAGAAAAGTGTTGGAACACTTTTATTAACTCAAAAAATAAATGTTACAATTTTGTACACAAAACAATCTGATTTTTCTGAAATGTTACGTAATAATTCTTAGTGCTCAAATGTAACAAACTTGACAGATATTTTCCAGCATCTGAACAATGTGAATATCAGTATGAAAAGAACAAACAAAAATATACCATGTTCAGCTGACCAAACCAATGCTTTTCAGCAGAAACTTAAATATGGAAAATGTATGTGACAAAGGGAAACATAATGCTGCTTAGACGAAGCATGAAGAAACTTAGCTTCTGATATTAGAGCAACAGGGCATTTTATATACCACTGTCAGTCCCAACTTCCTGTCAGGGTCAGTTGATGGATGTGACTATGACAGATGCACATTTGTACAGCTTTAACTCACTGCCCATTAGCTCACCCCACATTAGCTCATCCTCAAGGAGGAGGAGTTAAATGCCATTGCAAATGATATAACAATAGAGCTGAAATATACAGAAATTGTTCTAAACTCATTTTGGAATAATATTCAAAATGAACATATTAAACTTTCTCAGACTATTCTTCACTACTTACCCCTGTCAATTCTGATTTTTCAGCTTTAGCCAATATTAGGCATAAAACCCATGCTCCACAGACAAGTCCCTATTTACCTATAGCTAAATCCTACAACTTTGCTTGTTCAGCCTTGTATTATGTCTCCAAAATCAAGAATTCTATCCCTGCCACCATCAGACAACAAGCCAACTTATCCAGATTAAAAACTTGCAAAACAACATTTTAAAAACACTTTGTTCTGCTCTTGCATCTTCCCAGGTTAGATTATCCTAGCCTTTATTCACCTTCATTACCCCATATACTTCAAGAAAGCAAATTCTCAATATAAATTTCTTATTGCCTTTTATTCCTTTGCCCTTATTGTTACTTCTACTGCATTTGCTTACCCCCTCTCAAGTTGTTTCCTCCAGCAAAATTTCAGCTCTTGCTACTTTCTACATCTACAGCAAGTTCCCTATAAAGACCTTTTCCCTGTATCACCTAACAAATGTACACACTACTTGTATTTTTCCACTTACTCTGCTTTCTACTCAGCATTACCTCTCCATTTTGTACTCACATTTCCCCCACCACCTCTCATTTCTCTTACTCATAAATTTAAAAATTTTAATTTGACATTTTAAACCACAGTGTATATGCAAATTTGCTGTGTATTAATATGTAATGACTCTACAGTTTACTTACTGTAGTTTCTCTGTTGTAAAACTGCCTTTCAGTTATTGTACATAATTGTAATTTTAAACTTTACAATTCTCTATGTTGGATAAAACTGCATATTTTGTTACTGAAGTATTTCTCCACCCTATCCTCCACTGAAAAGGGTTTATTGTAGCCCAGTTGAACTAAGGTGGTCAACAAAAGCAATAAATAAGTTAAAGAAAAGAGGCTGCTTCTGTCAGTGGACGAGAGAACAAATGTATCTGTTCCAAATTCATCCATGGATTCAGTAATTCCGTAGTAGCCATTATTCACAAGCATCATGTTAATCAAGTGATCCCCGTGGCTGATCTGACAATGATTTTATAATTCTGGGATGATTTCAATTTGCTTCAGTTATCTTGATAAATTCAAAGTCATAATATCTAAATATGAATTACTTCAGCTTACTAAAATGCAAAATGTAACTCACTAAATTAATATAACAGTAATGTGTAAAATGCCATTTTCAAACATCTTTCAATCTTCCTGTTAACATTATTGTAAAATGACACATGGAGTGCTCCAAAACTCATATTAAGATTTCTGTACAGTCCCACCTCCTCAAAAAGGATGAAAATTCCTAGCATAAATGTATGATTATTTCCCAGTGACAGCATACCACCTTCAAATGAATCCCTTCACTTTACAGAATGATGTGTGCAAAGCATGGTAGTCTTGAAAGGGATAAAACACCATGGCAGAATAACTTAAGCTGAAAATATGGTTTTAACATATTAACACCTTAAGTGCATTAGTTATCAGAATACACTCTGAGTAACAGAAATTGCAGAACAGTGATATTTAGCAGAACATGAAGACAGCTCCCAAACCATTCAGTTTGTTAAAAATGCGTTCTGAAAAAAAAAGGCACTGCACAGTATATTTTATGTTCGTCTCTGCTGACATATAATGCTATAAGGGCCTTTAATAATAAATTATATTTTGAAACAGCTGCATACCTAGTAAGAAAGCAAACTTTGTTGCTAGGAAACCACCAATTTCCCAGGGACATATTCTTTACTGACACACATCCCTACTAGCACAAATGACAAAAATGAGCATAAGTCTGGTTATTAGTGCTACCTCTTGCTTACTGAATTCTGCAGATATAGCTGACACGCAATTCCAAAAAAAAGGAAGAACATGAACAGGGCAATGATTGCCCAGGTTTCTTGAATTTTTCTAATAAAGGCATCTTTATATCACTGGAAATTTGCCTGCTCTGATTTTAGAAAAAAAGAAATTTGGATTTGGAAATGAATAATGCTACAAAAACTTGCATTGCTGAATAACAGAATAATCCTGTTTGGTTGGTTCAAGCAACCACATGGAGGAAAAAACTTACGGAATTATTTCATACAAAGCATCTGCTGCATTTTAAAGTATAATATTCTGAATCTTATGAGGTTAAACAGAGAATGCAACTGGTAGTGTTCTTGCTTTATGCATATTATTAATGTTGCCCTATTACCGGTTAATTGATTTTTCACTTGTTTTTAAATATGGTTGAGCGTGATGTTTGATTTTAATACTCATTTGATAAACTGTTGGGAGAAACAAAAATTTTATTTCTTTTGGCAATGCCTTCTGCTGTTTGTAATATTTTATCATCATGTTGGTAGTCTATCTTAAGAACACATCTGTAAATTCTTAGCAAAGCTACTGCCTTGGATATCCAACAAAATAAGAGGGCAACAGTTCCCTCTCTGACCTTCAGTAAACCCTGAGTAGAAAGTAAGGAAAATTACACAAGCAAACACCAGTACAAAACAAAGCACTCACAGTCACTGTGATTCAGAAAGAATTAGTGAGTGGAAAGCCTTAATTGCAATAGTTTCTGCTTCACTGTAACCCATCCCAAATGACTGATGTTAGGTGTGTGCGTGTAAATATTTTAAGTGGTTACATTGGTGGACGTGTGTGTGTGTGTGTGTGTGTGTGTGTGTGTGTGTGTGTGTGTGTGTGTGTGTGTGTGTGTGTGTGTGTGTGTGTGTGAGAGAGACAGCGTGTTTGGGAAGGGGGCTGTCTTTGCCAACGAGATGCAGGGGCTGTCAGAGTAAGCACTACTGCCACCACAGATCTGACAGCACTCAAGTTTAAAACGAAAGTGAAATGACAATGAGGTCTCTCTCTTTTATTTCATAGCTGTCTCTGAATCACATTTTCTCCCAGTCATGTTCTTTGACCTCCTTGTAGTAGGCAATTTATGAGTGGTGAGAACTTTTTGAATCCTTGGGAGTGTGTTTAAAAACCACCACTGTCCAGGAGTAACCTGCATGGGTTTATACTGCGTGGGATTCAGAAACCAGGTACAAACTGTGCAGATGTGGTATTCAGACAGGACTAAATCTCAGTAGAAAATGTCACAGTAACAAAGATTACATAGAGTAAAAAGATGCATAATATAACAATAATATAAAGATTCACAGAAATGTTTACTTTTCTATACAGAGGCACAATACTTGACAGACAATGCATGCAAGTGACTATGACTGATATGTATAAACAAAAGAGCAGAACATACAGATATAAGTATTAAAGGCACAAAACACAGCAATGTGTGTTGTGGGATGCAAAGGTGGTTATACACTGAGCAGTTACTAAAAAAACTTGTCTGATTGCTGGCCTAGATTTTTAGGTGCATATGACAAGAATCACACAGGCACGCAGTAGTCCGTACGGAAGCCATCCCATCCAGGATCTGAACCAGAAAACCACTGACGCAGAAGTAGTAGCTACATAAAACAATTATTTAGTGTTTACAAAGAACAGAAAGAAATGAAATTGTACAACACTGAGCTTTTATTTTTGTAAAAAAAAAAAAAATAAAAAAAACCCCTCCAGTCCTTTGCTCCGATTGTGAGTATGGCTTGTCCTGCCTGCAATGGCCTGTCCTGCCTGTAAAACCTCAACTTTCCTAAAAAAACATATCATTAGGCATTTAAAAAGGTAACAACCCCAGCAACAAGCATTTCAGACTCTCTCCTGATCTGGAATGCGGTTATTCAGTATATATTCTGCGGATGTTAATTAGAACACACACACACACACACACACACACACACACACACACACACACACACACACACACACACACACACCTTTCTCCCCATGTTCTCTACATACATATTCAGCCAATTAGTTGCTATCCCAGTAGTCATCAAACTGCAATAAATAGCAAAGGCAATGGGTATGAACCACAAATTGTACCCGAGTGTGACATTTCCATCCCCCCAAAAAGTACTGCATTACAATGAAAAACTCTTACGCTGGCAGATAAGGAGGCTGGTAGTTATAAGTGCTAGATAACTTTGATTACGATGATACTTTGTTACAGCAAGGATAATTTAATTGCTGTGTTTAGGGACATCACTGTGCTCATTAACTGAATACACAAATGATTTATGATTTATTTCTTAGATTGTTTGAATATTCGACTGCTTATAAGAGTGCAGGATCTAAAGGAGTGGCACACTGGGGCAAAGGTGTAGCTAATCTGACACCTGGGTCCATCCTCTGATCTAGCACCTAGGATCCATCCTCTAATCTAGCACCTACCCTCAAAGTTAAAATGTATTTGTCATATTCAAAAACATCTTTGTTAAACAATTAATTTAATTTTCCATTATACTGCTCATGTTAAAGTGGCAAGTGATTTTGCCAAAAAAAAAAAAAAATGATTATGTAGTGTTGTTTGATTTTTTTAGTTTCACTTTTTAATCAGGATTTCTCCACATCCATACCCACAAAGTGATGTCATGGTTAAGAATTCAATAATGATATACATATGGCTGCAAAGCATTTTGGTTAATTAAATCCAGGTTACCACTTTACAGGAGCCAAATTTTACTTGCACTGTGGTTTCACTTTTACATCATGATATATTCATTGTCAGTGTGATGTGTTCCACCTGGAAGAACTTGACAACTTGCCTTAAAAGGAAGTACGTAACTCTTGTTGATACAAGTAGTACGGAAATGCAGTAGCCTATACATTAATTTAGGTAGTGAGACATTATGCATTCAGTCTTTCATTAAATCGTGGCAGGGGTTTTCAGTGCTGTAAAACAATTCAAAAGAAAGAAAGTTTACTGCATATGTGGCAAAGCTTCTTGGAATGGCAGAGGATCATTAGCATTAAGCAGGATTGAGATACAATTAAGTTTACCCCCCCTCTCCATAACGACAGAGCTGTCCTCTAAAACACCTGTCTTCCACACCAACCCAGTTCCCATCTCCACCATCAAAAAGCTACTTCATAAGCTGAAATGCACTAAACTTTCTGCTGATAATCTTTCCCCAGAATACATTAGCATGGCCGCTGACACTCTAGCATACTCCGTCTCTATACTCATAAACAGATCTATCCAAAGTTATGTACCTCTTATCTAGAAGTCGTCACTTATTATTATTATCCCTAATACAAAGGGGGGGGACTTCCATACAGCTCTCTAATTACCACCCTACAGCTATATTTTTTCCATCATCAAAAATCCTTGAAAACTGTATACAGTCTCAACTGTTCAAACACTTAATAGATAACAACCCGCTCTCCCATGCCCAGCATGGCTGCAAGCCACAACAGAGCTCTGCTTAATTTCTCCCATCATATATATTCACAACTAATTACAGCACACAAATTCATTCATCATCCAGAAAAATGCCCTGCACTATAAAATGTATTACTGCTCTGTTGTCCAGCAAGGGACCTCCTCACTATTAACAAATTCTTATTACTTACAAATATGTCAAATAACGTTGCAGGAGACTTGCTCTACTCCCAATACATTGCTAAACTCTGGAATAGTATCCCCACACAAATAAACTCTGACAAACTCAATGGTTTTAAACCACTGCTTAAACATCTTAACCAATCCTGGTCCTGCACATACTCATCATCAGGTTAAGACTTTGTGTTCTCCGTACAATACTCTTCTTAAACAGAATATTCTCAACCTCATGCAGAAACAATTTTTATACATAACTGCTGCCTGTACAATCCACCAAGTTGCATGTGGGCTTTTTATTAACTTCCACCCCTGTAAAACTGTACAATGTATAAATGCAACTACTGTCTGTTTATAAATGTAAATACTTTGCGTTTAACTGTAACTTAGTATAATGCAATGTACGCAAATGGAGTTTTTCTCCCCGGGCCTCCAGTGAAAATGGGTATTACCCAGTCAGATGTTCCAGATAAACAAAGACAAATATACAAATAATAAATAAATATCAACCTTCACAGGGACCCTGGAAACTTTGTTTCCTTTCTGTTCCTCAACTTATCCAAAGTATTTGATAACTCAGTGTATTTGACACTGTGTCCCATCAGATGCTTCTACAAAGACTATCCTCATTAGGCCTTGACACCCCAACCTCTCCTGGTTTCATAGATGCCTTTATAACAGGACACAGACAGTAAAAAATGGCAGAAAGAACAATCACCATTTTTGCCCATCTCAGTGAGAGTGCCTCAAGGCACAGTCCTTGGCACCATACTCAACATTATTAACGGCCTTCTACACTGCTACTAATGAAGCAGTATGCTGATAATTCTACACTGATAATCACAGCTAAATCCCTCTAAGAGCTTCAGGAAATGACCCAAAAAGGGTTTTCTTCTATAGAAACATTTCAGCAAATCTCACCTTCTGCTGAATGCTAAGACAAACAAGTTATTGCTTTCTACACCAAAATTAGTGTCCTATATAAAAATAACTTCTCTATAACCTCATCCAACAACAGTCCTGTTGAACTTGTGTCACACTCAAAGCTACTTACTATCATTATAGATAAACGCCTAAAGTTTGACTCCTATATTGTAGCAAACTAGCAATGAAAAAACAAACAGCAGCCTTTGCATATCTTCTATCCTTGCTATTAGTCCTCATCTACACCAAACTTCAGCAATCTGTACTAACAAATGCAGAATAATACTACAACAAGATATCTAAATTCACCACTAACCAATTTGCTAAATTCAACTACTGCCTAGCCTAAAACCAGTCAGGCTGGCTAGAACTTCCAGACTATCTCTCTATCACCCAGTCAGTAATTGTTCTTATATAATTACAAACCTGAAACCTGTCCTGCACACCAAGCTTTAATGAAACCTTACACCCCTTTATGATCACTACGCTCCATGGACAAGTCCCTATTAACCATAAATAAAACTCACAACTCTGCTGGTGTATCCTTGTACACAAATGATTCCCTGGATTCACTATGCCCGGCACAGCATGCAGGATCAGTGCAGGAGCTCTAGCAGGCAATATGTCTGACTTGCGATCCAGGAACAGCCTGCAGGGGCGTGCACCAGAGCTCTTGCACTAATCCTGTACAGACTAAGCCCTTGTATGAAAATCCCCCCATTTCCAGGAGAAATCCATGCAAATGAGGTGATTTTGCGATCCAGGAAGCTTGTGTCAGTCCGTGCAGGAGTAGTGCAATCTGCAGAAATGTACTCGTTTAGTAACAGAGTGCATTTCTGCAAAATCCAAAACGGAGCTGTGACCGCTCCAAATAAAGGCTGCATATCAGTGAGGAAGCATGCCAATGGCCAAGTATAAGGCCATTGGCATTGCAAACAAAACAAAAAATAAAAAAAAAATCAACATTTAATATTTTTTAGCCGATCTCGGCTGTTTACGCGTAGGGCAGCGGCGTGCAAACGGGATCGGGGGGGAAAATAACAAAATAAACCGAAATTAAGCATTCTAACTAAAATCAGTATTCTGTCATGCAAGTCAATGGCAGGCAGAAGACAACATGGCCAGTGAGTAGTGGTTGCTAAGGGGAGAGGCTCAGTGTGAGACATGTAACAATGCATCAGCAGGCAATCCTATGCAAATGAGGGGAATGATAGTGAATCCCAGTTTTCCCCAGCATGTAAGTCAGGTCTCAACAGTGTAAGAGCAGGAATAGCTTGGTGCAAGCCTAGGAGTTAGGTGACAACATGGCGGTGTATGTCAGGCATACTGTAAGCGGATTGGAGCCCTGTGGCTCGGTATTGCTCCTAGCTTAGTACAGCTAAGCTAGGGGGTGTGTCAGAACCTGCTTAGCACTCTGTACAAAGCCTAAGTGGGTGTGTGCACTGAGCACTGTGTTTTACAGGAAGAAAAAGAGGTTAAACCAGGAAATAGTAGCAGTGTGCACATTTGAGCACTTTGTTTCCGCGGCGCGCATACAGGCTTAAACAGGAAGGCAATGGGAAGGGAAAACAGCAATAGGGAGGTAATCTAGGAGAACCAGCTTAGCTGGCAGGTGAAATGTACCAGAATCAGACAATTACACATGCAGCAGACCAGACCAGCCCAGAACACCACTATAAACTAAGCAAACACCTTCCCCTCTGGTATTTCCTACAATCTACACCACCGGTGTAAACAAGCAGGGAACTTTTAACACTCACAGCAGAAAATGATAGGGGCTGCAATAGCTATCATACAACTTGTGGAAGAGGCTCAGGGTGGTGAGGATGTGAATGCTGTCAACCAACCCACAGTGAGGAGACGGAGAAGATTGTACAGACCCAGGGTAACCTACCAGGGGCTACATGAGCTGGAGATGGTGGAGCGCTACAGGGTGGACAGAGATCACCTACAGCAAATTGTTGAGCTGTGCCGCCCACATCTCACACACAGAATTAACAGAGGGGAACCCATCCCAGTGGATACCAAGGTATGTGTAGGCCTACGAATACTAGCTGCAGGTAACCTTCCAAAGGCCAACTGGGGATATGATGGGGATTTCACAGGCATCAGCATCCAGGGTAATCCACCAGTTCCTGGATGCCATGTCAGCATATGTTGGTGAGCACATACATTTCCCCAATACCAGTGAGGCATTGGCCAGCAATATGCAACTGTTCCACCAAATAGCAGAATACCCTCAGGTTGTGGGTGCCATAGACTGCACGTACATATGCAAAGCACCACCCGGTGAGCGAGGTAGGGTCTACATCAACCGCAAGGGGTTCCTCTCCATCAACTGCCAGGTCGTTTGCGATGCCCAGGGCATAATAATGAATGTGTGTGCTGGCTGCCCTGGAAGCTATCACAATTCCCACATCTGGCATCTGATGCAGTTGTACCAGAGATTTGCCAATGGGGACATCCCTCACGGGCACCTAGTGGGGGATGCTGGATATGCACTGGAGCCGTGGCTGATGACACCCATCGGAAATGCACACACACCCGAACAAGAACTCCATAATGAGGCACACACACAGACCAGAATTATAGTAGAGCATGTGTTTGGGGTGCTCAAGTCATGGTTCCAGTGCCTGGACACATCCGGTGGAGCCTTGCAGTACTCACCAGCTACAAGTACCCAAATTGTCCTTGTATGTGCCATGCTACACAATATGATCCCGTGGAATCAGCTGCAGGGCAGGGTCACACAGCCCCCCACCATTGCCAAGGCCTACACAGGCACAGAGTGACTCAGAGGAGGAACAACCTGAGCCTGCCCCAGTAGGCAGAAGGAGGAGTGCCCAGTATGCCCTGGCCTTGGCAAAGAGGTAACGCATAGCACATACACTGACACAGGAGGAACCCAGGGAATAACACCTCTCTCCGACTCTCACATACAGTAAAAGGGAAGCCAAACATTACACTACCTGTGCCTAAACATGTGTAGGGAGTGTACTATGTGCATACAACATAGGCAGCCCTGCAACATCATCCTCAATACTGGGACACCCACAAGGTAAGTGACTCACACATGCCAGTCAGGGGGTTTCACATACCCAACAACATTCTCAGCCAGCAGGACAGGTGCAGACAAACACAAATAAAGGCTGTGCTATGGCCTCTGAATGAGGCCTATGGGTAACCTCCCCCCCAGGCCTACACAGATAGACTACAGCAGGTCAGACAGTGGGATGTCAGTTCTGAAGGGTGGGAAGTCAGAAACTAATATGTAGGTAATTAAAATATAACATCTGTAGTACACTGGTATGCCTCTATCCAGCATGATAGCTAAGACTACAGACTGAAATGGAGTACCCGATATACCAGTACAGTCCTAGCAAATGTGTACAAGTGTCAGGTGTGCCCCCCTATCCGACACAGAAATGTAGTCACAGTCAGGTGTGCCCTCCCCCAATCCTGTGTAGAAATAGTCAGGTGTGCTCCCCATCCTACGTAGAAAGATAGTAACAATCAGGTGTGCCCCCCCAATTATGTGTAGAAATGTAGAAAGTTAGGTGTGCCCCCCCTGCTATGCAGAAATGTAGTAACAGTCAATGCAAAAGGATTGCTGGATACCCTGTAGAGACAGCATGCTACCTGTCCGTGTACAACACAAAGGTCAACACTGCAGTACAAACTACCTGGATTTGATCCACACATGCAATACAGACGGCCATACTGGGCATGCTCACACACTTAGAGACATGACGGCAATGTCAGTCAACAACATACTGAAAGGTCATACTAGGCATGCTCACACACAAACACATGAAGGCCATGTCTGCAAACACCAGTGGACCAGACATATATGGCAGTCGCAGTTGTTAGTGCAGACACTCATCAGTATGCACCACTTACAGACAACACACTATAATAAGCCAAAGGTAGATGGACATAGATGTGTGGAAGAGGGTGACTGTGACAAGGAGCCATCCAGGCCTGTCCCACCCAGCACACAGCCAAAGGACCCCAAACACATGAGGTGCAGATGTCACTGACTGCAGATACTAGCCACCAATATCTGTCAGCATGACAGACTATGTGGTGCACGTGCCAGCTGTGCAATATGACTGTACAAGGAAGTAGTCATCTAGCAGCTGTATACATGTACCTGTGAAATATGACCCTTTGTGCCTGCATGTGGTGTGTCAGCCTGTAGATGAATGGGTTATGGTCCATGCACACACACTGCCCTCTCCATAGCCCTACTATGACAAGTCTGCTGAGGTCACCCAATGTGAAATACACCTTTGGGAGAGTTGTAGCCCAGTAATCTCTGTGGCGCATCCCATAACTGTGTACTGCTGTAGTGTGATAAACTAGCTAGGTAGGAGTTCTACACCCAGGCATGGCAAGTGTGTGTGTGTGTGTGTGTGTTTGTGCCTGTCTGACTCTGTGTAGACAGCAATGCTTTTTAGGGTACTCACACTGCCTACAATTCATATACTCAACTTTGGCAAGGCTGCTGATGTCATCCACCTAGTAATACACCTCTGGGAAGGTTGTAGCCCAGTAATCTCCATATCGTGTCCTGTAACTGCATACTGCTGGTAGTGTGATAAAGTAGTTAGGTAGGTGTTCTACTCCCAGACATGGCAAGTGTGTGTGTGTGTGTGTGTGTGTGTGTGTGTGTGTGTGTGTGTGTGTGTGTGTGTAGACAGCAATGCTTTTTAGGGTACTCACACTCCCTACAATTCATATGCTCAACTTTGGCAAGGCTGCTGATGTCACCCACCTAGAAATACACCTCTGGGAAGGTTGCAGCCCAGTAATCTCCATAGCACATGCCATAACTGCGTACTGCTGTAGTGTGATTTAGAACTGTGGTAGGGTTCCATCTCCATCCATGGCAGTTATGGATGTTTTGTGTGTGTTTCACTGTCTGTGTATGGAATAATGCATTATAGGCTAGTCACACTCACTACAATTTGAATGTCCAACTTTGGCAATCCTGCTGATGTCATTCATTGTGAAATACACCTTTGGGGAAGGAGTTCTCCAGTAATTCCCGTGCTGCGTCCTATAACAGCTCCATGCTGTAGTGTGATATAGACCTCTGTTATATACCCACACATCAGTTGTGGATGTTTTGTGTGCGTGTCATTGTCTGTGTAGGGAGCTATGCATTTTAGGCTAGTCACACTCACTACAATTAAAATGTCCTACTTAGGCAATCCTGCTGATGTCATCCAATGTGATATACACCTTTGGGGAAGGAGTACTCCAGTAATCTCCATGGCACATACTATAACTGTGTAGTGCTGTAGTATAATAAACTAGTTAGGTAGGGGTTCTACTCCCAGACATGACAGGTGTGTGTGTGTGTGTTTGTAACTCATATCCTGTGTGGATGTGGTTGTGAGTGTTTGGCCAATCTGGATCAGCCTTTGCATAATTCTTATATGGTGGCCCTACTATATATCACAATGCCCACCATACAGGGATAGCAGATGTGAAATAGCTGGGTGGCTGGGGTGCAAATCCATACCCATACATGTGACATCAAGGCCAGGCAATCACAGTTAGCAACCCCAGTATTACCTAGAGCACACTCTCAACCCATGTCTCATACACACACACATGCCTAGGAAACAGCCAATATGTGGGTAGTACACTGCATCATGGCCACTGACAGTAACTATGGAGTGATAGCAGTGGGCTACAGAGGGCATGGCACCCTGCCCATCTGTCCAATATGCACGTACATGCAGACAGCACACCCTCCCCATGTTCCCCAATGGACCCCTTCAACACCTGTGGTGCCATCACATGTGACCCACAAAGGACATACCATGCCTGACAACATGCCCTGTATGGACAGATGCCAATGACACCAGAGAATGCAGTTAGCATGCTATCAATGTTGGTGCAGGGTAAATCTGCTGTCCATTACCAATTCCCGCCACATGTGGGCAAGACTGGCACATTTGATGATAATCTGTGTACACAATATGGGCCAGACACCCCAGGTACAGTTCCACATGTCACTGTACATGCATGAGGGAGGTGTGCACATCCCAGACACCATCCAGGTCATGGACTAAGGAACACATACATGGCAAGCGATGCACAGCCATGGTTACACACAATAGTCACCCAGGTGACTGGATGGGGTCTACAATACCCACCCGTGTGGGCAAATGCAGAAACCACAGCCCTGAGCCACAATGCAGACCATTGTCTTGTGGCTGGATGCCAAAGCATACCCATCACCTAGCCTTGTATATCTGTGTGGCACAGTCGACTACCACACACCCGTGTAGACATGTACCCATACATGTCAGTACTGGCACCCTGTATGTTTGTGTGTGTGTGTGTGTGTGTGTGTTGTATGGTGCATATGTTCACATCAACACTCACTACAACCCCCACTGGCATACTGAAGCATGCTGTCTGATGTCAGACACCTCTTTATACCCTTTGCTCATACAACCTCCGTATAACCCATGTGGTGGCACCTGTACATGCGGACAGGCATGTGTACATCACATACCACATAGCTACTTTATCCCGGTTGCAGATGTCACTCACCATCACATATGTGTTCTGAGGGCGCCACAACAGGCAACCCATGTGGCACATCCAATAACTGCATAGAACTGTGATTGCACTACATAGTCGTCAGGGGTTTGATACCCTGTGCTGGTAGGTGTGTGATGCAAACATGCTTAGGTTTTACTCTCCCACCCCTCCCTGACTTGTCTTTGCCTCTGTCTGCCTCTCCCACTCCCTGTCTGGTGGATGTGAAGACCTACACCTACTTTGCTTAGGCAGCAGCATGTGTATTTTAAGTGATGCTCATGATCAGCTGATGGCCTCTGCACGAATTGCAGCCCTCTCTTAGCTGATTGCATGTGGAACAGCTGTGGTAACATTCTCATAGCCAACTGCATGGAAACACACTCCAATATCTAGGAACATCATGATGGTGTTGGCCCTTTTCATTCACTGTGAGCAGGAACTAGCTCTGTTGTTTGGCAAACAGCAACTCAGGTGGATTGGGGATTTACCTCTAACAACATACACTGTGGAAACAGGGCAACACACAGGTTGGAGATGTGCCTGACCTGACAACAGACTAAGTGCTGCTATACTGCATTTGGAGTAATGTTGGTTTAACAGTGTGTGTGTATGTGGATATGGCTGTCCTACATGTTTCAATACCTGCCATGTCAGTTCTATGTTTATGAGGAATCCCCATCTGCAGATTGGGCAGTGTGTTGTGCCTTTGGTTTCATGTGTTGCCCACGGAGCATCTATCTGTGGACTGCAGAAGGTAGTGTGAGGATTGCAGTCTGTAGATGGTGAAAGCCGTGACAGTTACTGACTTTATATCCCTCATAGGACATATGTTGCAACAAACCCGGTTACAATAGTAAATGTATGAGGTTATCACAGCAACATGTCAATATTGGCCCTGTGTATGTGCTTCCAGCCCCAGCTCTGTCAACCTTTGCAGATATGTCATGCATGAAGAGGTGCATATGTGCTGTACACCATAATTAGTGTCATCATATCTGATAAGCCAGTGAGATATCAGACTGCTACACGTTATGTACAGTAGGGATTATATTTCATGACATAACCTGGACATACTGTGGTCGTTTGTACAGTATTGAGGTCTGTGTACTTATGGTGAATGTCGACAGTGTGTGTATTAATATGTACCTTGGCCTGTGTACAGACTATGGTAGCTGTCATCGTCCTAGGTCCCGTCCTATCTGATGTTACATGCTGCTTCACTGTATGTTACCATATTGGCTTACATGTTTGTAGGGCCATACACACACATCCCATACCACAGTCAGCCAGCAGACCAAACTGTGTAGTGGCCAGTATATGTAGGGTTAGTGTGTGAGTGGCACATATGAGGATGGTGTTGAACAGATAGTCCATATACTTTAATATTATGCTAGCTTGCCATACGTTGTTGTGGCTCTGTTCTCATTGGTTGTGGTTCTGCACTTTCACACAGGTGCATCTTTCTCTGTGCTGTGACATGCCTGTGCAGCCTGCTATATATGCAGGTACATGAGCATTCCCCCATAGGAGATGTAGGCCAGTGTTGAACCAGTCTGCCTGTAGCCTGCAAAGTGCACTGTTACATGCCTAGCAGCTTAGTGTACTTATCCACTGAGATGTCATGTGCAGATATATGCCAGATGTACTGCTGCGGGGCCTCCCTTAACAGTCATGTATGTCAGAGCAGTGGGATGCTGTACAGATGTATGCTAATATCTAGTGGGTAGTATGTGGCCATGGCACCCCTGTACCAGCAGGTAGTACGTGTCAGGCCAGACAGGTGTGTCTGAATGCATAACCTATGGTGGCATATGTATACAGTTGTTATGTGTTATACCCATCTACATGGCTAACATCCATGTTGTCAGTCATGGTACACATGTTTTGCACTAAGGGGTTCTGTGTATACCTCTGGACTGTACAGACAGAATGTCCACACATACTGGCCAATATCTCTGCTGCAGTCGACAGGGGCAGTACGTGCTAGCAGTGGTACTTTACTATGATGTCCTTAGGATGTCTGTCAGTAGCCAATGGTACACATGTGGAAAGCAGATGTGACCCCTCCCCCACACACCATGTCTGTGAAGACAATCCCAGTTACAGTAGCAATAGTATACAGAACTGTAATAGTACACAAATAAAGGTTTTCCATTCCTGCAAACCTGTGTGTGGTGTTTTTCCTATGACCTCTCTGTGGGTATATGTTGCAGGCAATGATTGTCATTTGTATGGGTGGCCCATACAGTGAACAGTTGTTCAGGTGTGAACTGTAGGCAAAGTGGCTGTTTCATATTTTGTGCACCTCCTACATATGTATCTTACTGTACATATCTCTGCGTGTTAATGTGTAGACACATGTATATCTATATATATATATATATATATATATATATATATATATATATATATATATATATATATATATATATATATTTATATGTATATCTATATCTGCATATATGTGTCTGTGTATATGTATCCTGGGGATGTTGACAGCTTCCACATTTTACATTTCCTATGGGAGCTAGACTGTACTGCATGATATGTTACCAATACCAGCCTGACATCATACAGGCAGGATGTAGTACTGTTAACATCTTGTGCCCATGTCATGTCAGGTCCTGGTTATGTGATCTGCAACACTTGGTAGTGTGCTGCAGGGTGGATGTGTTTGCTGTGGGGGGTATACCTAGTCGTACAAGACTTATATTGCTTGGGGCCTCTCAACCCCATTAACGGTGCATGTGGACATATTTCTTTTTGTTAATCTACCATTGCTATCTACAGATTTATGGCCACATATACCTATATAGATATATATATCAGCTTACATATGTATGACTATATCCGTTTATAGCTATATACCTGCATACATATATGTATCTTGCTGTGCATATGTTGATATATAGGTGTAGACATATATATGTGTCGGTGTAGGCATTTGCATGTATATATGTTCATATATACTTATATATATATATATATATATATATATATATATATATATATATATGTATTTCTAAATATACATATATGTATATATATATATATATATATATATATATATATATATATATATATCTACAAATATAGATATGTTGTATCTGTTTAGATATTAATATATTTACACACACATATACATCTAGATGTTGGTTACATTCTCTGTACTGTAGCATGACTGGGCTGGATTATATGTTTCTGAAAACATCAGATTTATGTACGTCTGTCATGGCTTACTGGTAAATCACTTTTTCTATTGTGTGCAGTGTCCTGGGTTCGATCCTTGCAGAGGCTGTTTATTTTGTTGCTGGGTAGAAAACGGGCCATTGGATACAGTCTGATTAATGCACTTTAAAGCAGTTGTAAGCAGGTTTGTGTGTAGGTAAGCACTGCTAACTTCTGGTTACAGTTTCTTATACTCAGTTAGCTTCTATATTGCTTAACCTGTGTAGGCATAGCTTACCCCCATGCCAACAGGCTTAAACCCACTCACTGCTGCTTAAAAGTGCTTACTCCCGCTTACCCCCGTGCTAATTTCTTTAAAAGAAAAGAAAAAGGAGTTGATAGGAAAGTGGTGAAAAAGGGGCACAAAGAGGGACAGTAGGGAAAATAGCCAGGGATGTGCAGGAAGGTCCCTAGCTGCCCATTTCTTCTACAGCAACAGCTGTGTATATACACTAAATGTGGAGGTAGATTTGGACACTCAAACCCCTGGGAGGGGGTGAGGACAACAATAATTTGTTGTGATGCCAATCAGACTGGATTACATGTATCCAGTAGACACGTGCTTAATGGACAGCTATGTATGAGGCAACATTTTTTTTGTGGGAACAGATTGCCCCTTTTTTTTCCAGGTTAGAGTGGGATGTTGGGGAGGGGTAGTAGGTATATTTGGGGAGGTAGGTTGGGTAGGTTAACAGACAAGACAAACAAGACACATACAGGGACACATATGACACATGTAGGGGGTAAACACCTTGGAAGTCACAAGCCCATGAGCCCCCAAATGGAAACAGTGGGACTGAGGTCCCCACCCATGGGCAGTCACCACTGCACCTTCACAGCCCCAAGGATGGCTGTGCTGGGGGCTGGGTAGGGGGCAGGCTCACCCTCTAATTGCACCACGCGGCCTTCAAGCTGGCATAGTTAGTCTCGAAACTCCCTGGCAAGCACCCTATGCACCATGGCCCGGACCTGACAGCAGGTGACAGGTACCTCTCCACCCCCGCTCCCGGGGGGGCTGAGCCCCATCCCCTGCAGCAGTTCCACCCAAAGGTAGTGCAGGGCCAATGGAGGAGGAGGTCCCAGACTGTGCCCCAGATGTGCTGGTACCCAGTGCCATGGCCAGCTGAGGTGGGACAGGTGGGTCCGCTGGGACTGGCCTTTCCATACAAGCTATGGTGTTGCAGTTTTAAGAATGATATGGGTAAGTAATAGTCAACAGCATTCAGGTTTAGTTATAACAGCATGCATAGTTATTCCCATTAACCCAAGACACCAGTTTTACAACAGTTGCAGAGCAAGCAGATCACATGCATATATGGGACAACAGTGGCCACTACAACAGCATGCAGGTTTCATTGATGGCAGCAGGCCACCAGTATGGGGGTATTTTAACATGGCTCATGCATAGAACCAAATGTGAATATTTGTAAACCAATAAGACATATGTCCCAACAAAAGTATGGAGTGTACACATACCCATTGAGGTGTGTAATTGGGTTATTGTTGCACATATGGTGGGGGTGAGAGAGAGAGGTCAATTAACAAATAACATATCCCTGTAGTTTTCACAACTTTATTAGTCACTGCAGTGATCTGTCCCTTACATGTATTATTACACTACCCAATGTCCTTACTTTGTACAATGGTATGTTTGTAGATTAGTATATACGTGGACTGTGTCTTACGTATAGTCTACACCTCTTACCTGTTACAGCTGTTGAGAAAATCATTAACACTACCTGACAAATTTTACTCATACTTCCAGATGTCATGATTGTAGACAAGTATGAGTGAACTGTGTTGTAACTACAGTCTACACCTCTTACCTGTTATAGCTGTTGGGAAAATCATTGTTAATAATACCCGACAAATTCTACACATACTCCCAGATGCCATGCTTGTAGACAAGTATGTGAGTGTACTGTGTTGTACCTACAGTCTACACCTCTTGCCTGTTACAGCTGTGGGGGTAAATCTTTGTTAACACTGCCTGACAAATTCTACTCATACTCCCAGATGCCATGTTGATGATATACACATACCTGACAGTCCGTTATTGCACACACTCTGGTCAAGGCTTGACAGGATGGAGGTGTTAATGTGACATATTTTGGAATAGCTGTCATACACTTTGGGTGAGATGCTACAATGACAGGTTTGTTTCCATATACATTCTCTTTTTATGTTCAGGTCTGACTATCCATTATATGTCAGTATAAGCTGCCTACATTTCTTGGATCATCAGACTTATTTATCAGGAGAACAGGTTACCGAGCAGCAGATTTGGGTCCGTTATCTGGGTATGATGGACAGATCAGAACAGTTGAGAGGTATGACTATGCATACAGCTTACTACCTGAACATTCTGCCACAGTCTGAAGTTGATGGTTATGATTATGCTTACAGCATACTATCTAAGCATTCTAGCAAAGTCTGTACAGTTGTTGAGTCTAATTATGTATACAGCTTTCTATATGAACATTCTCGCAAACTCTATACAGTTGTGGGGTATGATTATGCATACAACTTACTACCACTCCCAGGATTCAAACCCCTGCTGTGTGTGGTAAAAATATTACAGTTGACATCACAGTACACTGTGCTATCAGGGAACTGGTGTAAAGCATTCCAATGGTTTCAGTCCAAGTCTCCCTCAGTTGTTCTATATGACTGACCTCTTGGGAATTCCAGCATTGTTATACTGAACTTCCTACATATTTTAACTGCGTTCAACAGTGTGAGTAAGACTGCTTAATACAACAGTACTATTTATAGAATGCAACACTACAACAACATATGAAAGCAGAATGTACACAAGCACTCCAGGGGTTATACTTTTATTCACAAGATATTACACCTTTTTTCCACACAACCTATATGACCGTCTTCCTGCCATATTGCCTGGTTTATTCAGTACATCCCATACACAATACATTTTTATACTGATACAACACTTTCTAGTACTGTTATATATATATATTTGTTATGACAGTACATGCAAGAATATTATTAACCTGCCTCCCAACGCAGCCTTTGCAGTCTAGCAGCATGTGCTTACTGGTTCGCAGCCTGCTCATCTGCAGCTGTCAAAGAAATATAGTGATATTTAGCCATTACCTGTCCATAGTATACACAAGCTAGGCAATCATTATCTACATAGTAGAATGAGTACTTACTCAGTGCTGGGGCATCAGCCATCTGCCTGGATTCTTGGATCCATTGGTCCAAGAGATCACCCCTGAGGCTGTTTATTTTGTTGCTGGGCAGAATATCGGCTGTTGGATACAGAGCGATTAAGGCACTTTAAAGCAGTTGTAAGCAGATTTGCGCAGAGGTAAGCACTGCTAACTTCCGGTTACAGTTTCTTATACTCCACTTCTAAATTGCTTAATCTGTGTAGGCAGTGCTTACCCCCACGCAAATGTACTTAAACACGCTTACTAGTGTTTACATATGCTTACTACTGCTTATTTGTGCTTAGACCTGCTTACTAGTGCCTTATTCATTATGACACTGACACATGTGCATTTTCTGCAGTATTCCAGTTCATAAATATATGTTATTTAGTGGGTTTTGCAACAAAAATGTTGGTTATAACATGCTTTGCCATGTAAAATAAACTGTGCTGCAGTGGGACTCGAACCAGGAATAGCTGCTTGTTAGGCGAATGCTCTGCCCACTACACTATTGCTGTGCTGCTTCATTTGCATATATCTTCCTTGTTATCCTCTTTAGCCTTTTATGTTGCTTTAACTGTAGCTAAGCAATGGGCACACCCACACACCTATGGTTAGCTGCACTCGGATTAAAAAAAATATATATAAAAGGGTTTCTTCATTTAATTTATATGCACTGTTGCTGTTCTACACATGGGGGACGGTTGGTGGGGATATGCGGACACCTATGGGTGGTCTCGCTCATTACTTACCACTTTCTGCTGTTCTACACTGCAGGGGCATGTTTATTCTGAGAGCTCTGCTCTCAGACACACCCCCTGCACTAGTACACGCTCCGTGTAAGTCTAGGAGCTCGGGCAGTGCGCCTTATTAATATGCATGGCGCGTTGCCATCCAGCACATAAAAGGTTGCTTTCATGCAGGACTAAGCTAGACAACAAACCAACTTATTCAGACTCAAAGACTTGCTAAAATAAGACTTTAAAAACACTTGGTTCTGTTCTTTCACCTCCCTGGGGTAGACGACCCTTGTCCTTAAACAACATTCATTACCTTATTATATACCTGAACAAACAAATTCCCAGTGTAAATTTCCTATTGCCTTCTACCCACTTGCCCTTACTACCACTTTTATTGCCTCAGCTTACCACATGACAAGTGTTTCCCTCCAGTAAAATTTCATCTGCTACTCCCTGCCTTCTAAATCTAGCCCAGCTTCACTACAACTGACGTTTACTCTAAAATGTACATACTGCTTATCTCTCCTAACCTACCTCCTATCTGCTGTGAACTCTTCTCTCTTATTTCTCCCACCCATAAATGTAAAATTGTAGTTTGACATTTTAAACCTCACTGTATCTGCCAAATTCTCTTTTAGTACTATTTACAAAGTCTATGCTTTACAGATTGCAGATTTTTTCTATTATAGCTGTCTTTCAGTTATTAAGTCCATATTGTACTTTTTATGCTCTATAGTTTGGAATAAAATTGCTGAAGTTGTTTACTGGAGCAGTTCGCCCTACTCCTTGACTGCAGAGTAGCTACCATGCTGGTCAAAATAAACAAATACATACATACATATATAAATAAATATGCAAGTATATTTAACATAGATATGTGAGGTCAGTGCAACAGTAAATAAAAACAGTTTGGGGTTTTACGTACCCTATGGGTCTTCCTTCAAGCCAGAGTTTTCATCATGAGTTCCTTTGCACCTACAAAGACTAACGGATAGTCCCACATTACTGTTTTATGGTATCTTTGCTGGTGTGTGAGGTGCTCACATACAGCCAGCATTGCTAAAGCTTTCTTCATTTGAGTTCTACTTCATCTAAATGTAGGTTTATGTTTGTAGTAAATTATCTTCAGTGGTTCAACTATATAGATAAAGTCTGTTTACTGACTAGCTGGCCTTCTTTCTTTTCATGAATTAAAGAAAATATTATGGGCTTTCTGACTTAATATTTTTTTCTATTGTAATATCTGATATTTTTGCATACATCTAGCAAACTCGAACAATATTATGCCTTATTCTAGAAAGCTTGGTAGAAGGCTAAAAGCTGGAAGATCTGACTGAGAGCCAGTGCTGATACAATTAATGTAAAAGGGAGATTTGCCTTCCAGGATACTCTTTCAATGAGGAATACCAAGTCAGGTTGTTTACATATTATACTAAACTCCCTCTGTCAGAAGTACTAGCAGTCAGAATGGTGCTTTCTATGGACAATATATTCACTGTGCTACATTTACTGCTTCACAGTGAGGGAAAATCCTGTTTGTCTAACAAGAAGTTTAAGAACAGAAAGGTATATGTTCGTTTGGTATTTAGAAACATATATGTCCATTTGGCGTTTAGAAAGGTATATGTTCATTTGGCATTTAGAAAGGTATGTGTTTGTTTGGCGTTTTTTAAATGAACTCACTTCCACAAGTTCCTAAAGGAAAGACTGTAGTGCTCTCTATGAGACACCTTGTACTAAACTGGAGACTGCAGAGAAAAAAATACAAATCAGAGATTTAGCCAGACTTATAACATTAATATTAAATGCAAAGCCTCCAGATATTGCCATTCAGTTAAAAAACAGACCCCTTTTGCTTTTTTGTGTAAGAACTCGCCGTAATATACAATTCAGTTTCCTATAAAGTAATCAAAGCTGCTGTCACTGCTGCTAGAAATCAAAGCTATATCTTCCAGGCTGCTACACTCAAAGTTCAGAGAAAGGATTGTGGCATGTTACTAAACTGCTGTGTTAGTAGGATCTGTGTAGAAATAACAGACATCACAAAAGAGCCATCAGGCTCTATGGCAGAGAGCAACACAGTTGTCTGGGCCGAGAGAGAAATGTTAAATACTGCTGAGTCTCATCCTGTTTGCTGTGAACTGTAACTTATGAATAAAGAAAAATGAGGACAGACACACAGTAAAGCTCTGAGTCCAAGGAACGGAACAACAATCCATCTTTCAAACTGTAACAGAAAAAACAAAATACTCTGACTTGACTGCTGTGTCATTTGATGAATAGATCCATTTCTAGGAGATTCATATCACTGCAACATGATGAAATCTCTGTAGACTTAAATTCCATTCATGGGACAAGATTACCTTTATGCAGATATGAAAGGATATGGTTTCTTCCTTGTCTAAGTACCACTCATATAAGTGCAATATGGACTTATTTGCTTTAAATGTGATTTAGCTGAGAATTGTACTGGGGGGGCTATCATATCCCTGTACACTGCTTTCATCTTCTTCAGACTGATCATCTGTTATGACCACTCACCCTGGAATGTCCAAGTGTTGAAGTGATAAATAATCTCTTAAAACCTGGCCACTCTGACACCCCTAGCCCCATAGGGACTTCCCAAAATAACCCTAAACAAACAGCTGATGCCTTCAATACATTCTTTACTGAAACTGTCCAGTCTCTTGCTAATCAATTATCTCCGATATCACCTCTCACTTGTATTCCATTCAAACTTTGCAATAGCTTGAAAACATAACTCACTTTGGTACTTACGTATTATCGCAACCAGATTTTTGCGCTAATGCTGGCTGCTTCTGTTTAGGTCAAATAGTAGCACTGCAGTGTTATGTAGGTTAGAGACATGTGTTCTGTAATGTTTTTGTACTTTTAGGAAGGTTTATCATTGAAACAGCTCATAAGGTTCAAAAACAGGTTTCCCCTTTTACCACCAGCATCTCCTGTCAGTTAAGCGAGTCCCATTCTACTGCGAACATGTTCCTTCCACATGCTGTAGTCGGTGAAGTAGGAAATCTCTGTTTTCAAACCTGTATTATCATCCGTTTCAATGATGAAGCTATCTAAGTCCACCAAACCTGTTTCTAACCTTCATAATACTGTCGTACATGATCCCAAAAAACCAAAAAGTTAAAGCCGAAGAAGTAGTAGTCCTTCACCAAAAGGAACTGCAGTACAAAGTAATCCATTCCACAGATTGTACGCTAACTCCTGCATTCCTTTCAGCCCAACACACACGCAACCACTGCAATCGCTGAATTCAATGCTGGATGTCTCTAAAGGACGCTACCCACACACCTCAAAATTATGTCTTACTAGTTTTTTTAAAACCCCTACCGATATCCCCAACAGACCTTCTGCCAGTCTACCCTTCGATATCACACTTCAGTGAGACCATTTCAATAAAAGTAAAGAAAGTAAAAGAGGTCGCAAAATCTGGTTGCGATAATACATAAGTACCCTCACTTTTCCTAATTTTTAAGGCCATCCCTTTTTCTGCATGAAAAACTGCCATCTGTTCTTAAATACATATGTTTCTGCCAAGGAAAATTAATGATTCTAGAAAGCATTCTATCATATGCAAATCATTTTCAGTCAGTGAGAAATGTTTTTATTTTAAGGCTTTGTCCACAACACTGTTCATCTGTCCCTGATTTTTTAAGCCCTGTCATTGATGTTTATGGTAGAGGGCTGAGAATAGCTCTAAGGAAACTGTTGTAATGCATTTCACACAACTGGTGCCCCTTATAACCTTTATGCATAACAAAAAGCTTTTCAAAATGTATCTTCTCATTAGAACATGAGAAAAAAAAAGTTTATTTGAGCTGCTTATTTTTAAAAATAAAATAAATAAATCCATATCGTGTGTGTGAAAATGCCCCCAATGTAATGACACCTGGTGGCTAGAGGTATTTGGGCTCAAACCCTGTAGCTTTGGTACAGGGTAAAAGGAGCCTAAAGTCCCTAGCCACTACTATTTCTGAGCTTTGCCCAGATTTTTTTGTGCTAAGAGCTGAGAGCTATGGTGAGAAGTGAGAACACAATTTATATTCCCCCCATTATTGGCTTTGTTGTTTGTCCAGGTTTTTTGTGCTAAGAGGTTGAGAGCTATAGTGAGAAGTGAGAACTGAATTCACTAAATGATAGCCATTAAGTTTCAGTCTTCCTATTTTTCAAACTGCGGATTTAGCATAGTGGTATGTTGCACTGACTGTAGTATATAGGGTGCTGGTTTCAAGACTTGTCAGTAACATGCATGGTGATAGCACAAAAGTTTATTCTAGCAACTTTCCAAAATTATACAAGCAATGTTTAAAATGTGTCCCTGGTTTTTGCCCCACTCCCAAAAAAAAACTTTATTTGAAAATAAGTGTGAGAAGCTGTGCAAGATGCCTATGGCTTACACTACTGTTATTATAGGTTCATAGGTTAGTACTAAGCTAACTGCCCTTGCGAGCCATTCTAAGCTTAGCCAATTATCCTTTGTGAGACTCAAACCCTGCACCTTGTGCTTGCAAGGCAAACACCTTAACTATTAGGCCACCCTCCCAATCCCCATCTGTTTACAGTTTGGGTGTGGAAGTAGACTTTTATGATAGAAATGTTCTGAATTGGGCAGTTTTGTAATTACTGGTTGATGCATTTTTTTTCATTGCCTACAGTACAGCCTACTGGAAAAATGTTCATTCAAACAAATTTAAAATACACTCTAACAAGTGTGCTGTATTATACAAGGAATATAACTTAGTCAGAAAGGTGTATCAAAGAAAAGACCACATGTATGTTTCTTGTTTTGTGTGCAACGGGCCAATGATTTGATAACAGCCCAAAGGTAATCTTTATCCACCACTGGCCAGATGCATTTTCTTTGTATGTGGTGTGGGTTTCAATGCTGTCTCAATGAATGTGAGTTTCAAGGGCAGAGAAGTTTTAATGCCAAGTCTATTTTCATTGTGAGATAATATTGCTTTGTTTATCAGATGTCTGTTAGTGTTTGTGCATTGAAGTGCTGCAAAATGTAAAAATAAAATCCAAATAATCATTGATTGTAGAAGTAAAGCAGTATGCACACATTAGTGTTTATGGTAAATGTGGTGAAATAGCCAGGTAATAGGACATTGGAATCTGGTGCCATATTTTGTTTGTTCTTCAGTTTGCGTTTGAAAGCTGGTATCCCACAATTCCATCGGAGTGGGTGGGGTTACATAATTATGTATGCAAATTAGATGTTAATCAGCGTACAGATTTGTACCTATTTTTCATGGGCCTTGTCCAGATTTTTGATGTTTCCAGGTTGAGAGGTATGCCTCTCAGTCCACCTCCCCTAACACTTCTATTCCCACATTTCAATTGCAACCAGCACCTACATCACTTATCTATACTCTTTTCCACAAACTTAAAGCCTCCTCTCCATCTGCTGACCTTCTACCTGCTCAGTATCTAAAAACTGCAGCCAAACCACTAGCCTATCCCATTTCGATTCTGATTAACAGAACCATTGTCAAAGGCTATATTCCTTCTATCTGGAAATTTTTACATGCCATTCCCCTGCATAAAGGTGGAAATTCAACAGAACTCTCAAACTACCGACCCATAGCCCTACTCTCTCCCTTGGCTAAAATCATGGAAAAATGCATACAAAAACAACTTCTTAAACACCTGTTGAATAACAACCTACTTGCTGACTGTCAACATGGCTTCTGACCTTTCCACAGCACTACTTCAGCCCTTCTTTCCTTTACTGACTGTATCAACAAAAATCGAAATAATAATATCCTTACCTCTGCTCTCTTTATTGACCTATCCAAAGCCTCCGATATGGTCAATCACCAGATACTCTTAAATTTACTTAAAACATTCTCACTAGACTCAAGAGCTATTATGTGGTTCCACTCCTATCTTCATAACAGACAACAGGCAGTGCTCTGGCACAGTAACCTATCCAACCACCTGCCCATCACCCTCGGAGTACCACAAGGTTCTATACTTGACTCCCTTCTGTTTTCTATTTTTATTAATGATCTTCATACCAGTATTTCCTCTGCAACCTGTATACAATATGCCGATGATTCTACTTTTATTTGTTCTGCTTCTTCCCCTTACAAACTGCACTCTATCACCCAACAGACTTTCCAAACTGTTGAAACCTGGTTCTTAAAACGATGCGTAATCCTAAACCCCAAGAAAACCAAACTGTTACTGTTTTCCCCCACCCGGAAATCCTCCACTCTCAACTTTTCTGTCTTGTCTAGTAATGGCACTATCATATCACCTGACCCCACTACCACGCTTCTTGGAGTAGAGATAGACAATAACTTATGCTTTGACTATCACATCAACAACACCATAAAATTAGTTAACAGAAAACTAGGCTCCCTGTATAAAATTAAAACATTCCTCACTCCACTTACCAGAACTTCCATTGCCCATACCCATCTGATTTTTTCCCTCCTTTATGCCTCCCCTATTTACACATACCTGTCCAAATCTAACCTCTGCAAACTGGCTGCTGCCTATAACAGTATTGCCAGATTTGCCTCTGGCTCTACTTTTGGAACCCACCACTGCTTAAAGTTAAAGCAATTAGGATGGCTTGAGCTGCAACATCTGATCTTATATCACCAGCTCTCCTTAGCCCATAAAATCCTCTACAAACCTACCAACACCCCTACACTCACCTCCCTTATCACACCTTAATGCAACCTTAAAAGCCTACGTTCTTCTAACAAACTTCTTATATCCACTTGCAAATCCAACAATTTGGGAGGCAAATCCTTGTTCTCAAACACAACAGGCAAAGCCTGGACCTCTCTTCCTGACAACCTCACCCCAGCTCTTCTTTTCCCCGCTTCAAATCCCAAAGGATATTTGTAGTACAAGTTGCTCTTGAAGTTCATTGTGAGTAACAACTATAAATCATTAATTTCACATTGTTATGCGACTCGAATGAATATTACTACCTCTCAGTGCAGAACACTAATGGACTCCTAACTTCTGCAAATCCCACACAAATGTTAAATTCTCTTGACATTTATTTGGCTGCATTTACAATATTGTCCCCTTCAAAAACAGAGGTAAAACTTTTGTCACCACTTAATCACCATTGTCCAACAACCAAGAAGGTTGTACATTAAAAACACTTCCCATCAGTCTAGTTATCAAAGAAAACTCTAAAACAGCATTTGAAACTTGGAATATTTCACTTGAGATTTCACGATTGAAAATGACTTTCTTAGTTACAAAACACTGCTTTGTGACCACTTAAAGCCTGTATCTAACAAAAACTTCTACAGAACTATTGGCTAATAAGATAATATAAATGAATTCTTTAGGTATATTTTGATGGTGGAAGTTACAGACAAGACCTATGAAGTAAACTGTATTGTATTTAACATGTTCTTCCTTTCCTTACTACTCTATTAACCACCCATACTATATACTTATGTCTTTCTTTACAGTTTGACAAACTTTTTAGATCCCTTGCATATCTTGCTGTACACACTGTACTATAATATTTAAATAGTTTGGTACCTTGTTCTCAATAAAAACTGCATTGTGTTCTATATACTGTATTATAACACATTTAGTTTATTTTCTGTTTTCAATAAATACAACATGGTTTTAGGTTAATGGATGATTTCTTGTACTTGTGATTATACTCTGCAACATATTAACTTTTGATTCTTGTACATTAGTCAGGTTTCACTGGATTTCTGACCTTACCCTCTAGTATGTTAACTGTTAATTCTGCTCCTTTTTATAAACTGAATTGTATGATTTGATTTCTTGGAGCTTTTCTCTGTGGGTCTGTGCTGAAAAGGGAAACATATTGGCCTAGTCAGAATTCTTCAGTAAACACATGCAAATAAATTGACTTGCACTACATTCCCAGTAATGTAAACCTGTCTTCAGTGTATGTATGCTAATAGCTCCTCATCCAATTCTGGATAATTATCTAATTGAAGTGAATAGGCTTACATATCTCAGGAAGATGTGATGTATTCCATACTGGGTAACAGCAGATGAATAGGTCAAGCTAGAGATCAGATTAAACACAATCCACTGGAGAAGTTAATGGCATCGCACAGCTCTATTTTTGCCAAGAAAACCCTATGGATAAAAGTAACAAATGACATGTCAAAATTATACCAAAAGACACAAAAGGTGTTCAGCAATAGCACAGCAAGGATGGGGTGAAGGGGGCAATTCCCCCAGGTGCACAGTGGTAGGGTGTGCATTTGAGAGGCTAGCTGAAATGCTGATATAGAGGGGCACTTGAGATTTGAAGAGCAGGGGTGTGTGCATTTGCTTCCTATAGTAACCTGAAGCACATTTTTTTGCTCTTAACTTGAAGAGCTGGGGAGGGGGGGGGGTGGGTGATGGGCCACATTACAGTAGGAAGACAGTTGTCTTCCTAGAGTAATCAAAGCTTTTTGTGCATATGTTGAGGTATGAGGGGGAATAATTGGCTACATTACTGGAGGAAGTTCCACAGACTTTTTTTGTTCTTCATTTGAAAGACTGGGAGGACCTTTGCAGAAGTTCTTTATTATTTTTATTATTATTTATTTTCAATATTATTTTTATTTTTGTTCTTCACTCGAAGAGCTGTGGGTTTGGGTTGCTAGTTCATGGGACTGGCACAGGGCTCTATCTGAGCTAGCTGATCCAGCTACACCTCTGCTGCTCAGCTTACTACCAGGGAAGACCAGAGGACTAAAATGAGTAATGACAGAGTTTCATCATGTGGAAAGACTTAAACCATAACAATGTCTACTTCTTGAAGTGCTCAGACATGAAAGGAAAGTGTGAGGCTGCAAAGAGACATACTCTACTGAAACTTGGTGTGTAACAACTGCAGAGGATATAAAAAGTTTACACACCCCTGTTAAAATGCCAGGTTTTTGTGATATAAAAAATGAGACCACAATAAATAATTTCAAAGCTTTTCCCACCTTTAATGTGACCTACAACCTGTACAATTCAATTGAAAAACAAATAAATCTGTTAGGGGAAAAATATAAAAAATAAAACATGTAGAATATGCTGGTTTCATAAGTGTGCACACCCTTAAACTAATACTTTGTTGTGTGTGCACACCCTTAAACTAATACTTTGTTGAAGCACCTTTTGATTTAATTACAGCATTCAGTCTTCTTGGGTAGGAGTCTATCAACATGGCACATCTTGACTTGGCAATATTTTCCCACTCTTCCTTGCAAAAGTGATCCAAATCTGTCAGACTGTGAGGGCATCTCTTGTGCACAGCCCTCTTCAGGTCATTCCACAGATTTTGTATTGGATTTAGGTCTGGGCTCTGGCTGGGCCATTCCAAAACTTTAATTTTCTTCTGGTGAAGCCATTCTTTTGTTGATTTGGATGTATGCTTGGAGTCACTGTCGTGTTAAAAGGTGAAATTCCTCTTCAGCTTTCTAGCAAATGCCTGAAGGTTTTGGGCCAAAAGTGAGTGGTATTTGGAACTGTACATAATTCCCTCCACCTTGACTAAAGCCCCAGTTCCTGTTGAAGAAAAGCAACCCCAAAGCATGATACTGCCACAACCATGCTTCGTCGTGGAGATGGTGTTCTTTTGATGATGCGAAGTGCTGGGTTTGCGCCAAACATACCTTTTGGAATTGTGGCCAAAAAGTTCAACCTTGGTCTCATCAGACCAGAACACATTTTACCATATGATTTTGGGAGACTTCATGTATTGTTTTGCAAATTTTAGCTGGGCCTGGATGTTTTTCTGTGTAAGAAAAGTCTTCCATCTTGCAACCCTACCCCATAGTCCAGACATATGGAGAATACGGGAGATTGATGTCACATGCAGTACATGACCGGAAATTCCTGCAGCTCCTTCAGTGTTGCTGTAGGTCTCTTGGCAGCCTCCCTGATGTGTTTTCGTCTCGTCTTTTCATCAATTTTGGAGGGACATCCAGTTCTTTACAATGTCACTGTTGTCCCATATTTTCTCCACTTTTTGATGACTGTCTTCATTGTGTTCCATGGTATATCCAATGCTGTGGAAATTTGTTTGTAGCCTTCTTCTGACTGATACATTTCAACAATGAGATCCCTTTGATGCTTTGTAAGCTCTCTGCAAACCATGACCTTTGCTGTAGCAAGCAACTGAGTAAATGTCAGGAAAATCCTACTAGGACAGCTGAACTTTATTTGGGGTTAATCAGTGTCTCTTTAATTGATGCAGGTGTGTACCCAAGAAAACTGAATGCTGTAATTAAATCAAAAGGTGCTTCAACAAAGTATTAGTTTAAGGGTGTGCACACACACCAAAGTATTAGTTTAAGGGTGTGCACACTTATGCAACCAGCATATTGTATGTTTTTTATTTTTTATATTTTTCCCCTAACAGATTTGTTTGTTTTCAATTGAATCGTACAGGTTATAGGTCACATTGCCTTACTTGGATAGAAGGAAGTTTCTTTGCTCACCAGTGGGAGTGGGGAGCCTTGAGCAGCCTATCTGTCCCTGAAGGAGTGACCTCAGCACAAGATCTAGTAGTAATTGGTTGTTTTGGAACATTTCTAGCTCTTTTGAAGTTCCCTGTATAAAAATCTGCGTTTGCACGGCTTTGCGCGATTGTGCGCACAGTGCAGCACCGGTTAAACAGGTTTAAACTATTTCTGGCTCCGCCAAGTCTGCTCTACCTTCAATAAAATCAGTCTATTCTCTATCTAAAAAGCCCAGCACTTGATCCTAAAGCATTTTTACACAGGTAAAGCACTCTTGAACAAAAGAAAGCACTACATCCACCTACAATCCCTTTGAGTACCCATTTCCCTTTAGGTCCTTTCTGACTCAGTACTCAGCAATCCCTTACACTATTCTAGCATGTCGAGAGGTCAATTACTGGCGTCCTCTCCAGTTCAGCTGGTGAATCTGGGAATCTTGAGGCAATGTTATAACTGCCTCATGTACACAGACAACCCTCTCCTCCTCCCAACAAATACAAATATATGTGAGAGATGCAACTATATAGCCAAACTGGAAGCTGAGCTCTCTCGACTCAGTACTGGCAAGACCAGTCAGGAGGAGAACCACACACACCACAAACCCAGTCTCACATAGACCAAACACAACTGCAAACCAAACACATAAACCCACAAAGACATAGTCGGAGGCTCTAATTAAAAATCTACCAAAACAACAGAGGCCTCCAAAGCAGACATCCAAGAAACCACTACCTCAGAACATAGCACATGCAACACATATTTCTCAAAGTCAGTGTGCCAGTCACAGCCCTCAAGGCCAAACAACATGCCTGATACACTTGTAATAGGTGACTCTATAGTCAGACACATTGATGTCCCGCTCACCAGACTGAACAAGGGAAAGGTTACAGTAAGCTGCCTGTCGGGCGCTAGAATCCGCCACATAACACAAGCACTCAGGTCACTCCAAAGAAAGTACAAATATGATTCAGTCATTGTCCATGCCGGCGTGAATGACCTGAGGCGTACCTCCCTGGACTACATGAAAAGTGACATAGAGGAGCTCTCTGATTATGTAGCCCAGGCTGGTATGACCCTGACCCTGAGCAGCATCTTACCCTCGCCAAGAATGATACCACAGTACAAAGACAAAATGATCAGCTTTAATAATTGGCTCAATTACTGGTGTCATTCTAGGGGGATCCAATATCTGTCTGCTTGGGATGACATGCTTGACAAGCCACGCTGCTTTGCAAGGGATGGCTTGCACCTGTCACCCCTAGGCTTCCGGATATTGGCAAAGGCTAGGCTCTTGCCACCCCCATAGTGCCTTTTTTAGTCAAGGCTCAAAAGACAAACCCACCTCCCTAGAAAACACAAGTGGAAAAAAACTAAGGGTAATGCTGCTCAACGCCAGAAGTCTAAACCTCAAGATGCAGGCTCTCGAAGCTCTCCTCAGTATGGAGAGCATCGATGTCTGTGCAGTGACTGAAACCTGGTTCAAGGCTCCTGAGAGCACCCCAGCACTACCAGGTTATACCTCATATCATGCTTTTCGGCCCCATAACTTGGACTGAACCACAAAGGGAGGGGGAGTGTCCATATACATCAAAGACACCCACACCTCCAGGATAGTGGCAACGCATGAAGCATCGGAGACCATCCATGTGCAACTAACCGTAGGCAAAACTGCCCTACAGTTTGTAGCACGCTACAGACCACCCTCTCAAACTCAGGAACCCCACTCAGCCTTCCTGAAGACACTGGAGAGTATGAATATCTCTCCAAATACCATCATATTGGGAGACTTCAACTACCCAAACATAGACTGGGAGCATTACTCAAGCCCCAACACCCTAGCCCAAAGGTTCCTAGAATTCATAAACTCAAATGCGATGGAACAACTAGTCATCACTCCCACAAGAGGAGATAATATACTAGATCTGATCATCACAAACATGGGGACACAATGCTCCACACCGGAGGTATACCCCTCACTGCTGAGATCAGACCATAAACTAATCTCACTGGAAATCCACATCCCGCCCCACCCCCAGCACAAAAGACCACAGTGAGGAACTTCTCAAAAGCTGACTTCACACTTCTTAAGACTGAAGTGGTATCCTTCAAGGCCCCTGGGCCAGTGGAAACCACAGCCCACACCGCTGAATCCTTTATAAATGCCTTCTATGGACACCTTCAAGAATGCATGGATCATGCAATCCAAAATAAAACCAAGACCCTTTCCCCCAAAGGCAGGCATCCTGTCTGGTGGACCCCAGCCATAAACAAACTTTACAACAGGAGGAGGAAGCTACTACAGGACAGAGCAAAATCCCAAAAAGGGAAGGCATCTCTGATCAGTACTAGCAAAAAACTACGATCACTCATAAAAATCATCCAAGGCCAGCTTTGAGAGAAAAATCGCAAAAGACACTAAAGATAATCACAAAGCCTTCTTTAGTTATGTTAGAAACCTGGGTGGAATCTCCCAGATATGCTCAGAGTTAGTTCAAAATGACAAAAAAATACACTGAACTCACACATATTGCCAACATACTGGCAGACAGGTTCAGTGCAAATTTCTCTCCCAAATACCCCCCAAAAGGAGAAATATCTATCCCAGCTGAATGTAGCCTCCCTGACATCACAGATGTCCAGGTGAGAGCCGCCCTCTCCAAAGCTAAAAACACAGCATCAGTGGGACCAGACGTTGTCCCGGGTTGCATGCTACATGAACTCAAAGAGGAACTAAACTCGCACATAAGGCTGCTGTTTAATCTTAGCCTTACTACAGGATACGTACCCAAAGAATGGCGTACAGCAACAGTGGTTCCACTCCACAAAGGAGGTGCTTCTACGGACCCTGGAAATTACCGCCCCATAAGCTTGATGAGCATTGTCTGCAAAGCTATGGAGAAGATCATTATGGAACTCATAAACAAAGACATTGGGGACCTACAGACACTTGATCCTACCCAATTCGGCTTTAAGGGCAGATCCTGCCTTCTGAACCTGGATGACTTTTTTGAAACAGTCACTAAGGCCATTGATGAGGGTAAGGCAGTTCACACAGCCTACCTTGACCTTGCAAAAGCTTTCGACACAATACCCCACTCAGGCATCATAGACAAGCTCACCAGCTTAAATGTAAACCCATATGTCATAAGATGGGTTGCAAACTGGCTAAAGGACAGAACCCACAAGGTCAGAATTGCTGGAGCCATGTCAGACTCTAAGCCAGTCACAAGTGGTGTCCCATAGGGCTCGGTCCTGCGACCCCTCTTGTTCGGCATTTATTTCTCAGAAGTACAAGCAAACATAGGAGGATTGTGGCTGACAAAGTTTGCAGATGACTGCAAGCTGGGCGCCATAATCGATACTCCAGCGGACACTAGCATCCTACAGAAAGGCCTCACAGAAATGGATAGCTGCTGCCAGAGCCATGGCCTTAAACTGAACGCCAAAAAATGTATAGTTATACCCTTTGGGAAAACCAAAGTACCCACAAATTACCACATAGGTGGTAATCCATTAATTACGGAAGAAGTAATCAGGGACCTAGGGACCCAAGTTGACAGTGACCTCTCATTTGACACCCACATTGCCAAGGTGGTTAGGAAGACCTTCTATATTGCCCACCTTATCATGAAAGGATTCACATCTAGATCAAGAGAGGTCATTGTGCCCCTATACTCTTCCCTTATCAGGCCCATGATTGAGTACAATGCCCCATTTGGTATGTATCTTACCCGGCACCTGCAGCAGTTAGGAAGACCCCAGAAGTACCTCACCAAGAGGATCAAGGGTCTCAAACATATGTCATATGCTGCCAGATTGAAGAAACTCCAGCTCTATTCAGTCGCATACCGCCTACTCAGAGGAGATCTATGCCTGACGTACAAGGCCATGTCCAATCTGGAATTAATGGACATGCTCCACCTAAAAAAATCCAAATCCACCAGAGCCACGAGAGCGAGAGACTTGAACCTCAACACAGAAATAAATAGGACATGCTGGAGGGACAGATTCATAACCCAGAGGCTCCCTACACTCTGAAACAGAATCCCAGTCCATGTTAGGCACAGCCCCTCACTGACTCTCTTCAAGAGAAATCTTGACGAGTGGATGAGAGATCATAGGTTTACCCCAGGGGTCATCTCTGTGTCACTTATACACAGAGGCACAGTAAACTAAACCCTAAATGGGCACAGTATTATCATTCCAGGGGGTGGCGGAAGCCACACACACTCTGGCTAGGCTTATAAATGCCCTAGGGCAGATAGCCTAGTATGAACCTATGAACCTATTAAAGGTGGGAAAATTTTGAAAGGATTTATTGTGGTCTCATTTTTTTTATATCACAAAAATCTGGCATTTTAACAGGGGTGTTGTAAACTTTTTATATCCACTGTATGTAGTCAAGGTTAATGTAATGTGGTTAAAGATGAGATGACAAGAATAAATAATGACATCTTGAGAATTAGTGAACTAAAATGGACAGGAATGAAGGATATTACATCAGCTAATCATCAGATCTTCTACTGTTGACAACAACAAGGGAGAGGAAATGGAATATTATTCATAGGTAATAAAATGGTATCAACAATTATTGCTCATTTACAACACAAAATGGTAAAATGTTCACACTCAAACTTAAAAGCAAGCCATGCAACATTATAATGATACAAGCATATGCTCCAGCTACAAGTGCCAAAAAGGATGACCAGAAGTGAGACATATACTACCAATATTCTTGAAATATAATTCAGTGATCAGAGCAAACACTCTCAAACAGTCTACGATCTAGAATTTATATGACTATCACCAGATAGTACTGCAACTGGATTTACTAAATACTTTGTAGCCAGAGATGGAACAACCCTATACAGTCAGCTAAAACAAGATCTCCAGTTGACAGCGACTCAGAACACTAGAAGTTCAGATTCAAATTAAAGAAAACAAGATAAATCTCCAGACAAACTAGCTATGATTTCAGCAATACTTCACATGGATATACTGTAAAGGTGAAGATTTTTTTGCTGCAATTATGCACTCATCATGTAATGTGAGCCATCTGTTTCTACATATGTAGTTTTTACTTCACATCTGCAGACTTACTTGTGTTTGTTTTTACTGTATGCTGTGTAGCTTTCCAATTAATGTAATTAACAACAGTTTTTTGAGAATAAACACTGATCTTTTTGACATGTTTTGCCAGGGTAGTTTATATCATGACACATATGAATATCTGTTAGTGGAACATCCCAGCATGGGATGTTTCTTTGGGATACCCAAAGTACACAAATCAGAAACAAATCTGCCCTTTAGGCCCATTATTTCAGCCAAGAGAATCAAGATAGAAAATATTTCTTTATGGCTGGATTACATACTTAATCATATAGTGCAAAAAGCGAAGTCATACCTTAGGGATTCCTGGCACCTTTTGGAAATTTTGAGGGACATTAAACTCACCCATGGTGATTTTTATTTTGCGTCTTTTAGACATTAAATCACTGTATACATGTATCAACCAAGATGCTGGCATAGAGTATCTGAGAGATTACCTCATTGGGTACACCGACTTTACATACAGTAAAATATAGATGGTTTGCAGGCTTATGGGTATAGTTATTGATAATTGTTTTGAGTTCAACCAAAGATATTATAAGCAGACCTCAGGGGTGGCTATGGGGGCAAGGGTGGCCCCATCTTTTGCCAACCTTGTAATGGCCATGTGGGAGAAGAGATATTTGTATGTACATCCACAAAGGTCCCACATTATTTTATATCAAAGATTTATTGATGACCTGATATTTCTGTGGACTGGTGATGAGAGTGAATTTGAATCCTTTGTTGGGGACTTAAATCACACCACAGACTTTTTTGGAATTTTCTGTGGGAAGTTTTGGTAGGACCATTAATTTCTTGGACATGCATTTGGCTTTTGATACGTTCAGTAACACTTTTGTGAGTAAGATTTATAGGAAAGATGTTTTTGCCAACCAATATTTGCACAGAGATAGCTTACACCCTAGGCATATGAAGAAAGGGGTGATTAAGGGGCAATTTATTCACCTCAGTAGACTTGCATCTGATGATGACACTTTTTTCCAAGAGGTCATCATGTTGACATTTTTTGAACAAAGAGTGTATGACCAGGCTTGGCTAACCAATATACACAAGGAAGTGTTCATTCTGAGACAAAACGCTGCCAAACCCATCATCAGGGGGGTTGGTGATGCAAGTAACAACAGGAAAAAGAAGGACAACACAGCCTTCACCATTTCTTTCCCCATCCCCATTGTCAATGAGATGGTTGTCATCAATCACATAATTAAGGGCAAATGGAAGGTTTTGATGGGGAATAGGAAACTCACCTACAAGAAAATAAGAACATCAAAAATATTTTGGAAAATGGTGGTGGTGGTGGTGGGGGGGGGCACTTTAGCATCGACTGATGTGAATTGTGTTCCAGGTACTTTCTCCTGCAGGAAGTGTAAACAATGTAGGTATATAAGTAATACATCTAGTACATTTATTACACATCTTAAAAGGACCATTTGGGTCCACAGACTGTTTACCTGTGAGAGTACAAACATAGCTTATGTGGCAGTATGTGACTCTTGTCCTAGTTACTACATAGGAAAAACCATTAGATGTTTAAAGCATAGAATATATGAGCACACACTTGCTATTAAGAACAAGGACTTTACCAATGTTTTAGCTAGGCATGCTATTCACTATGTGAACTTTAAAAAGTTCACCTTTTCAGTCATAGATTACGTTCAACAAGTGGATTATACAGGGAACACCAATTTGATTTTAGAATGTAAGGAGTCATTGTGGCAGATCAGTTTGGTACCAGACAGAGCCCCTGGTCTGAACAAATGCATTAATATTAAGTGTTTTTTAGCACTAAAATAACATTGACATCATAATAATATGATGATGTTTTTATATTAAGACATTTTTTATGATGTTTTGACATTCAAAGCTGTTTGGAAAACAAGACAGTTTTTTATTTTCATGGTATAATTTTATACCTTTAATTTAAAGTATCATGAAAGTCATGGGATGTGTGATGTAACTTTATACAAGGTGTGTTTTGAGAGGTTAACTTTTTTTCTGAAGAAGTTCATGAAGAATAAATTTGAATGAAAGTATTAAAGAATAGTGTTCGCTCCTTCATTCCATCTACAGCTTTGGTTTGAGTTATACTTTCTAGTTTGTTGTGTGCTCATATGATTTTGTAGCTTTCCAATTACTTACTTATCTCGAGACACCTGGTGGCACCTTCCGATATCATAAAAGGAAAAAAGTATGTGTAGTTTCCAACCTTGTGATACTGAACTGAAGAAAGCTCTGCTATATCAAGCACAGGTTCTGAAAGCCTACAACATTCTATGGTAATAAATCTAATTTCCCTCTGCTGAGCATATCCCAAACCTACCCGAGGACTCAGAAGGGTTGATTCTCCAGAACAACAGCTCGACCTGGTATTACCACCAGGGAGCTACATGGCCAAGAGGTTGTCGGGTATATGAGCTATATACCTGTAGGGAGGAATGGCCATCATACCCGCCTTTTCCCCTTCTGAGATGGGGGCTAGGCTTACAGGGCCACTAGCTACCAAGGAATTAAATCTGTTTTTAAAAAAAATAAGTCATTGTAAGTTGTAGCACTACGCCAGCGTGTGCATGTGTGGTCCTAGGCTCCCCCTTCCTGCTCTTGACAGCCAAAGTAAAGCTGCACCTGTATGTGGAACTCAATACTGCAGTCATACCTCTCAACCTCTTAGTGCAAAGCCTAACATAATGGGAGAACAAAGGCCCATAATAGGGACAGATTTTAAATATTGCTCTTATAAACTTAGAAAGTTGTTAGAACAGGATTTGTGTTGACATGTATTTCCTGAAGGATATGAAATCTGAAACTCAAACGTGTGCCTTCATTTAGTGACTTCAGTCTTCAGATCATCCCAGTGATTTGCCAGAAAACCACAATTTTTTGAGAAACAGACAAAAAATATGAGGAAAAAATTCTGGACATTCTGTGAAAATCTGGACAGTTGAGAGGTATGGTTCCCAGTCAGTCACTGCGATCCAGTGACCAAAAACTCCTGTCTGTCTTCAAACCTATCAGATATGCTGGGCATTGTCTATATTCGTATAAGGTTGCTAAGGCCTCGAACTCTTTATCTGTATCCATCAGGTCAATACCCTCCCTCTCATCTTTCCAAACCACTCTGAAAAATCTGGCTCTGTTTTTGCCCAAAACCAAAATAAACTATATCCCTAAATGTGAACAAATACATTTTCATTTCTTATACCTCTTTACTCTCCCTTCTTCAATTACTTCCTTACTATCAAACTCTCTTCCCTGACTCTCTCTAAATATACCATAAGCCTATTTTTTCCTCACTTCATATTGCAATTCCTGTTTGAATCTGTCTAACTTATCTTTATCTTCTCTACAAACTGTCTAACATTTCTATAAAAATGAAATGATTGTCATATAACCTGTATCGATTCTTAACCAAAGTTTTTATATTATCACTAATTTATTATAATTACTTAAACTCCAGATGTTTTTGCTTTATTTTTGAAGATTGTAAAATTATTGTCCTTTAAATGTTTTGTAATAATCAAGCTTTTTTCCTGGATCTCCACTGAAAATGTATTTCTACCCAGTCGGACTTTCCTGGTAATCAAATGTCAGTAAATTAATAAAACAAATGTCAGTAAATTAATAAAACAATCTGGCTGACAAACACATTACATTTTTTGAGCTTAGAGGTGAGAAGTTACTTCGCAATAAAACTGCTGAATTGGAACTTGAGATTAGTTAGCACTGTTCAATTAAGAAACACACTCTGGCATTAACATTGATCTGAAAAAGCTCTTAAAGATACTTCAGTTGATGCAAATACTTATCTTTCACTTTAGTTGTTCAGTAAAGTTTCCTTTTAGTTCATGAAAACTGTGTTTTGATTTATTTTTATTTGTTCTGTGATAAAATTAGGGGAAAAAACAGATGCAACAACAGTGGGCCCAACCTAAGAGATAAGTGAGGCTTGTATATAATAGCTCACCTCAGGATGTATCAGAACAAATACAGGTGAAAGTAACATTAAGTTCTTTTCTTTGAGCAGCACCAAGTTGATGAAAATAATTCTTGATACTTTGGAAAATGACTTAATTACTCTTTTGTACTTTGAAAAACTACTTCTTTCCCCTATTTTAGGAGTTAATGTCCTCAAAAACTGAGAATGGACTACATGGATTTCTCTTATTCCAGTTTACCATTGCTCTCTCTGAAATTTCAGATTTGCTGATCTTTTTATCTTATGTTTTCTCTCTTGCTCATTTAATTTTATGAAACTCCATGTTACAAAATAAATAAATAAATAAATCAGAAAAATGTGAAAAGCACAATCACTTGTGGTATTATGGCAGGGAACTCCAACCACAAATGCAGTTAAGAACTTTGTCCTTCCTTTCTTGCCCTACATCAAACTCCTTGTCACCCATTTTTAAAGAGCTGAACAGTCAGGTTTGGAAAGATGATGTACAAGTTGGTAAAAACTGGTATGACTAACTGTTACAGTGACTCTCCATTAAAAAAAAAAATAATATATATATATATATATATATATATATATATATATATATATATATATATATACACATAAATTTACTGCAAGGTATAAAACACAATATACAATTTGTTAATTAATGAAAGGTAACACTGAAGAAAAAACAACATAAAAGGTTGTGGTGCACTTTAATACACAGAGACTGCGACAAAAATACCAAAAATGGGTTCCTCACCAGAAACTGGAGCAGCGCATCCAAGATTGCCCTCAATGACTCACAGTATTATTTACACATGGTGAAAACATGTGGTCACATATAACTGATGGAACACAATGAGTGAGCTTTGCTAATGAGTGTAGGTGAAGGAAAGCTAAAAATTAATTTTGGGGAAAACAGTGCCATTCAGCTGACAGAATTCCCAAATTATACATATTCACTTGACCCAAGTGCTGCAATTTAGAAAAATATAAGTATGGATAAATACTGCTAAATGTATTTTGCATGGACGGATTCTGTCACTTAAGAAAATTCTGTAAATTTCACAAAGCAGCCAAACACTTGTGGCAAACTACTGCGAACACTGATGTATACAGTTACTAAGACTGCACTAAATGTGACAAACCTAAAAAGCAAAAAATGAAGCCAATAACTCCATGAAGAAATAGATGGCCATAGCTAGATTTTTTAAATGTGTGAGTGGTAAATTATCTATCATGGATGAAAGGGTCGCTCTTCAGTTCACTACAAATAGCTATACAAACTACAGCAATGGCTATGGATGAATGGAAAAACATGATGATCACTCAGGGGCTAGCAAATGAGCAATGATGGGTAACCATAAAGGACCTGCCAGGTATATGATTACAACTGAAAGTATTCTCTACTGCTTAAGCTCTTCTGTACCAGACTAATGCCACGATACTGTAACAGTAATGTCACTGTGTCTTGGCAAGGGAATTCACATAGATATCTGCTTTGCCATAAGGATCTGGACAGCACGCTGGCTTAAACTGGAGACATTCCCTAAGCATATACTGCTAACTATAAATGAACTGAGCATAAAGATCTTGCCCTGAGCATAGGATCTACCTTCTACAGGTTTCAGGGGTAAGAGTGGTAGACATATACTAGACTCATACATATATTAATGTTACTCTAAATTATATTTTAAGGCTTACAAATAAATATAATACAAACTCAATACAATTTCAGCGTAATAATTATTAGCATTTCTTTATCAGGCATCTATAAATGCATATTTCAAATGTTATATCATACTGATACATAACAATTACAAATGATAATGCAAATATAGTATATATACATATTCCTCATCCTTTACTGTTGTATACCTTCAGTTTATGGTGTACAAATACAGCTTAGGTTGAACACATCTAAAATAAAAGAAAAATAAAACCAACAGTTAAAATTGTTATTTCAACCTCTCTAAATCCAGGTCCCTTGATTTCCAAGCTCTCACTTTCCCCTTAAACAGGACATGGAACTGTGGTGTGCAGGTGGTGCTCATTGGTTAGTACAGACTTCTCACTCAAGCCCACAGGCCTACCCTGCTTGGAAACTACCTGTGCCCAAGACTCATCGAAAACTGACTCTCTCCATTTTTCTTGGATGTGATTTGGAAGTATGTCCTGTTAGATTTAAATGTTAAAATTACCTTACTAGCACTGTTTATTCCCCTTGGTCACTGTTTCCTGCCCATCTCCGCCCCCCCCCCTTTATCTACAGATATTCTTACCCTGAAGAACCCTATCTTCTATGCACCCTTCTCTGGCTATTTTTCTCTCTAACCTGCCCTCATGCACTACTCTATCCTGCTGACCTTTGATAGCATCTTTACTTGATACTGATATCTCCCTCCCTACTGACCTTCTCTGTTTTTCCCCTGTGCCTGTTTCTCTTCTCCTTCTAGCCTCTCCTGCTTCTTCTGAGACCAAACTGATCAATATCACTGATCGTCTTTCTCAGGGATATCAGAGGTTGCTGTTGGTGTAGCCCCGCTATGCTCAGGCTCTCTTTGCTTAATACATCTAATAACAAAGAAAGTACCCTAGACCAGATACTTATCAATGGCCATCCCCAGTTATACAAGTCTGCGACTCTGCCCGATGACCTAAGTGACCACTGACTCAACTATATAATTAAGCTCAAAGCTGACAACCCCCAAGTTACCCACTTACAAAACAATAAGATCCAACAAATACTTTAACCTTACCAACTTCCAAAATGAGCTCAGAGCATGCAACTGGTCTCTCCTAAAACTACTTCCACTGGATGATGCAGTTGAATACTTCAATAACAAACTCTTAGCCATCCTCAACTCACATGCTGCTACCCGCACCATCCGAACCAAAACAAAAACAGCACCTTGGCTCTCAAAAGGCACAAAATCCAAAATCATACTTAGAAATAAAGCATGGGCCACTTGGCGTGCTACAAGAGACCCACAACACCAACTTAGGTATAGAAAATTAAGGAACAATACCTAAATATCTATTATCCCTGACAAGAAAAACTTCTATTACCATCTACAACAGAAACACCATAATAAACCCCAAAAGTTCTGGGTTGGCATTAATAAGCTACTTCACCCAAGACATACTTCTACTCCTACCCCTTTGGTCTCTACCCATGATTCGCCAGTAGACACTGCAAATACTTTCAATAGCTTCATCACAGAAACTATCTAGTCCCTAGCCAGCCAACTGACTCCCACCTCCTCTATCTTAGATAATGACACACCTAAAACCCCCTCTCTCTCCTTTAGCTTTCAATCTTGTTCCTATCACTGTAATCCGAAGTCTTATCAAGAAATTAAAGCCTACCACTCTCGCTGCTGACCTCCTCCCTGCAGAGTATTTTCAAAAGGCTGCTGATGTCATTCATTACTCAGTCTCAGTCTTAATAAATAGAACCTTATCTAAAGCCTCCATCTCCGCAATTTGGAAATATCCCACGTTATACCTCTACATAAAGGCGGTAGCTCCATAGAACTATCAAACTTCAGACCCACAGCCATCCCATCTCCACTAGCTAAAATAATAGAAAAATGTGTCCATAAACAACTCATGCAACACCTAATTCAAGGTAAACTGCTGGCTGACTCTCAGCATGACTTCAGGCCATTCTACAGCACCACCCCAGCTCTTCTCTCTTTCTCTAATGTCATTAACCATAACCATAATAACAACCTGCTTTCCTCTGCTCTCTTTCTAGATCTATCCAGGCTTTTGAACATGGTTAACCATCAGTTACTCATCCATAGCATGAAAGCCTTCTCCCTAGACTGCCACTCTCTTCAATGGTTTCAATCCCATCCATCTGGATGTCAACAGGCAGTCCTATGGCAAGATAAGCTATCACACTGTCTACCCATCTCCTCAGGAGTCCCACAGGGCTCAATACTAGGACCCCTTCTGTTCTCCATGTTTATTAATGACTTGTACACCATTATTCCTAAGGCAACATGTATTCAGTATGCAGATGACTCCACGTTGATCTGCTCAGCCACCTCACAAGCAGATCTGCAGTCTTTAACCCAGAATACTTTCAATACTGTTGAAAATTGGCTCACTAATCGCTGTCTGGTACTAAACCCTAAAAAACAAAGTTGTTCCTGTTCACTCCCACTCATATGTCCAACCCTCAAACCATTACCATCATATCTAACAATGGGACCACTATCTCCCCTGAAGCCCAAATCAAACTCCTGGGAGTCATAGTAGAAAATAACCTTACATTTGATGCATGTCAATCAAACCATCAAAACCATAAACAAAAAACTTGGATCCCTTTACAAGCTCAAACCTTTCCTCACTCCTCTTGCTAGAACTGCTATTGCCTATTCTCATCTCCTATCTACCCTGCTTTATGCCTCCCCTCTACTCACAAACCTGTGCATAACAGAAATTAACAAATTATCATACTGTCATAACCACATAGCTAGATTTGCCACTGGTTCAACCTATAGGACTCACCACTGTTGCAATCTACATCTTCTAGGGTGGCTTGAACTACCTTCCCTACTACAGATTAACCAGCTCATAGTAGCTCATAAAACACTTTACCACCCTGATAATACACCAGCACTCAAAAATATTGTCAGCCCATGTAGTAATCACAGAAAACTTTGTTCACCCAATAGATATTGTTCCAAATAGTCAAATCCAACAACACAGCTGGTGATTCCTTGTTTGCCAACTTGGCTGGCAAAACCTGGAATCAGCTCCCTGCTGACCTTACTCTTGAACCCTCACTTATACTATTCAAAGAAAATCTCAAAAAATATTTTAAATCACACTAGCTATGCCCTAGCTCTAATCCTGATTAGCAACATCTCTGTTTCTCAATAACTTTAACACAATTGTATTATGCATATTAAGTGTCCTAATGTAGAATTTTATAACGTGTATAGTGCTCATTTCTGATTTAAAAAAAATGTATAAACAGTATGTCTCATGTATTCTATAAACTGTCTGTTTGTTGTATTGTATATATCACATTACTGTGTGGAACTTTTCTCCCCAGGCCTCTGCTGAAAAAGGAAATTTATCCAGTCGGACTAACCCGGCCAACAAATGTAAAATAAAATAAGATTAAAAGCATCTTCTACTCTGAAGCACTGCATCATCCTGAGTTCATTGGATGGAAAAGGGATATTAACTGATTATTTTAAAAACTGAATCAACATTATACTTAGTTGTTGCTTTACACAGCACATCAACAAGAAAACAATATGTCTTGTAGAACAGGATTCAAAATGCAGTAAAATGTCAGTGCTCACTCTACAGGACATAGTAGATTGGGAATGTTCTGTATGCCTTGCTTATCTAACTCCTTTGCCCCATCTCATGACATCCTGCTCTCACACGACCATCCAGTTCTTTCCAGCAGTAAAACATTCTGGATGCACTATGAATGACTCCAGACTTTTCTGAGAGACGTCATAGTTCAAGTAATGTTTTTTCCACTCACCTCCAAATATTCATATGGTAATTTTTCCCATATATTATTATTTTCATGTTATTTTCAGCTGGATCAGTTAATAGAGTCTGTTACCCTCCTTCTCTCTTTGACTAAGTTACAAGCCTAGATGGGATTCTTATTCATGCCTCCTTATATCTTGTTTTTAAAATCAGGGAGGGTTTTTCCTCTCCTTAATTGTATCATATTATATGGTTAGGAATTCAGATGCTTTTCATTCTGGGAGGTAAGCATTTTTCTTTCACACAATGTGAGAGTTGACATTTCTAGCTGAAACTTCTTCAGGTACTGTCCTGGTACCATAGGCCTTGAAGGGTGTCCTTTCCTTTTATGTGGTTGCAAGTCTTCTGTTATCATGGAAGTGAGGGATTCCTTGCACTCCCATCTCTACAACTGCCCCCATAGACATGCAGGATATGCTTCTTAACCAATCAGGGACAACAGCACTGTGTGGTGCTGTTTTAACATATGTGCCAGCAGTTAGTGTCCAGTCCAGTGTCATATTAGGTGGCGACACCTTCAAGACCATTTCTGAGCAGCAAGGCGGTTGCTTAGAGACTCACATTACTGAATTGGGAAAGCATTCTTAGGGTCTTTTCCAATGAAGGGACTTGACTATGGTGAAGATTAACTTCCACTCCACCTTTATTTTTTTCTAAATGGTTTTGATAGGAAAGTACAGAACTGTTTCCAAGACCTTTCTCTTCCTTGTTGAAATTATTTCCTGCCTGATAATGTTTTACTGACTCAGGCCTACCTCCATAACTTGACTATCCTTCATTTATGACTGGTAACCTGGGTCAATCCTTGGGGTTTACCACCAGACACTATGACTGTTAATCTTGAGGTGAGTTTTAGACATGTTACTTGACCTGAAATACTTTAGCATTTTCCAGGCTAGTATTCCCTGGCATCTGCCATTCCCACATCAATTTTCTAATAGCTGGTGGCTTTTTTAACAGGGTGCAGTGGTTACGCAGTGATACAGGCCAGTCATTTTCTCTCAGAAATTGTTTTACATCAGCCAGCAATTCCTGGTATTTACTTACCCTGATGTCAGTTTCTGCTGTATAGGAGGGAGGGAGTTAGAACCAAATATCGGCCTTCAAGATATTAGCTTACACTACTTTTTCCAGTGTTTAGTTATTAAACAGGGAATCAAGCCCAACAGTCTGATGTTTGAAATTTTCATCTGGTACTGAGTGGCAAATCTTGGCATCAGCTTTATTCCTGGGTTATGCTCCAACTGCTGCCTTCAACAGTAAAAGAGCTATCTGCTGCTTCTTTTGAGACAGTCATCAGTCTCTGCCTCAGTCCTCTGGTAGACATTCTACAAAGCGAGGAAGTGCTTTCCAGCAACTGTCAGGTGGATTTCTTCCTGCTGAACTCCACCTCAGGCATTTCCCCATCAGGCACTGACCTTCTCCAAACTGGTTGTTGTTTTATTTACAGAAGGCACTGCCTACATCCACGCTGAACTTTGCATATGCCAGACTTAGGCATGTCCCCCTTGATGTCTGTGCTCTAGATGTCTGTCATTGAGAAATGGACTATTCTAATAGTTAAAGTTCTCACTTATGCCTTTCCACTGGGGCTAAAACATCTAATTCAGACATACGGAACTGTAAAAGCAAATAAATAGAAATTGTAAGGGTTATGCAAGCTCCTGTTTAAGTAGACTCATAGGAAGAAGTTCAATCACATGGTGACCCCTTAAATGGTCATAATCAATACACAGCTTTTTGCAAGGCTACTGATAGAGATATACTTCATGTCTGTAGCACCCAAGAGCCCTGTGGGATAGCTTGATACATGGGTACATTAAAGGACTAAGGTGCATGTTGCTATCCAGGCTTTGTAAACCCTGCTAATCATATAGATGCTGCAAGCTTCAACCACATATTACGGTTTATGGTCCATTACTAGTAGGTGATCAGAAATGTTTTGAGACCAAAATACAGTAAAAAAAAACAAAAAAACTTGTTTTGACAGATGGTAGCCTGTTTCATGTAGACCACTCACAGTCACATTTTACAGCAGAAGTCCCTCTTTGCAGGGAACATCAGATTCTGACCACAGTGCATGAGTCTGGAACAATTATTATGGTTCTGACAGCTGAGTTAATATTTAGCTATATGTGTGATACCAAAAGTTTGAATCAAAGTGCCAAAAGCCTAAAATGGCCTTAAATCTTATACTAATCTTTTAACTCTTATCCTCCACTAAAATGATATACAACATCAGCAGGTGTGATACTACAGAATGTACAGTTTTGTACCTACCATAAATGTAGATGTCTCAAAGTGGATGCATCTGCAGTCCTTACAAATGGGTAGAATACCATAGCCAAACTGGAGGGGTTTCTGCCAAGACTCCTTGCCCAACATGGGAAGAAGCTGCTGTAGGGTCAGCATTAAGACCAATTCTTGGAAGGCCAGTTCCTACTAAACCTTGGAGGCTGGGTGAGTACTGCTGGAGGGTTTGTATTATGCTATCCACTAAGGTATAGTATCAGATAAATCCTGTGAACCTGCAAGAGCAGGTGGGATTTCTCCAGCAGCTGGATTTATGTAATACACTACAGGTAATTGGTATCATTATTGATTATATAACAGGAAATCAAGGTAGGGCATTTGATAAAATCCTAAAATTTCACACATGGTACGTTTTAAGCCTTCATACTAAAGAGAATAAAGTTCAAAGGCAGTGATACCAGCAAACTAGAGTTCAACAGTGGCATCTTGTTGCCTGACATTCTATCTCTAGATTAGCATTCATACATTTACTGTTTAAAAATCACCTCTGCCGCAACACACATTTACTTTCAAAGCATCTGTGATATACGCCTGTTACATGTTTAATTGTAAGAGGCCAGAGATCTATTTTTACTGCCGTGAGGACCAGAATGATTCTCCTATGCATTCATATGCTATGCAAGTTAATACTTAGAGCAAAATAGTCTTAAACTGGCAATTTTCATTATTGTACGAGGACTATGAAGTCACCTCTTGAGTGACCTTAACTGCAAGCCAGCATAAAAAATTACAAAGGCTTGTCATCTCTGATCCTGTCGCACAAGCTTTAACCACTTGAATAATTATCAAAGATATGAGAAACACAGTTCTCATTTCTATCATAAAACAATATGAGAAATCTAAATTCAAGAAGACCTGAACATAAGCTGTGAGGAAAGAAATTGTGACTATAACTGACCCCATGCAGAGATACAGAGCAATTCAAACTGTGTCAACCTGCATCTAAAGATATTTTCAGATGAAATGGTAGCTAACTGCTGAGATGTAAGGCTCCTGCTGGATATTTAGCATCAAAATAAATTGCATGAAATCTACTTTTTAATTTAAACATCTCACAATGGAGGTCACTAACACAAATACGCAGGCATAAAATGAATAATCAGGGTTTGACTGACACCTGGTATGTCACCTCCCTTGTTAGAACATATGACTGAAAGTTAATAAAGGTTCTGTTTAAGGTCACACTGATTTCTTTAAAAAAAAAAATGGCCCTACAACTTGTTCAAGGAAAACAAGTAACAGCCTAGAGAAACCCTGAACTAACAAAAACACAAATATTTTAGTCAGTTTAAATCCAGGGCTTTCAACTGGAGAAACTTGTTTCTTCTTGCTGTAGCAAAAGCACTGACAAAATGTCTGCAATAAATTCACTAAGCAACTCAAACTCTGAGTCTCCACACCAAAGGGAAGATGAAAGTGAATAACTTTTATGATACGTCTGACATTATTAGATTCTGACACAGAGCAGTATAGATTTGCGAATTTATACACAGAGGGACTCAATGTGAAAAGTTAAATCTAAGGTCATGTACTTAGTGAGAAAGTTGAAAGTGTAATATAGTAAACTACATACTTATACAAGCCTTGTTTGACTTCCGCGGTGGTGCAGCGGTGGCGCTGTTGCCTCACAGCAAGAGGTTCTCCCGTTCGACTCTCGGCTTGGGTTGGTACCTTCTGTGTGGAGTCTGCAAGTCCTCCCCACAGTTGAGTGGGCATTCGAAAGACATGCGTTGAATGGGCGTGCCTTCGGTGAAGGCTGGGCGGGCAACTCAACACCATAAAAACTAACTGCCAATCATTAGCCGACCGGAGTTCCGCTGTGGTGACACCTAACCGGGAAATGCCAAAAAGACAAAACAACTTATACAAGCCTTGTTTCAGGATTTATTTATTTATCTGACATTTGTTAAATGGCATAGTCTGACTGGTTCACAGAACCCATGTTCAGTGGAGGCCCGGGAAGAAAAGCTCTATATTTAGACATTTATATCCATATCCAGATAGAGTACAATTTTTAAAACATGAAGTAAGTTAAGACTTTACATTTACAACAGATTAAGATTAACAATATCTAACAGCTACAGTTTTGCAATAAAAAATTTACATCATTTGCAAGAATTACAAGTGTTTTAACAATGGCTTTCTATAGAAGATAGTAAATTTAATTAGAACATACTGACACAAGAGTAATTTTACTCTAGATCGTCTGAGCAGCTTCACTTAGAGAGGGAGGAGAAACAGAAGTTAGTTTGGTGAAGGGGTTTAGACAGACAGGAGGAGGAGTACAGACTAAGGATTAGGGTGAGAGGAGAAGATTTTTATTAGGGGCTTTATAGATATGAAAAGTGGGGCAATAGAGAGAGAAAGGAGGTTGGACAGAGCCGAGGTAGAGGGGATTAACTTGGAGTTAAACATGAGCAGAACCATTACTTTTTAAGGTGTGTTTTTAGGGAGCATTTAAAGAGTGGCAGGTTTGGGATTAACATGCATCAACAGGATAAACAAAAATTATGTTATGTGGCCAGTATATACAGTGTTTACAGAAGCTTTAATACATTTGGTAAAATATCACTGGGGTATTTTAGAAAAAAATTAATTTCTTAATATAAGAGCAAATGAGTATCCCATGTTTTCTTATTCGAAAGGTAGAAGTATAAGAGATTTCTTGGTGCATGGCAAGTTTCAGCTGCCTGTAAGTCATTGGAGTTTGGGGGTAGGTGCATCAGGTACTTTCCCCTTGAGGACAGTGCAGTTGTTGCCAGTATGTAGTAAAAAGTTTTGATAAAATTAATAAAAAGTATTTTACATGCAAAGGGAGATTTTCCTGTGACAGTACTGGAATAGTTTATGGTTTGAAATGTCCCTGTGGTAAGGTATACATAGGGGAAAGTTAAACGTTTCAAACAAAGGTTGAAGGAACATGTTGGGGATGTTAAGAAGGGCAAAGAAGAAAGTCCTGTTGCATTACATTTTAAAGAATGTCACAGTGGAAATATACAAGCTACAATTTTGGGGCAAGTACAACAAATGTATGACTTTGATATTAAAAGACAACCTTGGAAGTTAGAATCTACTTTAATTCTGAAGTTTAAAACTAATTCTGTATGGAATTAATCAAGAATGTCACTGGACATGTTTTCTTTAATTAATTCAAGTCTGTGACTGGTTAATTGTTTGTAATCATGCTATTTAAAGATAGAATAGGTGAAGTAGGGATATACTCTTTAAAGGGATATACTCTTTAGAGGAGTCTGCATTTTATGCTTTGTATTTGCAAGTCGCGGTGGCACAGCGGCAGCATTGTCGCCTTACAGCAAGAGGTTCTCCTGTTTGGTTCCCAGCTGGAGTGCCTTCTGTGTGGAGTCTGCATGTCCTCCCTGTGGTCGAGTGGCATTCGAAAGACATGCGTGAATGGGCATGCCTTTGTTGAAGGTTGGGCATCGGGCTGGCACCTTGCCACCATAAAAATCGACTGCCAATCATTAACGGACCGGAGTTCCACTGTGGCGACCCCTAACCAGGAAAAGCAAAAAGAAAAACAACATTTGTTGCTAACCAGATTTTATTGGATCCAGTGTGTGCTTATTTTACCTGTTTTGTGGGACTACATTGTGGATCTACTACTGGACTGGACAATAATTTTAATAAAATATAAAGGTAATCACTGGTTTCTTTCCTTGTGTGGTGGTGAGCTGTTCTGTTTCCAGTTCCTGGTGAAGAAGGTTTGGGATTAATCTTGTGGATGAAGAGAGAAAGTTCCATAATTTAGGAACAGAGCATGAGTATAGACACTGCCCTGGTCATTTGGAAGGCTTGGAGATTTCTGGCAAGGTTTTGTCTTCAGATCTGAGTGATCTGTTAGGTTTGTATTGTTTGGTAAGCTTATTTAGGGTAGGGCAAGCAGTGGGTTTGTAAATTAGGTTGTGTATAGTAGCTAGATGGGTATATGCTAGTTGACTGGAGAGTTCAAGCCAATGTAGTTCATGCAGTGGTTTACAGTGGTGTGTATGATATTTAGAGTTTGTGGTGAACTTTATTATAGTATTGCTCCATTTTTATTTTAGTGGATGTTTGCAGGTTGGTGAATATGCTACAGCCATAAAATAGGGTGGGAAAAGGAATGATTTTGCCAGGGTAGTCTTGTTAGATGTAGTGAGGAACTGCCTATTTCTACAGAGAAGTCCTAATTTCTTGTGAGCTTTCTTTATATTTTGCTGGACATGAAGGTCAATGTTAAGCTTGTTACTGATAACACACTCCAGGAATGTTACAGCTGGGCATATTGCTGAACCATGGCCAAAAATGCACAGATCTGGCTAAGAGTACATTCATCACCCCTGGCAGATGCAGAAAAAGGAAAAGATGTGAAAGATCAAGAAAGAGGCACCAGGGCAGGAATTACAGCCAGACTGAGAGCTAATCCACACAGGCCTGCACTTCCTTCCTTACTGCTGGCTAATGTATGCTCTCTAGAGAGTAAGATGGACTACTTAAGGCTGGAACTCTCTACACATACTAAGATAGGATACAGTTTGTGTTCAGTGAAACTTGCCTTAACTCCATCATAAATGGCAGCACAGTAAATGTAGAGGGAATGACATTATTTCATGCTGACAGACTTCATTCAGTCTGTGGCAAATCTCGTGGAGGGGGTCTATGTATATGCGTGAACAACATCTGGCGTATTAACTGCAAGGTGGTCACCTCACACTGCTCAGAGAACACTGAATTTTTGTCTCTAAAATGCAGGCCCTATTACTTGCCTACAGAGTTTAATGGAGTGAACATAACAGCTGCTTACATTTCACCCAGTGCAAACACCAATGCAGCAATTGCCACTCTATACCAGTCCATAAATGAACTTCAGAACAGGAACCCAGAGTTTGCCCTTGTAATTGCAGGTGACTTTAACTAAGCCAAACTGAAATTGGGTACTACCCCACTACCAACAGCATGTGAACTTTTGGACCAGATGGGAGAATACACTAGATAAGGCTTTCACCAACATAAAACTAGCATATAGGGCAGCACCTTATCCACACCTGGGCAACTCAGATCATCTTGTTGTTTCCTGCATATAAACCACTATTAAAATCAGGAAAATCATCAAGGAAGCAAATAAGGTTATGGCCTGAGGGTGCAGTCACATCACTGCAAAACTGCTTCACGAGTACAGACTGGTCAATGTTCAGGCAGGCAGCCACAATGAATCACCAAATAAACCTGGAAGAATATACAGAATCTGTTAATGGACTACATCTCAAAATGTGTGGATGATGTGATGACTACCAAAGACATCACCATATGTTTAAACTAAAAACCATGGCTGTCCAGTAAGGTGTACAAACTTAAAAAGACATGTAATGCAGGATTCAGACCTAAAGACAAGGATGCCCTAAAGGTGGTCAGAGCAAACCTAAACTAAGGCATAAAAGAGGCAAAGAGAACCTATGGAAGAAAAATTCACGGTCATTTTAATGACCAAAGGGATTCTAGGCATCTATGGAAAGGCATACAAGCCATAACTGACTACAAACCTGCATCCACTCCACTCAGTGTGACGACAGTACAGAATACTTAAAATAACTAAACAACTTCTTCAGCAGGTTTGACGCAAGCAACAAAACTGTGGCAAATAAACTACCTGTTGGTCAGGATGAGGAAGTGCTATGCCTCAGCACAGCTGATGAGACGAGTTAACCCAACGAAAGCAGCTGGTCTGGATAACATTATGGGCAGGGTTCTCGGGGCCTTTGCTGCACAACTGGCATTGGTACTCACAGATATTTTTAATACATAATTGTGATTAGCCATCATACCGAGATGCTTTAAGAACATGGCTATCATTTTCTTCTCCAAGAAACCACAACCAGCAAGTCTGAATGATTATCGCCCAGTTGCTCTAACATCAACAGTAATGAAGTGCTTCGAGCAGCTGATCAAGGACCACATCTCAGCAAGCATACCTGCAAAACTAGACACATTGCAGTTTGCCTACAGGTCAAACCACTGCACAGCAGATGTCATCTGTTTAGCACTTCTTGTTTTCCAAGTGAGTCAAGGTTTCATGGACTGTTATGGCAGGATGTTATTCATCCACTTCAGTTCTGCCTGTAATACTGTCACCCCCCCCCCCACCCCCAGAACCTAGTGATGAAATTAATCCAACTGGGCATCAAAACCCCCTAGTGTAATTGGATACTAGACTTTCTCACAGACAGACCCCAAATGATATGTGTGGGAAATAATAGCTCTAAAAGCATAACTCTGAATACGGGTGTACCACAGCGCTGTGTCCTGAGTCCTCTACTATACACCTCAGTTACATATGACTGTGTAGCCACATATTAATCCAACAGAATTATCAAGTTCGCAGATGACACCACAGTTAAAGGTCTTGTCAGGAACGGTGTAGAAACAACATATCAGAGTGAAGTGGAACATCTGCTTGGCTGGTGTGACAGCAACAATATGGCACCGAACATCAGCAAGACCAAAGACCTGATTGTGAACTTTAGGAGGTCTCAGGAAGAACATCAAGCTCTGGCAACCAAGGAATTAGCAGTAGAAAGAGCCGAGAACATTAAGTTCCTGAGTTTACACATATCAGGGGACCTATCTTGGTCTTTGCACACCAACCACACTGTGAAAAAAGTGCAGAAATAGCTTCACTTCCTACAGAAACTGAGGAAAGTAAACCTTGCACAGTCCATTCTCCAAGCCTTCTTATAGGGAACCATCGAGAGCGTACTGACAAACGACATCATTGTATGGTATGGGAACTGTAATGCCTCAGATCGCAAGGCTCTCCAGACAGAAGTAACAACAACGGAAAGAATCATTGGCTCTCCACTGGCATCCTTGGATGACTTACATAAATCTTGATGTACTGGAAGAGCTAGAAAGATAATAATGACCATACTCACCCTGCTTGTGGTATGTTCTTCCGCCTTTCCTCAGGTAGACATTACCACAGCATGAACTGTAAGACTTCCAAGCTCAATAGAAGCTTTTCCCCTTATCCACCAGATTGCTGAACTCTAGCAACAAGCATGCCACAAGGCATTCTGCTCTTTCAAACAATTAACTGAATATTCTCTTGACTAAACCAGTAAATGACATACTCTCATGTCCATTTATTCTACGATCACTTCTACTAGTTGCATACTTTAGTGCAATATCCAAATCTTCATCTGTCCTGAAACTTGAATGTGCAATACTCTATGCAACATTTTTGCCTCACATGTACTTGTTAATGTGAAAATTCAAGTTTGTGCAATATCTATTTGTGCAATACCCTAAATGCCACATTTTATGCATGTAATGTATTTAAGTGTCTGTCCTAGTATTACTAAATAGTAACTATGTATGTATGTATCTTGCACTGGGAACAGAGCAATGAAATTTCATTCAGCTGTACTATGTGCAGACCTAAATGACAATAAAGTTTACTTTGACTTTGAAAATTACACCCAGTAATTTTTTTTCTTGCACTCTTTCAATGATGGCATTGTCGACTGAGTGGATGCAAAAATTTTGGAGCTGATGGTGGTATTTATGGGGTGAAAGACCATGAGTTTGGAAATCTGTGCCATGTTTCAACAGAAGTGAAGGATTTTTGGGTATTATTGAGTAGTTCTAAAAACAGTGTGAGAGGCACAGATTATGATGGAATTGTCTGCATATGGAATCAGCATTCCAGAGGAAGAGGAGGTTTGTAAAATATTAGTATATATATTAAACAGTAGGGGACCAAGGATTGATCCTTGAGGGATTCCTGTAGGGTTAAGGAGAAAGGGGATGATTTGATATGACCATTTAATGGCTTGCTTCCAGTCCTGTAGGTAGCTTTGAAACCCATGTACTTTGGTGGGGGAGCAACCTAAGTTGGACAGGGTAGTTAGTAGTAGTAGGGGTGTGAAACCATCTCAAAGGCTTTAGAGAGGTCCAGGAATACTGTGGATACAAGGTTTCCTTCATCTCTGGCCCTATTTATGGTGTCTGTAAAAGATAATAAAGCTGTGGATGTGCTGTGTGCAGGTCGGAAGCCATGCTGCGACTGAGAAGGCAAGTTGTTCTACAGTAGGTATTTCATTAACTGCTGGTGGATACACCTTTCAAGAATTTTGGATATAGGGGATAGTATAGATATGGGGCAAAAGTAAGATATTTCAGCAGAGTTTTCCTCCTTTATGTATTGGGATTATATGTGACAGTTTCCATATGCTAGAAACTGCAGTTTTAGATAGAGATCTGTTTATGAGAATGCTGATTGAATAAGCAACTGAGTCAGCATCGAGTTTTAGGTATTGTGGTAGGAGATTATCTGCAGATGTGGAGCAGGGTTTTAGTTTGAGTGTTAATTTTTTTATTCATGACATGCATATAGGCTGAAAGAATAAAGAGGTCTGGTTAACTTTGCATTGGCTCCATGTATTGCTATGGGTAGGGTCTAAAAAAGATGGACAGGAGTTATTGGTGTTTGAATCAGAGGGTAAGTGCGGGGCGGTCTTGTGTTGGTTTTAGTAGTCAGCAGGTCAGCTATGGATTTTATGGAGGGTTTATTAAATTCTTCTGCTATTAGCAATATAGGGGCATTGGGTGAAGGTGAGTGCTTTTTATTTGTACCTGGGCTAAGAAGTGTTCATACCGAGTGTCAGAATTTTTGGGGGTTACATTTGCGTTGTACAGTTACACTACTGCGAAGTGTTTTGAAAGATAGAAGGTTTTGTTCTGTCTTATATGTTTTTCAGGCTAAATGACAATAAAGTTTACTTTGACTTTGAAAATTACACCCAGTAATTTTTTTTCTTGCACTCTTTCAATGATGTTTTGTCCATGATGGTCTAGTTATTTATTTATTTATTTATTTATTTTTAACTCTTTTTGTCTGTAAAGGGGCCAGAATATCTAGTATTTTCAGGAAGGTGGAACTGAAGTATTGGACAGCACCATTGAGAGGTAGCAGTTTTAGGAGTGTCCGGTTTATTTTATGGAGTAAGTTATTGAGTGTTTGCTGTGTTTCTCATTGTTTTGATTGAGTGAGGTTTTGGATGGTGGGTACTTGGCTCTGATGGCAAATGTAGGAAGATGGTCACTAAGTGAAATTGAGATTGTGGACACTAGATCCAGTCCAAGACAGAATGGCAAGTGAAATCTGTCATATCATGTTGGCTAGTGATTAGCGGAGTGAAGCCATACAGGTTTATAATATTGGAGGGAGAGTCAGTTAAAACCTAATGCCAATCAATATTTGTGTCACCTAGGATGACTGTTTAATGTTTTGTGATGTCCAAGATAGTATGTCTTCTAGGACAGGTATATTGCTTCCAGGTGGAATATAAATCACCATGAAATAAATGATTTTTGTATTATTGAGGTTCTGGAATGCTATTAGTATTTCAGTGTTGGAGAAGGTGGGTGTACTGTTTAAACAGGGTGTGATGTTGAGAATGGAAGCACAGAGAAGGGCCATCCCTCTCCCTTTCTTTTTGGTCTGTCTAATCTAAGAACGGCACAGTTGGGTTGGGTCGTAGCCATGTCTCTGTTAGGGCTAGTATATCGGGCTTGTTTTGTTCTATTCATGCCTGCAGAGGGGTTATCTTGTTGCAAATACTTCTTAGGTTCAAAATTATTATATTTAGGTTTTTGGTATATTTTTTTGTTAGCATTTAAGGTTGGGCCTGGGTTTGGGTGCACATCTCCACTCTGGAAGAGGATGGTGATAACATATTAATATAATAAGTTGTATTTTGTACTTGGGGTATAGGTTTAGGGAATAAAATGGGGCTTGAATGATATAGTGGTCAGTATTCTTGGGGTAGTGAAATGAGGGAGTATAAAGTAAAATAGTTCAGGAGAGATATTGGAGAAGAAGTTTTGTTTGTTGGGTAGGTAGATAGTGCAGGTTACTGATGTATAGTGGTTTGATAATATAGTGTTGTAGCATAACTAAGGATAATTAGTACTGAGGTTAGACAAGAAGAGAGTAACATTTTGGGGGAAATTAGCAAAAGCTTTATTCCTCTTGGAAAATGTAAGTAATTAAATTCAGAATACATAGAATCAACAAACAGTAATGGCTACTGTGTGGGTATATGGCACTTCAGTCATGTCTAGATGACCTGAGCGTGGTTTGTACCAGTGCATCTTGTTGAAAATGTTCTGCATAAACCATAATTTAAACTGTACTTTGCAATGTTTCATTACATAAACCCTTCCAACAAATGAGATGAAATGCATTTGTGTTCTACTTCCATAATACAGCAAAACATTCCAAGTCTGAACATAGAAATGCAAAATTTTGCAACAGCCTCTTCAAAACTGATTGTGATTACTTCCTGGCTCTGTAACAGTTGGCATTACTGCCTGACAACAACAAATAGTTCTGAGTTAGTACTGCCTGACAACAACAAATAGTTCTGAGTTAGTACTGCCTGACTGCATGAACCCAGTTAAATATAATGCAGATGGACTGAGACAGCTGAAACAAGAGCAGCCAAGTTCTGCTGTAATCTACTATGTTCACATAATCGATTCAGGCAAATCTCTAGAAACCTTACTCAGTTGTTACTGAAATCAGTAAAATGCAATGTGCTATGAAAGGCATACAGCAGGTGACATAATGGAGACAGGAAAGGCGTCTTCTCATACTCCTGATTAAGCTTTCATCTCATTCTTGGGGTAAATGACTGGATTCTGTTTTCCTTCATGGGAGACAGTAGCTGACAAACTATAACACTCTAAACATATCCCTCGAACACAAATGAATCGTAGCTGTTACTGTATAAATTAAAATTCAAACTTGCAAAAACTAAGCTGTTCAGGTTACTTTATTATATATATATTTTTCTTGTAACGAATATCAAAGACAGAACACCCTTGTTCACAGCAGCTACAAAATGCTGTCCAAATCCTGCTGCTAAATCCACAGCTGATGCTTTCCACAGTGCAACCTTTAAGAACACCATATGGTTATCAAGACAAACCACTACCTACAAATATTTTCTAAGCAGGGAAAGCAAGTGTATAAAAATATTTTCTCCCTGCTTCTTCCTCCATACATTTTTTTTTTCACAAACTGCCTGACATGTCTTCAAATCCTGCCATGCATACTAAAAGCAGTCCTTGAGTATTCTGGTAATGTAGTAAAGCAATTAGAGACAAAGAAAGAACTATAACACAGCATACACTACACGAAAATACAGTTCAAGAAGTAATTCTGAAGGGAACAGCACTAAAAGTTGCACATAATATAGCAGCTTTCCCACACGGAGAAGGTGGCATTCACTGCCCAGAGGGACAAGGCAGATACTTCCGTTACTTCTAGACAGAGGAGGATATGGTTATCTCCTTGGATTGTTCTATACAATGTGATTTTTGTTGTTCCTGCAAAGTATACGTGTGTGTGTGTGTGTGTGTGTGTGTGTGTCTATATGTATTATAACATTAGATACAATAAGACGTTTAAGGGACAATATGTGTTTTATTTTGCTACAGCTTCCTCTCAGGTACATAACGGTGCTTGGCAAAGTATTACCCAGGAACTCTTTAGTAGTTTTACCAAAAGCTGTAAACCTGTACAGTTTATTCAACATCAGCAAACACTCAAAAGACAAGCACATATTGTTGTACATTACTAAACAAATATGCTGCATATTCTAAAAACAGCTAAAACCAGAGTTTTTGTTCCTTCTTAGATCATCCTCTGCTCTTTAATTTTACCTTCAAGTGAATGTCTTAATTCAAAGCTGAAAATTTTTAGAAGTGCTGTATAGAGAGTTCAATGCTTAAAACCATTTTTGCATTTCCCAGTAGTGGAATTATAGCAGCACACCAGGAAATGACTATCAAACTTATACTTTTAAAGAGGGGACAAAAAAACAGTAAAACTACATGTCAACATGACTGAATTTTCTGTATTGGTTCAAACAGGACTGGTGTTTTCTCATTTATGAATGAAAAGTCAGATAACAGTGAGAAAAGATTGTTTGGCTTTTATTATAACTACAGCTGACTTTGTCATAGGTTCCTAGGTGTGTACTAGTCTAAAGGCCCTGGAGCCTTTACAAGCCTAGACCATAGGATTACCCTGGCATTGTGCCACCCGACCTTAGTTCCCAGTGCCTCTGTCGAGTAAAGTCACTGGAGGGATCCCTGGGGTGAATTTTCTATTTCCCATCCACTCATCAAGATTTCTCTTGAAGAGGGCCAGTGAGGTGCTCTGCTTGACATGTATGCGAAGTCGGTTCCATAGCATGGGCAGTCTCTGGGTTATGACCCTGTCCCTCCAGCATGTTCTTCTGATTGTGGTAATGAGGTTGGGGTCTCTGGAGCATGTGGTGCGGAGGGATTTGGATTTCTTCAGATGCAGCATTTCTAACAGAGCTGGGTCAGACATGGCTTTGTAAGTCAAGCAGAGATCAACTCTAAGTAGGCCATATGAGACAGAGAATAGTTGAGTTTTTTTAGTCTGTCCATATAGGACAAATGTTTAAGGCCTAGGATCCTCTTTGTGAGGTACTTTTGCGGCCTCTCCAGTTGTTGCAGGTGTTTAGTCAGGTACATGCCAAATGGGGCATTGTACTCAATGACTGGCCTAATGAGGGAAGAGTAGAGGGAGACAATGACCTCTTTCTTCCTGGATGCAAAACCCTTAGTAATGAGATGTACCACATAGAAGGACTTTCTGACCACAGTGGCAATGTGGTGGTCAAAAGAGAGGTTGCTGTCAAACTGTGTTCCCAGATCTCTTATAACATCTTCTGTGTTCAGTGGACTACCATCGATGTGGTAATTCATGGGAAGTGTTTTTTCCCAAAGGGGATGATGGCACATTTTTTGGCATTGAGCTTAAGGCCATGGTTCTGACACCAGTCATTGGTCTCAGTGAGGCCTTTCTGTAGGATGTCAACATCACTTGGGGAGTTAATAATAGCTCCCAACTTGCAATAGTCTGCGAACTTTGTCAGCCTGAATCCCTTCGTGTTGGCCTGGACTTCAGAGAAGTAGATACCAAGTAGGAGAGGTCCCAGGATCAAACCCTGTGGGACTCCACTCGTGACTGGTCGGCAGTCTGACTTGGAGTCAGCTACTTTCATACTGTGGGTTCTACCTGGGAGCCAGTTTGCAACCCACCTAGTGATATAGGAGTTGATGCCTAGCTTAGTGAGTTTGTCTATGATTCCTGAGTGGGGAATGGTATCAAAGGCCTTGGCCAGATCAAGGTAGGCTGTATGAACCCCCTTGCCTTCATCCACAGCTCTGATGACTGACTCAAAGAAGTTGAGCAAGTTGAGCAGATATGATCTACCCTTCACAAAACCAAACTGTGTGGGATCCAGAGTTTGGAGAGTCCCTGTATCCTTGTTTATTAGGTCCATGATGATGTATTCCACAGCTTTGCATATCAGGCTCATCAGGCTAATGGGGTGATAGTTCCCAGGGTCTGTAGTCACTCCTCCTTTGTGGAGAGGGATGACTGTAGCAGTGCTCCATTCGGTAGGGACAAAGCCTGAGGTGAGGCTGTGATTGAACAGGGCACACAGGTGAGGTGCCAGTTCACTTTGTAGTTCATGTAGAACACAGCCTGGGATATTGTCAGGTCCCATACAAGCTGTATTCTTGGCCTTGGACAGTGCTGTTTTAACCTGTGCCACAGTAATACTGGGTGCCTGGCAATCTACTGGTATTGTGACTGGTCCCTTCTGGGGGGGAGGGGTAAAGTTGGCACTGAATCTGTCAGCCAGTATATTGGCAATATCTGTGGGCTTGACAGCAAATCTGTGTATTGCCATGGAGATTCTTTACATCACTATAGAAGGCCTTGTGGTCGTCTTTACTATCTGCTGCAATTCTGTTTTCATAGCTAGCTTTAGAGGATTTGATGAGGGAATCTCAACTTTTTGTTGAGGCTGATAAGGGAGTTTTTCCAGTCTTGGGACTTCACCTTATTCCGCATCAGTTTCCTCCTTCTGTTGTAGAGTTTGTTTATGGTAGGGGACCACCAGATTGGCTTCCTTTTTTTGGAAGAGAGCGTCTTGGTTCTATTGGGTATGGCGAGATCCATGCATTTGTGTACATGCATTGGTGTATGATTCGGAGGTCATGCAACTGATCTCCACTTGCATGGGTGCAGTGAAGTTAGCCACTTCTGTTTTTAGGAGCCCAAAGTTAGCCTTGGAAAAGTTTTTCATGGTGATTACCTTTGCGGGGTGGGGGTGGGGTGGGAGGGATGTGGATTTCCAAGGTGATTAGTTTGTGGTCAGATCTAACCAGGGAGGAGTTGACTATTGGTGTAGAGCAACAGTCGCCCATGTTAGTAATGACCAGGTCAAGGATGTTGCTACCTCTAGTGGGGGGTAAGAACGAACTGGTCCAGGGAATTGGAATTTATGAATTCCAGGAAATGTAGGGCAAGTGTATTGGTACATGAGTAGTTTTCCCAGTTACTGGAGGGGTAGTTGAAGTCGCCCAGTATGACAGTGTTAGGCTGGACCGTAATATTCTCCAGGGTGCTTAGGAACATGGAGTGCGAGTCTTGGGACATGGTTGGGGACTTATAGCCGGCTACAACCTGAATTGCTGTCTTATCCAATGTTAGCTGCACCTGAAGTATCTCAGATGATTTATGTTGGGCTACCAGTCTGGAGGTGTGCGCATCCTTTTTGAATATGGAAACACCACCGCCTTTTGAGCTTCCATCCAAGTTCTGGGGCCAAAAGGTGTGGAATGAGTTATAGCCTGCTAGTGCAGGGGTGCTTTCTGCTGCCTTGAACCATGTCTCTCTTATGGCACAACTGTTGATGTTCTCCATTTTAAGGAGTGCTTCGATCAAGTGCATTTTGAGATTTAGACTTCTAGCATTGAGTAGCATGACCCTCAGATTGGATTTGTTTGTAGCTGTTATGGTGGTAATTTGGTCTTTGGAACACAACATAAAAAAGGCACTATAGGGGTGGCAAGAGCCTTGGCCAGTATCTGGAAGCCCAGGGGTGACAGATGCAGGCCATCTCTGGCAAAGCATCAAAGTCTGTCAATCATGTCATCTCAGGCAGACAGATACTGGATCCGCTAAGAATGACACCAGAAACTTAGCTAATTGTTGAAATCAATCATTTTCTGCTTGTACTGTGGTATCATTATGGGTGATGGTGGGATGCTGCTCAGGGTTAGGGCCATACCCGCCTGGGCTACATAATCCGAGAGCTCCTCCATGTCTCTTTTCATGTATTCCAGGGAGGTACATCTCAAGTCATTTACACCCACATGTACAATGACAGAGTCATATTTGTACCTGTTGCTGAGGGACCTGAATATGTGTGTTATGTGGCAGATCCTAGCACCTGACAGGCAGCTGACTGTTACTTTCTCCTTATTCAACCTAGTGAGTGGGACATCAGTGTGCCTCACTATTGAGTCACCTATGACTAGTGTGTTGGGCATAGTGTGTCGGGCATGCTGTTTTGTCTTAGGGGCTTTGATTGAGTGCCACACTGTTTAGGAGAGTTGTGTGTCTCGTGATTAGTGTTGTGTTGTGGTGGTCAAGTGCATTTCTGCCTTGGAGGTTTCTGCTGTTTGGGTAGATTTTTATTGAGAGCCTCCGCAAGGGTGGGTGCGCGGTTTGTGTTTTTATGTAAAGGCAGTGCTGATGTGTGTTCTGGAGGGCTATGTGTTCCATGTGGTGTGGTGCAAGTGATGACCTCCTCCTCTTGACCAGCTGTTCCAGTCTTGGCTGGAAAGTGCATGTCTTCCAATTTGGATATATACATGCATCTCTTGCAAGTGTGAAAGGTAAGAGGAGACAGTTGTCAGTGTACATGAGGCAGTTGCTACATTGCCTCAGGGTGCCCAAGTTCACCAGGTTAATAAGAGAAAGCACAGGGAACTGACCTTTAGACATTCCCGGAGGGGTGGGCATTAATAATAAGTACTGGAGCTGTTTCCTTGTAGAACATTTACTGCTGGTAGCACTTTTGTGTGTTACAATAATTGCTACAAGAAGTCTGGTAAAGTGTTAGATTAATAAGCTAGTAAAAGTGCAGGAGACTTCAACAATTGGCTATGCTTCTGGTGTCATTCTAAGGGGATCCAGTATCGGTCTGCTTGGGATGACATGGTCGACAGACCACAATGCTTTGCCACAGATGGCCTGCACCTGTCGCCCCTGGGATTCCAGATACTGGCTAAGGCTCTTGCTGCCCCTATAGTACCTTTTTTAGGCAAGGTTCAAATAACAAATTCACCACCATAACAGGAACAGGCAAGCAAAAACTGAGGGTAATGCTATTCAATGCTAGAAGTCTAAATCTCAAAATGTACTCACTTGAGGCACTCCTTAAAATGGAGAACATCGATATCTGTGCAGTGACTGAGACCTGGTTCAAGGCTCCAGAGAGTACCCCTGCACTACCAGGCTATAACTCATACCACAATTTTCGGCCATGTAACCTGGATCGAAACACCAAAGGTGGAGGTGTGTCCATATTCATTAAGGATATCCACACCTCCAGGCTAGTTGCTCAGCATAATGCATCTGAGGTTATCCAAGTGCAACTAACTCTGGGCAAAACTGCAATCCAAATTGTAGCTTGCTACAGATCCCCCACCATGCCCCAGGATTTCCACTCCTCTTTTCTTGATGTACTGGAAAATATTAGGGGTCAACCAAATACCTTAATAATGGGCGACTTCATCTACCCCACCATTAACTGGGAAAACTACTCGTGTACCAACTCCTTAGCTCAACGCTTTCTGGAATTCATAAACTCCAATGCCCTGGATCAACTTATCCACACCCCCACCAGGGGCAACAATATCCTAGACCTAGTCATTACCAACATGAGTGACCAGTGTTCCACACCTGAAGTCAACTCCTCGTTGGTCCGATCCGACCATAAGCTAATCACCCTTGATATCTACATCCCACCCCTCACCCCCATTTAAGGAAACCACGGTAAAAAATTTCTACAAAGCCTTGCTTCTTAAGACAGAAGTGGTGAACTTCATGACACCCATGCAGATGGACAATACAGTTACAACTGCTAAATCCTACACAACTGCTAAATCCTACACGAATGCACTCTATAAGCACTTACACGAGTGCATGGATCGTGTTATCCCAAACAGAACCAAGACACTATCCTCCAAAAAAAGGAAGCCAATCTGGTGGTCCCCTGCCATAAACAAACTGTACAACAGAAGGAAGAAACTGTTGCAAAAGAGAGTAAAATCCCATGAGTGGAGGAGCTCCCGGGTCAACCTCAGTAAGAAGCTGAGATCCCTTATAAGATCCTCCAAAGCTAGCTATGAAAACAAAATCGCCACTAATTCTAAAGACAACCACAAAGCATTCTATAGCTATGTCAAGAATCTCAATGGCAACACCCAGATCTGCTCTGAGTTACAGCACAAAGGCATGAAAATTACAGAACCAACCGATATTGCCAACATCCTGGCAGATAGGGTCAGTGCTAACTTTACTCCCCCCCCCTCACCCCCTAAAGGGCCCATATCTATACAGGAAGAATGCAGTGTCCCTGTAATCACAACTACACAGGTAAAAGCTACACTCTCTAAAATCAAAAACACAGCATCCATGGGACTGGATAACATCCCAGGCTGCGTTTTACACGAACTTCACAATGAACTGGCTCCCCACTTAAGCACCATGTTCAATAATAGCCTCGCATCAGGCTTTGTGCCCACTGAATGGAGCACAGCAACAGTTATCCCACTCCACAAAGGGGGAGCCACCACTGATCCCAGGAACTATTGACCTATTAGCCTGACGAGTCTGGTCTGCAAGGCCATGGAACGTATCATCATGGAACTCATAAACAAAGACATTGGTAACCTCCAAACCCTGGATCCCACCCAGTTCGGGTTTGTGAAAGGCAGATCATGCCTCCTGAATCTGATCGACTTCTTTGAGGCAGTCACCAAAGCCGTAGAAGAAGGTAAGGTGGTTCACACATCCTATCTTGACCTCGCCAAGGCTTTCGACACCATCCCCATTCTAGAATTATAGCTAAACTCACTAAGCTAGGTATAAATTCCTACATCACAAGATGGATTGCCAACTGGCTCACTGACAGAACCCACACTGTAAAAGTTGTAGACTCCAAATCTGACCTCAAAGCAGTGACAAGTGGAGTACCACAGGGTTCCGTCCTGGGACCTCTCCTGTTTGCCATCTACTTCTCTGAAGTACAGGCTAACAGAGAAGGCCTCTGGCTAACTAAGTTCACAGATGACTGCAAACTAGGAGCCATAGTCAAGTCCCCAAATGATGTGGACATCCTACAGAAGGGCCTCACTGAGACAGATGCCTGGTGTCAGAGCCTTGGCCTCTAGCTCAATGCCAAATAGGGCAGTGTCATCCCCTTTGCTAAAAAACTCTGTACCCATGAACTACCACATAGGCAGCAATCTACTTAACACTGAATGTGTGATAAGAGACATTGGGACCCAGGTGGACAGTAGTCTCTCCTTTGATAGTCACATCGCCACAGTGGTCAGGAAGTCCTTCTACATGGCACACCTCATCATAAAAGGGTTCTCATACAGGAAAAAAGAGGTCATTGTTCCCCTCTACTCGACACTCATTAGACCCATTATAGAGTACAACACCCCTTTTGGAATGTACCTCACAAGACATCTGCAGCAGCTGGAAAGGCCACAGAAGTACCTCACAAAGAGGATTACTGGCCTCAAACAAATGCCCCACAATGACTGCCTCAAAAAACTCTAGCTTTACTCTGTAGCATATCGCCTACTCCGAGGTGATCTCTGCCTAACATATAAAGCTATGTCAAACCCAGAGCTGTTGGACATGCTACACCTAAAGAAATACCAATCCCTGCGAGATACACGCTCTACGAACCTAAACCTTGTCTCCACAATAAACAGTACATGCTGGAGGGATAGATTCCTGTCCCAGAGACTTCCCATACTCTGGAACAGGCTACCCATCTATGTCAAGCAAAGTTCTTCATTAGCACTCTTCAAGAAAAGTCTTGATGAGTGGATGGGAAATAGGAAATACACCCCGGGTATCACTTCTGTATCTCTGCTCGACAGTGGCACAGGAAAATAACATTCTTGGGTGGCATAAGCCAGGGAACCTTGTTGGCTAGGCTTACATAGGCCCTTGGGCAGATAGCCTAGTACCTACCTACGAACCTATTAGAGGAGAGAACTAGTAGATCTAAGGGAAAAATTGAAGAGCAAACTTTGACACCACCCAGAAGCTTACAAACAGCCCTGGATACAGCAAATCAGTATCTGGACTAGACTAGTTACAGGAAAGGCTGGAAACAAGTTTAAAATTTAGAATTTTTTTTTTTTTTTTTTTTTAGTAAAGTGGAAAGGGAGGAAGAAGGAGCTTAAGATAATTTAAGGTTAAGAAACTAAGTGGGTTGGTATCTCAAATGTTCTCTCTGTATTAGGTAAAATGATCTAATTACACTAGACTGGGAGGAATGTCCCAGACCAAATTTACAGTAGGGGTGGGCAACTGCAGAGCCACCAAGTATAAGAACAGGATACCAATAGGGAGGGAGGGTAGGAAACTAAACCAGTTATATGATACACTCCTTGGCAGGAAATCAGAACAAAAACTAGCTAGAAAAGATTTACAAACAATGTGACAATAAAAACATTATTCATCAGGCCCTGTGAGGCAGAGAATTTTAGTACAACCGTGCAGATCAGTTTATAGCTATAAAATACAGGAAAAAGTATGCAGCAGACAATAAAAGTTCTATAAATATCTATAAGCAATAACTAGTAAAAATAAGCAAAAAACAGGATACTTAAAGTTATATATCACAGATCAGAGTTTTGCTCAGTGCCTTTCCTCTGATTAGCTCAGTGTCATTTTAATTTATCATACAGGTAGATAAAACTTAAAGGGCCCCACCCTAAGAAGACATTATGCATGTTTTGTATGTTTGAGTAGGTAGTGGGGGGGAGTCATTGGTTTGGAATATATATTCAGGTTAAGTTTTTCTCAAATTTCTGATTTGTATCACTGCTACTTACTATTATTTATGTAATATTATTTGTTCTTCTTCCGGTTGTAATTTAACGTTCTTTTCTGCAAATTTGGACGTTATCTTTATGTCATCAATGTGTACTCAGGGACAGCCTTAGGTCAAGTGGCACCCTAGGCAAATGGCTCCATGGTGTCCCCCTGCTGCCCCCCAAGCACATCTCCTAGTGCTCCTGGTCTCCTCACATACACACACATATATATATATATATATATATATATATATATATATCCTGACCTTTCTGCACCACCCAGACTACTTTTCTGTTCCTTTTCTCACAGTTTGTCATTCTTCATCCCCCTCCTCCACATTTATTCATTCAACACATCCTAACTAGTCAACGCTGCACTGTGAAAAATGTAAAAGTAAGAGCTGCATGAAGCTAGGGGTCTGAGGACAGCTAGGCCCTGGAAACCATGGTGTTTCTAGATGCTCTGATGTGCATTTTAGAGTTTTTTTAAACAACCTATTTACCCAATGATGGCCTAAACAAAATGCTGATTAACTAGAGAATGTTTCTCTTACTCTTTAGCTTTTCTTTTTCCTGCAGACTTTCAGCTGACCATAACTGACCAGGACTGCAGTGTAATAACTGTGGAGGAAATAAATGAATTAAACTGGGGGTCACTAACTCCCCCAAATACATGGGAGTTTTGATGCTCTGACATGCATTTCAAAGATTTTCAAACAACCTTATTTCATGTAATGATGGCCTGAGGAAAAATCACAATTAAGGGATGAAAGTGTTTCTCTCTAACTCTGCTTTCCCAGTATCCTTTCAGCAAATACTACACTGAAATAACTGTGTAGGAAATAACTGCATTAAGATAATGGTCAGAAAGCCAAGGGGCTTCTATATGTTCTGATATGAATTTCAGATTTTTCTTAAACAGCCTTTTCATCCAGTCATGGCCTAAACAAAATGCATGGTTAAGAAAAGAAATTCATCTTAGCTTTTCTTTTGCCTGTATCGTTTCAACACACCCTAACTGACCAAGATTACCCTGTAATAACTGCAAAAGAAATAACTACATTAAGCTAGGAATCAGGGGGCCACCAGGCCCTCAGAAACCATGATATTCTAATTGCTCTAACGTGCATTTTAGAGCTTTTTCTGAACACAATGCAGTCTTATTCTTTTTTATTTCAAGGAAGAAATATGTTGTATCTACAGACAACACAAGTGACATTTACTTTAAAATATCCCACAGAATGTACAGTAAAACTCCACTACTGACCTCTAGTTCATCATGCCCTTCACTACTTTTGTGTAAAGAGATGGACAGCATAACATCAATTGGGGGGCTGCAGCTCCCCTGCACCCCCTGCCACAGGACTGCTAGGGTCTTAAAAGTGTGTTAATAATAGATGATTTTGTATATACAGTGGGGGTAGTGGGGGCAGTAGCCCCTTTGCTGCATATGGGCATTCCTCTCTCAATGTCAGTTTTTTCACAGCTATGGCCACAGCTGAGAAAATGGTATGGGTGCTTAAAGTGAGCTATGTCAACAACTTCTACCCCACTGAGCTTATAGCTATATCTGCATGCACTTCACAGCCATTTGTGATAAAAAACTAATGACTATGTGTTGTAAATCTGCTGTACTCCACGCAAACAATAGCCAGACATAAATCACATTAATTCTGCAAATGCACAGTAGTCCAGATAGTGACTGCTTAAACTGAGAAAACAACAAAAGGGTCAGTCACTTTCTACAGACAGCTCCAGTCCAAATACACAGTAGTTCTGCAAAGCCAGATGGTGACCATTTAAACTGGTCAGTTACTTTCTACAGATGGCTACCACCCCCACCAAGCAGTTACAGCTACTTCTGTTTGCACTTCAGATGTTGAACTGCAATACAAATGATGGCCCATTTTAGGTTTGTTCCATGAACCAGTAGCCACGCAATACAGTGCTTCAAAGCTCCTTCATATACAACATAGTAATCCTGCAAAGTCCGAATAATGAGCAAAGAGCAGTTGCTGGTCATATCCCCCCACAGACAGGCCATCATCTAATCAGCATAGTAATCCTGCAAAGTCAGAATAATGACCAATGAACAAAGAACGTTCATTGGTCATACACCCCACCCCACAGACAGGTCAGCACTTTCTATGTTATCATCATTCATCATGTTTTGCATCAACAAGCTTTTTTATGATGAGTAAGAGGCATGAAATTCCAATGGTAGGCATCATCACTGAATATTATCAACAGAGGTTTACCACAAATCAAAAAAGTTATGAGTGACAGCAGGCAGGCATATCAGATGAAAACAGGAACATTCTGCAAAATTAAGGGCAGCTGAGAACTTAAAAAAAAAAAAAAAAAAAGATGGTCATCTGCGGCTAACTGGAAAAAATTGCCTCAGATTTCTCTTCATGTTGCAGCTATTCCCTAAATTTTAAAATGTGTTGACTTCTTGCACTGTACAGGAAATTATCTGCCCAAAATGTTGTTTAAGTAGAGCAGGATGGAGCAGGAGGCCAACAAATCGATGGCCAAGTCTTTGATGATTCCTCCCTATGGCACTGCTTTCATTCTTCTGGTAGGGGTACCTTTCGGTTAACTATTTTTTTTTTTTAAGTAATGAAACATAGCCTTCCTTTATTTAAAAAAAAATAAATAAATATCTGAAAAGCTCCCCTATCAGAGGGCTGAAAGCCCTAGGTGGCCACCTAGTGGCTCTTACTTTTCCTATGTTTAAGGCCAGACGTGAATATTGTCAGTGTATGTACACCTATACACATATTTACATGATTAAATGTCTCAGCTATGAAAGGAAATCTTCTATCACCTTTTACATTGCTGTTATTAGTGTAAATCTAAGAACAGACCTGTGTGTGCATGTATGCCTTGTTCCAGGGGCTTCAATTGATTTAATATAATCTGCATTTTAATGATTACTGAAGCCTCATTGTCAGTCATGCACTATTTATAATGAATATAACCCCTCATTTCTAATTAAATATGCACATTTAAAATTTATTTAATACCTTTATTTGAACATACTGCTTTTTTTTTTTAGTATCAAGCAAGATGTGTATTCTTTAAATAAAGTATTCATTATATCACTTCCCTTATTACAAATTTCTTAAGTAAGGTTAATCAAATTAGTTTTAATTTGAGGTTGGAAAGATGCCAAGATAAAAAAAAAAAAAACAAAGTTCAGACTTTTCAGCCTTGCTGTTGAATATCATAAAGACTTTGCTCGACTAGTTTGGACCAGTATACAGGCTTTGCTGTATTCTGGGCTGTGTGTAGTTCCTGTGTTGGCCATTGCCTTACTTGGATAGAAGGAAGTTTCTGAGCTCACCAGTGGGAGTGGGGAGCCTTGAGCAGCCTATCTGTCCCTGGGGGAAGTGACCTAAGCACTTGAGCTGTAAATTATTGGTTGCTTTGGACCATTTCTAGCTCTTTTCAAGTTCCCTGTATAAAAATCCACCTCAGGGCGTTTTTGCGGTTGGGCATAGCAGCAGCGGTTATACAGGTTTAAACTATTTCTGGCTCCGCCAAGTCTGCTCTTCAATTTTTCACTTAGAAAGCTCTACTCAGTCTATTTAGCTGTATATATTAGCACTGTTTTCGTTACTTCTAGTCTTAGCAAGCACTCTTATAATAAAGTAAGCACTCTTATACTAAAGTAAGCACTACAGCCATCCACTACCCCCTGTGAATACCCACTTCCCTTAAAGGCACAGCACTCCTTATAATATTCTAGTATGTCGAGTGGTAGACCACTAGCATCCTCTCTTGTTCAGCTGGTTAATCTGGGAATCTTAAGACAATGTTACAATTGTCTCATGTACACAGACAACCCTCTCCTCCTTCCTACTAACACAAATACTTGTGAGAGATGCAACTATATAGCCAGACTGGAGGCTGAACTCTCTCAGCTCAGGACTGGCAAGACCAGACAGGAGGAGAAGGTACCCACACCCGAAGCAAAACCGGTCACACATAAAACCACCACCACTACAAACCAAACACATAAGAACACAAAGACATACTCGGAGGCTCTTATAAAAAACTTACCAAAACAACAGAGGCCTCCAAAGCAGACACCCAGAAATACACCCCACAAAACGTAACACCTACAACACATACCTCAAACAACAGGTGTGTCACACAATCACAGCCCCTAAGGCAAAACACTATGCCAGAGACATTAGTAATAGGTGACTCTATAGTCAGACACACCGGCTCCACTTACCTGGCTGAATAAGGAGAGGGTAACGGTGAGCTGCCTATCGGGAGCTAGGATCCGCCACATTACACACGCACTCAGGTCACTCCAAAGCAAGTACAAGTATGATGCAGTCATTGTCCATGCTGGTGTGAATGACCTGAGACGTACCTCCCTGGACTACATGAAAAGAGACATTGAGGAGCTCTCCGATTATGTAGCCCAGACTGGTATGACCCTGACCCTGAGCAGCATCCTGCCTTCACCAAGAATGATGCCTCAGTACAAAGACAAAATGATCAATTTTAACAATTGGCTTAATCACTGGTGTCATTCTAGGGGGATCCAATGTCTGTCAGCCTGGGATGACATGCTGGACAAGCCGCGTTGCTTCACAAGGGATGGCTTGCACCTGTCACCACTGGGCTTCCGGATACTGGCCAAGGCTCTTGCCACTCCCATAGTGCCTTTTTTAGGCAATGCTCAAAAGACAAATCAACCTCCGTAAAAAACAAAAATGGAAAAAAATTAAGGGTAATGCTGCTCAACACCAGAAGTCTAAATCTCAAGATGCAGGCACTCGAAGCACTTCTCAGTATGGAGAACATCGATGTCTGTGCAGTAACTGAAACCTGGTTCAAGGCTCCTGAGAGCACTCCAGCGCTACCAGGCTATACCTCATATCATGCTTTTCGGCCTCAAGTTCCAGGCCGAACCACAAAGGAGGGGAGTGTCCATTTTCATAAAGGACACCTACACCTCTCGATTGGTGGCTACCCATGAAGCATCAGAAACCATACAAGTTTTACTCACCATAGGCAAAACTGCCATACAACTGGTCGCATGTTATAGAACACCCTCCCAATCCCAGTAATCCCATCAAGCATTCCTGAAAACACTGGAGGATGTGAATGTCACACCAAACACCATCATATTGGGTGACTTCAACTACCCCAACATAGACTGGGCCCACTATTCTAGCCCTAACACCCTAGCCCAAAGATTCCTGGAATTCATTAACTCAAATGCTATGGAGCAACTGGTCACTTCTCCTAAGAGGAGAGATAATATACTTGACCTGATTATCACAAACATGGGGTCCAAATGCTCCGCACCAGATATAAACCCCTCACTAGTAAGATCTGACCATAAACTGATCACGTTGGATGTACATATCCCACCCCCCCCCCCCCAACAAAAAACTACAGTGAAAAAATTTTCAAAAGCTGACTTTACACTCCTTAAGTCAGAAATGATATCCTTTAAGCCTACTGGGTTAATGGAAACCACATCCCAAAATGCTGAATCCTACACAACAGCCTTCTACGGACATCTCCAAGAATGCATGGATCAAGCAATCCCAACTAAAACCAAGACCCTCTCCACCAAGGGAAAACGCCCGGTTTGGGGACCCGGCTATAAACAAACTGTACAACAAAGAAGGAAGCTACTGCAGGACAAAGCCAAATCCCACAAGGGAAAGGCTTCCCTGATCAGCACAAGTAAAAAACTACGTTCTCTCATAAAAACATCTAAAGCCAACTTTGAGAGAAAGATTGCCAAGGATACCAAAGACAACCACAAGGCCTTCTTCAATTATGTCAGAACCTTGGGAGGAAATTCTCAGATATGCTCTGAGTTGGTACACAACGACAAAAAATTCACTGACCCTACCGACATTGCCAATATTCTGGCAGATAGGTTCAGTGTAAATTTCTCCCCTCCCTCACCCCCTAAAGATGTAGTAATTATCCCTGCTGAATGTAACCTACCTGCCATCTCAGACATACAGGTGAAATCAGCACTCAACAAAGCAAAAAACACAGCATCTATGGGACCCGATGGTATCCCCGGTTGCGTGTTACGTGAACTTCAAGATGAACTAAACCCGCACCTAAAAACGCTATTCAATCTTAGCCTCACTACAGGATATGTACCTGAACACTGGCGCACAGCAACAGTGGTCCCACTCCACAAAGGGTGAAATTCTACTGACCCTGGTAACTACCGCCCCATAAGTCTGACCAGCCTGGTCTGCAAGGCTATGGAAAGAATCATCATGGAACTCATAAATGGCGATATTGGAGATCTGCAGACCCTTGATCCCACCCAGTTCGGTTTTGTAAAAGGCAGATCCTGCCTCTTAAACCTGGTTGACTTCTTGAGACAGTCACTAGTGCCATCGACGAGGGCAAGGCTGTCCACACTGCCTACTTGGACTTGGCTAAAGCCTTTGACATGATACCACACTCTGGCATCATAGACAAGCTCAGCAGCCTAAATGTAAATCCATATGTCACAAGATGGGTAGCAAACTGGCTAAAAACAGAACCCATAAGGTCAAAATTGCTGGAGCCATGTCAGACTCAAAACCAGTCACAGTGGTGTCCCACAGGGCTCAGTCTTGGGACCACTCTTATTCGGCATTTACTTCTCGGATGTGAAAGCAAATATGGGAGGATTATGGCTGACAAAGTTTGCAGATGACTGCAAACTGGGTGCCATAGTTGATTCACCTGCTGACACACACATCCTACAGAAAGGTCTCACTGAAACGGACAACTGGTGCCGGAATCATGGCCTCAAACTTAACGCCAAAAATGTATAGTCATCCCTTTGGGAAAAACAAAGTACCCACAAATTATCACATAGACAATAACCCACTGAGTACGGAAGAAGTAATCAGAGACCTGGGGACTCAAGTCGATAGTGACCTCTCCTTTGACAACCATGTTGCCAAAGTAGTCAGAAAGACATTCTACCTTGTCCATCTCATCATGAAGGGATTCTCATCCAGATCAAAGGAGGTCATTGTACCTCTATATTCCTCACTTGTCAGGCCCATGATTGAATATAATGCTCCATTTGGGATGCATCTCACCCGGCACATGCAACAACTGGAAAGACCCCAGAAGTACCTCACCAAGAGGATCATGGGTCTCAAACATGTGCCTTATCCAGCTAGATTAAAGAAACTCCAGCTCTATTCAGCAGCATACCGCCTACTCAGAGGTGATTTGTGCCTAACATATAGGGCCATGTCCAACCAAGAACTGATGGACATGCTCCATCTCAAAAAATCCAGATCCACCAGAACCACGCGAGCTAAAGATTTCAACCTCTGCACAAATATGAATAAAACATGCTGGAGGGATAGATTCATAACACAGAGGTTACCCGTACTCTGGAACAAAATCCCAGTTCATGTGAGACAGAGCCCTTCATTGGCACTGTTCAAGAAAAATCTTGATGCATGGATGGGAGATCGTAAGTTTACCCCGGGAGTCACCTCAGTGTCACTACTAGACAGAGGTATAGTTTACTAAATAATGGGGTCCCACATGTGTCACTACTCGAGAGGCGCAACTATATAATACGGGGTGGCGTAAGCCACATCATTGTTGGCTAGGCTTGTAAATGCCCCAGGGCAGATAGCCTAGTACACTACTATGAAACTATGAAACTATGAAACATTTAGGAAACAAACAAAGCCATTCTTTCACATGTAAAATATAAGAAAAAATCAAATGCAAATATATCGAAAGAGCATTAGTGTTTTCCTAAACAAGATATTTAAGCTCCTAAACCTTACTATGTGTACTTGTAAAATGATTTTTTTCTCAGGATTTGTGGCATACCAAGACAATTCCATTTTAAGTCAAGAAAGGATCTGAAGACTTGCACGACACCCCCTTTTGACATTAGGGCTTTTTAGATGGTTAAATATTCTGCTAAAACATGAAAGGAAAAGATGGAGAAATCAACTAGGATTAAATAAAACATGGGAAACAGCAAAATGAAGGTTGTATTCAAATCATCATCATTAGCAGTACAGTATTTTACTTTATTTCAATATTCTGCATTCTGGGTAATATAACATCAAGGTAATGTGTCTTGAATTAATTTCAGTTTGCTCTGTAATAACAAATGGCCCTCCTGTGAGGCCAGAAGTACATATTGAATGAATGAATGAATGAATGAATGAATGAATAAATGAATGGATACTGAGATATTTAGAAACTGCAATGTGCTACCAAAGGTTGATTAAGTCAGTATAGGTTCATAAGTTTGTACGAGGTTATCTGCCCTAGGGCCTATACAAGCCTAGCCATAACAATTCCCTGGATATTTCTTCCCACAATATTTACTTTCCCTGGACCCCTGTCTAGCAGGGCGACTGACGTGATCCCAGGGGTGAATTTCCTATCTCCCATCCAATCGTCAAGATTCTTTTTGAAGAAGGCTAAGGAGGCACTCTGCTTGACATGTATAGGCATATATTCCAGAGTCTCTGGGTCAGAAACCTATCCCTCCAGCATGTTTTGTTCATTGTGATGACAAGGGTTAGATCTCTGGAGTGTATGGCTCTGAGGGATTGGGATTTCTTTAAGTGGAACATGTCCAACAGCTCATGGTTTGAAATGGCCTTGTATGTTAAGCAGAGATCGCCTCTGAGTAGACGATATGCCACAGAGTATAGCTGGACTTTTTTTTAGATGGTCAGCATTAGGGCATCTGCTTTAGGCCTGTGATTCTTTTAGTGAGGTATTTTTGCGGCCTTTCCAGCTGTTCAAGATGTTTTGTGAGGTACATACCTAGTGCATTGTACTCTATAATTAGGTCTAATGAGGGATGAATACAGTGGGACAATGGCCTCCTTTTTTCTGGATGAAAAGCCTTAGTGATGAGGTGTGCCACGCAGATGGATTTCCTGACTGTTATGGCAATGTGGTTATCAAAGATAAGACCACTGTCCACCTGTGTCCCTAAGTCTCTCATCACACTTTCGGTATTTAGTGTACTGCCACCTATGTGGTAATTCATGGGTACATGGTTTTTCCCACAGGGGATAACTATACATTTCTTGGCATTAAGCTCGAGCCCATGGCTCTGGCAACAAACATCTCTTTCTGTAAGGCCCTTTTTGTAGAATATCCACATAATTTGGGGATTCAATAATGGCTCCCAGTTTGCAGTTATCTGTGAACTTTGTTAGCCATAGTCCCTTAGTGTTGGCCTGTACTTCAGAGAAGTAGATGCCAAACAAGAGCAGTCCAAGGACTGAACCCTGAGGTACTCCACTTGTCTGGAGCTGGATTTGGAGTCGGCTACTTTTACAGACTGGGCTCTGTCAGTAAGCCAGTTGGCAACCCATCAAATGACGTAGGGATTTATGCCCAGCTTAGTGAGTTTATCTATGATTCCAAAGTGGGGGATGGTGCTGAAGGCCTTGCCGAGGTCCAGATAGGCTGTGTGGACTGCCTTACCCTTGTCCACAGCTCTGGAGACTGATTCGAAGAAGTCAATCAGGTTCAGGAGACAGGATCGGCCCTTCACGAACCCAAACTGGGTGGGATCCAGTGTTTGAAGGTTGCCAATGTCTTTGTTTATAAGTTCCATGATAATGCATTCCATGCCCTTGCAGATCAGGCTTGTCAGACTGATGGGACGGTAGTTCCTGGGATCCAAGGTGGATCCTCCCTTGTGGAGTGGGATAACTGTAGCTGTGCACCACTCAGTGGGCGCAAAGCCTGAGGTGAGGCTATGATTAAACATGACACTTAGGTGAGGTGCGAGTTCATTTTGTAGTTCATGTAGTACACAGCCCGGGATGTCATCTGGTCCCATGGATGCTGTATTCTTAGCTTTGGAGAGTGCGGTTTCTACCTGTGTGGCCGTGATTACTGGAATTTGGCAATCTTTTTGGATTGAGATGGGCCCTTTAGGGAGTGAGATGGAGGTGAAGTTGGCACTAAATCGATCTGCCAGAATATTGACAATATCCTTGGGATCAGTATATTTAATGCCATTCGGTTGTAGCTCAGAGCAGATTTGAGCATTGCCATTTAGATTCTTGACATAACTACAGAATGCCTTGTGGTTGTCTTTGGAATCTTTGGCAATTTTATTTTTGTAACTAGCTTTGAAGGATTTTATGAGGGATCTCAGCTTCTTACTGAGGCTGGTAAGGGAGTTTTTTGCATGCTGGGATTTTCCTCTTTTCTGCAACAGTTTCTTCCTTCTGTTGTATAGTTTGTTTATGGCAGGAGACCACCAGATTTGCTTCCTTTTTTTGGTTCTATTTGGGATGGCACGATTCATGCATGAGTGGATGTGCTCGTACAGTGCCTTAGTGTAGGATTCAGCGGTCAAACTTTTGGCTCCCATCTACATGGGTGTCATGAAGTTTGTCACTTCTGACTTGAGTAGCATGCAGTTGGCTTTGGAGAAATTTTTTACGGAGGTTTCCTTACGGGGGATGGGGGTGGGATGTGGATGTCAAGAGTGATTAGCTTATGGTCAGATCTGACCAATGAGGGGGTGACCACTGGTGAGGACTATCTGTCTCCCATGTTGGTAATGACCAGGTCTAGGATATTGGAGCCTCTGGTGGGACAATGGATTAGTTGATCCAGGGTATTGGAATTTATGAATTCCAAGAACCGTTGGGAAAAGGTGTTGGTACCCGAGTAGTTTTCACAGTTAATGGCAGGGTAATTGAAATTTAGGCTGTTTGTTTGTATCTTAATATTTTCCAGTATGTTTAAAAAGGTGTAATGAGAATCTTGGGGCATGGTGGGGGATCTGTAGCAAGCTACAATTTGGATTGCAGTCTTACCTAGTGTTAGTTGCACCTGGAGAATTTCAGATGCATTGTGTTGGACAACTAGCCTGGAGGTGTGAATATCCTTGGTGAATATGGACACTCCTCCACCTTTACTGTTTCGGTCTTGGTTTGGTGGCCGAAAAGTGTATAATCCTGCATAATCCGTAGAAAATTATTTGACTGATTCTTTTATGTTTACTTTCTTATTTATCCAGCTTCATTTACTTAATTAAATGTTTCTGAACTGTAATACCTCTGACCACAGGAACAGTATATCTACAAAGGCTATGCTCACAGCAAAGAAACAATCTTAATAACAAAATATAGAAATGTTAGAAAAATCTACATGCTGCCTAGAAAAATATATTTACAATGTGTGCTGCTTAGAAAATATATTTACATACATGCTGCCTAGAAAAATATATTTACAATGTGTGCTGCTTAGGAAGATGTGTATTTAATCATCCAAACACATATAAGTTGTATGATCAAATATATAGAGAAATGTGTGCTTTAGTTAGGAATAAATGTACTTAATGCATTTAATTCTGTCTTACTAGAATAACAGTAAAAATAAACCTGCATATTATTGCTTGAAGTACAAGCTGCAGTGTAATCAGAAATTTGACCTTGGCAGCTTGCAGATGCAGTCTGGCTCATGTCTTTCAAGTAAAGATTATTTTGCAAAGTTGGAAAATAATAAATCTGTTTGCATGTATGTCCTCTTTCCTGCCTCCACCAGGAAGTAGCCTTGTCGCACTATCTCTGATAGTGCAGCTGGGACAAGAGAAACAAAAGGAGGCTTTAAGGAAGACTTACATCTATTGTATTTGAACTAATCAGAGAACCTTGAATTGGCTACATCCTCAGGAGGTCATCGTGACTGACCAGCTGTCTGCAAGGCTGCAACATTCTCATGGGAAAAGGACTTTTTGAAAAACACAAAATCAGCACTTTTTATGAATAACTATGATGTAAAGACCCTGTCACTGACCACACCAGTAAGGTGGGCAAAACTGATAATGAAATGTATATAACCAATGTGTTTTGGTCAATAAAGCAGTCAAAATTCTATACAAACTTTGTGTATGGTTTTGCCTCCTAATGTACATTAGTGATATCTGAGTTGCTCCTGCATTATTGTTTGTTATTAATTGACATTGTGTTTGAATAACTCAATGATTTTACAGTCTGACTCTAACAAATTTATTTAACATCTTGGTCCTAATCGTGCGAATTCCCTTGGTAAGCTACAGGTCAGAATATATAGGTGGTATTGAAGTCTGCAGAAGAAGGAAAGACCTCCGACTGAATTGTCGTGCCTAAAGAGGCTGTCCACTTATCTGATCTGTGGGCGGAAAACTGGGTCCTAAAAGCCTATCAAACATAAGCAGGAGGCTCGGGTAAGCAGAATTCCTCTCTTTGTTTTGTTTTAGATCAGGGACCAGGTTACACTGTGCTATTGCTAAGGTTTGTGATAGCAGGGAGAGAGGTAGTCAAGTATTGTATCTTGAGTCATAGATCAGGAAATAAAGCAAAACAAAGTAAACAGTCATTCTAGACACTACTGTGAATACGGGAATAAAGATACCACGTGGTACAAAAGAAAGGGTTACGTAACAGTTCTGTTGTTGTTTTTCTCTCTCTCTCTCTCTCTCTCTCTCTCTTCTTTTTCTTTCAGAGACATGGAAAACATGCACTAAAGGGTCACGTGACCGCCTAACAGAAGATGCAAAATATATGCAATTACAGAGAGCAGATAATGTGAGATATTTTGCAAAATGTGTTAACAACTATAAATTTGATAGTAAACTAGATAAACTTTCACTAGTTAAACTCCTTAAACAAGTTTTAATCTGATGCAGGGCGTCAGGCAAAAGAAAAACAGAAGCTTAAAAATTCTGAAACATTTTTAGACAACAAAGTAAAAGGTCTAACAGACAGAATCTCTGAAAAATGAAAACTTAGAGTAGACTGGACTTGCATTAATTAATGCCTACAACAGGAAAATGAGACAGTAGATGGATATTATGCTAGATTATTAAAATGCTTAAAATAACAATTAAAAAAAATATATATATATATACATTTTAAAAGGTTGCATTGCCTCTGTTAGTAGTTTTATTACAAGGCATATGATAAATCACTGAACAAGCAGGCTGCAAGCCTTACTTGAGTATGCTAGACGTACTGAAAGACACTTTAATAGTAAAAAGAAAAAGGGCACAAGTCTTCACTGTTGAAGACGGAGCTGAAGTATTTGTATTACAGTCAGGTAAAAAGGGCATCTAGCTAGGGACTATAAACAAAAAGAAAATGTGAATGTAGTAGAGGGAATAAAGGAAGTACAAACAGATGTAAAGAATAAAAATGAAAATAAAATTTTAGATTTAGCATTGTTGAGCCTGGAGCTCTACCTAGCAAATACAAAACCAGAAGTAACACTTCTGGTGGAGGGAAGAAAGGTCAAATTCCTGTGTGACTCAGGAGCGTCACGGACTTTGATACACCCCTCCAAGTTACCAAAACATTCTAAATCACCTAATTATATATTAGTAAAAGCAGCAAATAGACAGCTATACAGGGAACCACTTTCCCATAATATAGCAATAACTGACCCTGTTTCAGGTATGACTCAGAAAAGTAAAATTGTAGTTTCTGCAAAAATATCCAGTAAACTTACTGGGAAAAGACCTTGTGCAAATATTTGGCATAGCAGTAGTTCCTACCATGCAGGGTATGGAAACACAAAGACGAATGAATGCTCTTGTGGTGTGATCAAAGGGTAAAGCCTATTATTGGTACAGCCAGGACCTAGTTATGATTGGTCCAGGGGCAGTAACCAAAGAACTGATAAACGTAGCCATCAGTAAGGTACCCTCCCTTGACACTGATCAGCAGCACTGGTTACATTGTACTCCATACTACTGTAGCACACCAGGACCTAATAAAAAATATAAGTAAAAATCCTGCTGACAAATTAATATTACAAACTTTATGCTGGAATACTGAGGGAAACAGTGTAGTAAGCTGTTCATTACCTCAGGAATTCATGAGATTGTATAAGTCCAATAGACTGCCACATGTCAGCTTGACAAAAAACAAAAGTTTTAAATGGGCAGACTTAGAAAAAAAAGGTAACAAAATGGGAAAACAGACTGATTTAAAAATGTCAGGACAAGGGATATAAAAACAAAACTGAATTGGTTGACACAAACACATACAGCTGTACACTTGCAATCTAGTAAGGACAGCTGATTAGCATTTTTATTAAAAGAAAAAGAAAAGGCCTTGTGTAAAATTCCAACAACTCTGTGGTCAACAGGCAAGTCAAATGTAGGGCTTATTCAAGCAGCAGGACCAGTTACAATTACCCCAAAGTCAGCTTTTAGACCACAGAAAAAAAACAATACATTTTGGGAAAGAATGCAAAAGTAGAAATTAAGCCTATAATAAGCAGCATTACTCAAAAAAGGAGTACTGGTAGAATCTCCTGATTCACCATGTGATACACCCCTATTTCCTGTTAAAAAAAAGCAAACGGGGAATGGCAGATGGTACAAAATTTATAAGCTGTGAATAATGCAGTAATACCAAGAGCACCTACGGTGCCAGACCCACATACCTTATTAAATGATTTAAAGCCGCAACAGAAATATTTCACTGTGGTAAATATTAGCAATGCATTTTTCTCAATACCTATCCACCCTGACAGCCAGCATTGGTTTGCATTTACATTTCAGGGCAAAAGGTATACGTACACCCGACTACCACAGGGATATAGTAAAAGTCCAACGATATTCGCACAAGAGATGGCTAGCAACCTGGCAGGGTTTTCTCCACCAGGGGCAGCCAAGTACTACTTTATGTAAATAACATCTTGCTAGCAGCACCCAGCAGCAGTGCAGGGTGAATACAGTAGCATTGTTAAAATTTTTAGTAATACAAGGACACAAAGTAAACAAGAGTAAGTTACAAACTTTGGGGAAAAAAAAAAAAAAAACAGGTTAGATACCTGGAATATGTAATATTCAGTAAAGGTAAAATACTAAATAGTGGAAAAGAAAAGGAAAAAAACAGCAATTTTACAAGCAACCAAACCAACAACTAAAAAAGAAATAATGTCTTTCCTATGTACAACTAATTTTTGTTGGCACTGGGTACCAAATTATTTTACAATGAAAACAAAAGCAGAAATGGCTTTCTGCAGGTTGAAGCAGTTAATAGCTTCTTCATTAGTTTTAAGACTTCCAAGTTATCACAAACGTTTTTTTAGACCATAGATTGTAAGCAATGGTACATGACATCAGTATTAAAGCAGCAACATGGGGATAAGCAATGCCCCATAGCTTACTATTCATTACAGTTAGACCCAGTGGTGCAATCTTTGCCTCACTGTGTACAAGCAGTAGTTGCAGCAGCAATGGCAGTACAGGATTCAGCCTCAATGGTGTTATTCCACCCTCTCACATTGAGAATGCCTCATGCAGTTGCAATAATTCTGCCACAAGAAAAAGTTGCATACCTTTCTCCTGCTAGACATCTTTCATGTATGACCATACTGCTGAGTCAACCTCATATAAACAGTTAGCTTTACCTAGACAAAATCTTACAAATATGCCCTTGGACAATGCTGAGGTAACATATTACGTGAATGGCTCATGCAGAAGGGGTCCTACAGAAAAAAATCTGGTGGGGTATGCAGTAGTTACAGACACTAAAAATTTAAAAGCACAAACTTTGCCACACAACTTGTATGCTCAAGCAGCAAAACTGGTAATCTTGACAGAAGCATGTATTTTAGTAAAAGGCAAAAAAAGTAAACATATATACTAATAATCAGTATGCTTTTTCTACAGTGCATGTGTTTGCACAATAATAAAGAAAATAGAGGGATGATTACATCCAGTAAAAAACCTATTAATCATGCGCAATTTATTTTGAAGCTATTAGAATCTATTCAGTTGCCTACTAAAGTAGCTATTTGTAAATGTGTAGCTCATACAAAACAACAGAATAAGATTTCAAAAGGTAATGCACGAGCTGATGCAGCTGCAAAGCAAGCAGCCTCAGACTCAGAAACTTTATTTTTTAAAAAATTACAGCCCTTTGAGATTTTAGATTTAAACATGTTAAAAACAATGCAAATGCTTACTACAACAGCAAAAAAAAACAAAACTGGGTAAAACAAGGTGCAATTTAATATTACCGTCTAATTTATTTAAAAATGCAGCTTTGTTGAGCCATGGGCAGAGCCATGTCTCAACAGGGGGGATGGTACAGTTAGTAAATAAAATATTCCAAACATATGGATACATAAATTATACAATAAAATTTTGTGCAGCTTGTCATACTTGTAACAAAGCACCATGCACAAGGAGCATTTAAAAACAAGCAAGGAAGTTTCCCTACACCACCATATCCATTCCATACTATTTGTATGGACTTCATAGAGTTAAATAAATGTGGAGGGAAAAAATACTGTTTAGTGATCATAGATATGTTTTCAAAATGGGTAGAAGCTTTTCCTTAAGGAATCACTGTGCTTACCACCCACAGTCAGCAGGACTGGTGGAGAGGTACAATGGGATTTTAAAAAAAAACAAGTTAAGAAAGTTGATGAGTAAGACTCAGAAGAATTGGATTTGCTGTTTACCTCTAGCATTGCTGAGCATGAAAAACAGTAACAAATGTAAAGGGTTTGATCCCCTTTAAAGTAGTATTTGGAAGGGCATATTATGTGCCTCAGTAAAAAGCTCTCATGCCTGCAGGGCTGGAGGCTGACAGTTCACTAGCTAATTAAATAAAGAAACTGTTATAAATAAGACTGTTTTGCAGTTGAACTCTTTTTCAGATAAAACAAGAAACAAAACCAGAAGCCGTGCTGACCCCGGGGTCCTGGATTTGGCTGAAAGTCATAAAGAAAAAGAACTGGGCGAGTCCAAGGTGGGAAGGTCCGTACCAGGTACTGTTGGCAACACCCACTGCAGTGAAAATTGCTGAGAGATCATCTTGGGTTCATTTAACCCATTGCAAACCTGTTAAGAAATTCAGTTTGGACATACCACAGGAACAGAATGGCCAGAGGCAGAATAAATAAAAATGTGAAACAACCCCAGAGACATTGGTTCACTGGCCTACTGATCATACACTTAATAACTATGTTTGTAGTAACCTTTTTTGTTGTTATGGTTTTTCTTGCATATAACTACAGAAGTAAAATTAATAAACGTGATGAAGGACTGGCTACAGACTGGCACCCAAACTTTAACACATACCTGGCTATGAAACGAGTTTATGTAGAGACTATGAACATTTCAAATTGCTGGGTCTGTACTGCAATACCCACAGCATATGGAGGACTTTTAATGTCTGCTGTCCCGTTGGGAATAAATGAAACTTGGGAAAACCTGTTATTTGACACAGGCACCGTGAGATCACAGGACAAAATTGCTTTATTTTTACCTGTTCACACAAAAAGAAATTGTATGAAAATAATACCCTCCAGGTGGGCTGGAGTAATGGTAATATAACAATGTCTTATAAATGTTACATTAAAGTCAAAAGTGCGGGTACTGTTTGTAATACAAACCATGATTCATATCTGAGTTCAATGAAAACTACATTAAATGCAGTATGTGACAATCTAGTCTTAACTAAGCAATTGTCTATTAGGAATAGGAAAATGTTTCATGCAGGGATAACACGTATCAGTACCAAAGTAATGATTTTATTTGTGGGAAAAAGGCATATAAATGGTTACCTGAGAATTGGTCCGGCAGTTGTTTTTTGGGTTATCTGGTTTCAGCAATAAGACATACTGCAGAATTACCTTTGGGTAAAATATGAAACGTAAGGGAAACAGCTCGAGAATCTGAAGGTCCAGTGAGAAAAAACCCTGTGAATCCAGTTGGTAAAATCGAAGCTGGTTAAAAAGGCCATAATTCAGTGAAAGACAAAAGTAAATTGACTCATATGAACCTGGGCAACAGTGTTATATCCAGGGCAGGAATGCCACCAGCCTATGGAGCAGTCAAATCGATCTGGGAGCTGAGAAAGCTGTCAAAAGTCATGAACAATGCAACTTTTTCCACCCTAGAATTGGTGACTAATGAACTGAATGCAATAAAACTGTTGTGCTACAAAATCGAATGGCTCTTTACTTCACCCTAGCGGCAAGAGGTGGTACACGAAGAAGAATGCTGTGCGTACATTCCAGACAACCAACATGAAATCAATGACCACCTAGAGGTAATTCAGCAAGTATCAGCAATGACTAAACCAGGCCCAAACCCACTGACGGACTTTTTCCAGAATCTGTTTGGGGTGGGGTTCCATCCTATTAAACATTTAATTGCTATTTGTGTGGGTATACTCCTAATAGGAACATGTGTTTACTGTGAAATTCCCTGCATGAAAAGATTAATCAAAAATTTGTTGATATATCTGCTACTGAAACTCTTTACCAAAGTGTTGAAATTAAAAGATTAATTTCAAATGATGCTTTTCTGAAATATAAAACCAATGACTTACTTAGCTGAAAGCCCTTGAAAGGGAAAGGCTGAGGAATGAAATAATATTGTTTATGTTTTAAACAGTATTAAATGCATTAAAAGGAGGGAGAATGTTAGAAAAATCTACATGCTGCCTAGAAAATATATTTACAATGTGTGCTGCTTAGAAAATATATTTACATACATGCTGCCTAGAAAAATATATTTACAATGTGTGCTGCTTAGGAAGATGTGTATTTAATCATCCAAACACATATAAGTTGTATGATCAAATATATAGAGAAATGTGTGCTTTAGTTAGGAATAAATGTACTTAATGCATTTAATTCTGTCTTACTAGAATAACAGTAAAAATAAACCTGCATATTATTGCTTGAAGTACAAGCTGCAGTGTAATCAGAAATTTGACCTTGGCAGCTTGCAGATGCAGTCTGGCTCATGTCTTTCAAGTAAAGATTATTTTGCAAAGTTGGAAAATAATAAATCTGTTTGCATGTATGTCCTCTTTCCTGCCTCCACCAGGAAGTAGCCTTGTAGCACTATCTCTGATAGTGCAGCTGGGGACAAGAGAAACAAAAGGAGGCTTTAAGGAAGACTTACATCTATTGTATTTGAACTAATCAGAGAACCTTGAATTGGCTACATCCTCAGGAGGTCATCGTGACTGACCAGCTGTCTGCAAGGCTGCAACATTCTCATGGGAAAAGGACTTTTGAAAACACAAAATCAGCACTTTTATGAATAACTATGATGTAAAGACCCTGTCACTGACCACACCAGTAAGGTGGGCAAAACTGATAATGAAATGTATATAACCAATGTGTTTTGGTCAATAAAGCAGTCAAAATTCTATACAAACTTTGTGTATGGTTTTTTGCCTCCTAATGTACATTAGTGATATCTGAGTTGCTCCTGCATTATTGTTTGTTATTAATTGACATTGTGTTTGAATAACTCAATGATTTTTACAGTCTGACTCTAACAAATTTATTTAACAAGAAACTGAACAGCAGAAATGTAAAAACACGTCAAACAATAAATGTCATATAAATAATGAAGAATAAGGGTAGCTCATTGGAAATTTAGTTAACTGGAACAGCAGGTGGGATAACTTACAGAAAACCCTGGAAGTAGTGACTAACCTCTTCAAAACATCATGACTATGTATATAAAATGTGTTTGATCAGACAGGCATTAATGGTCCCAGGCCTAAAAAAGTATTTTTCCAAAATACTTCCAAGTATTTCAGGAGGGGGACCATTTTCTGCCTGTCTTGGTTATTTATTCAGAAAGAAAATTTACAAAAAACACCACAAAGCCAAAGAACAGAAAATGTTATTTGGAGATGTATTTTAAAAGATAAAAGGCAATCCCACCAACAGTAATTCTACAGAGTACACTATTGAATGCTATTAGTGAACATAAATACTTACAAATGGTGAGTACTTTGGTACATGACGAGAGGAGCACAAGGGAAAGAAACAATGATACTATGAACAGAAAATTGTTAAGTTACATCATCTAAGGCAGTCCATACATAGACAAGTAATACATCAAGTATCTCAGGAGGTGACATCTGCCTACATTAGTTAACAAGCACTCACAGCATTTACAAAGATGCCAATCTGCAGGCATATATGGAGAGCATTCTGATGCTGTACACCTATTTCTTTAATCACCATGCACTGTGGGCACCAGTGAATATACTGCATGGCTGAGATGATCGCCTGAGAGGCCACATTCTCCCAATAGACTGTAGTACTCATTTCACCCAAATGTCTCTGAAAAGTGTGTATGTTGAGGATTAAGGAAGTGCCTCTTCAGCCAGATCTGTGGCACAGAGATAGAGTGACAGAAAGCTTACCGACTGTGATCTACATAACAGAGGACTGACTAGTGATCTGAGCACTGGAAGACCCAAGAAGTAACAATACGATTACCTGAAGTTGATAAACTCTAAACCAGAGACAATATAGCCAAAACAAAAATGCAAAATTTGGCTCACAAAAACAATATGTTGTAAGCTTTATTAGAAACCGATACCCACAAAAGCTTTCATAGCAAAGTGCTTCAACAGGTGGCAAAACTTGAGCACACTTTTCTGGTGCCTTAAATAACCAAGATTACAAACACATTTAAACATATAACAGATACATAGTGAATCATGAAAAAAAAATAAAAAAAGGTAAAAATAAATGATGATTGTCTCAAAGTCATTTGTATTTCAAAGCTCTTGACTTTAAAATTGTTTAAACTACAGCAGCCATTCAAACCAAGCAGTTTATCAGCCTTAAAATGGCCATTTGAGAAGTATTCATATCTCTTTTTCAACATGCCAAGGTGAACACTTATCAAACTGACAAGTTCTAGAAGAGTAACACAAAACGATGCATATCATCAGTCTCAGAACAAATGTTATGGTAATCACATTCTGCACATAAAAACATACATACCTGTCAACATTATTCAAAATAAATGTACTAATATTTGTCAGTACTTACCTCTGTTTATAGATATTCATTGATATGATTTTAAATGTGTGTGTGTGTGTGTGTGTGTGTGTGTGTGTGTGTGTGTGTGTGTGTGTGTGTATATATATATATATATATATATATATATATATATACACACACACACACACACATGTTAAGTCCCTTAGAAGAAATATAGTATTCATTTATTTCCAGATTATGACTCCTGATTCCTGTAATACTGTTTATCTGGCCACATGTACTTCATGTGCCATTACTTATGTTAGCAAATGTAACAGAAAATTAATAGCATGCCCAGCCCAATTTGATAGAAAATTAAAGAAATGCATGAAAGAACATTATTCAGAGATTCGGAAGAAAAATGAAATTAATAATTTAGACAAACACATAGCCACATCTGTTTGAGGCAGCCATTAGTTGTTTTCATCTAATGTCATTTTATTTTATCAGGCAATATGCTGGTGTTGAAAAAATAAGTCAGAGTGCATATTTTCTTTTTATATTTTTAAGTGATTCTGTGATTGAAATATTTGTTAATTAATACACCTACAACATATGAACAAGTTTTTATTACCTAATGAAGCAGTGCATCTGTGAAAACCTGTGTGAATACAAATTTACTTATTGAAAGTCTAACTAGACAGAAGCCCATTTTCAGTGCAGGCTGGATAGAAAAGGTCCAAAGTATTACACAACATTTTAAAAAACAATAATTTTACAATTTTCAAAAATAAAACAAAAATGTCTGCAGTTTAAATAATTATAACAAATTAGACACAATGTAAAAACATTGTTTAAAAATAAATACAAGTTATATGGCAATCATTTAATAGTTAGAAAAAATTTTAGACAGTTTGTATTAGACTAACTTACCTTTTTCTCTACAAACAGGAATTGCAATATGGAGTGAGGGAAAAAAAGCTTAGCATGCCTTATCTTTGTGGCTAGAGTTTTACCTTTTATATTCCAATGGTAAGACCAACCAGCCAGCAATAGATAGTAGCTCAGCCATGCTGTAGGGGATGAAACAATGCTCCTACTTAACAGCGAACCTGCAAGCTACTCTAAAAACTATAGACCAATAACTTGCCTTCTGAAGAACGTATAAATTATACACTGGAATTGATGCAGACAAAGAAAAAAACTAATTTATGGCAATAGAACAAAAGGGTAATAAAAGAAAGTTATATGGCACAAAGGATCATTTCTTGTTAAATAAAGTCATAATTGAGAACTGTAAAAAGGGGAAGAATCTAAGTATAGCAAAAAAGTATTTGACAGTATCCCACATTCATGGATAAAAGAGTGCTTAAAATGTATATAAGATACACCCTACTACATGTATAAATCTGCAATCATGGGACTGCATAAATATTTGCTGACCTCACAAGACCCAAACAGAAGGAGTGTTTTGAAACATGAGGAGAATAAATCTAAGATGACTTCTCTGCTTAGTCTAGCAGAAGCATATCGGCATCAAGAAGGAATGGAAATCAAACCAGAAGTAGATAAAAATCAGGCAGCAACTGAATGTGCCAAGAAACAAAAGAAAGAATATAAGGTGAAGGATCAGATGCGAAGTCAAGAAATGTGGAAAATGCATAATTATAGTTGCAAGTACAGAAAACTCCTGGAACAACCTCATGTTGATCAGGATCGAATGTAGGAATGGTTAAGGAGGGGTGAATTTAAACAAAAAGATGAAAGATTAATATTGGAGGCCCAAGATAATAGACTATGTACACGTTGGTTTACAAAGTCCATTGAACATGTGGAAGAAACAGACAAATGCAGGTTTTGTAAAAAAGAATTGGAAACAGTTGCACACCTTGCTACTGGTTTGTGACATACTAATGGCAGAAGGACTGTATACTGAATGGCATAGTAATGTGGCAAGACTGTTGCACTGGGGATTGTGCAAACATTATAATATTGAAGTAGCTGAAAAACACTGGAAAAATGACCAACAAAGCATCATAGAAAATGACGAAATCTACATCACATGGGATCACTCATTACCAACAGTTCAAAAGATAGATGCAAGAAAACCAGATATAGTGGTCCATGAAAAGAATACAAAAGTAGCATTGATCACTGAAATCACTATACTCAGTGTCTTGCATCAAAGCCATGGCCTGAAGCTCAATGCCAAAAAGTGTATTGTCATCCCCTTTGGTAAAAACTCTGTACCCATGAACGACCACATAGCTGGTAGTCTACTTAATGCCAAAAATGTGATAAGAGACCGTGGGACACGGGTGGACAGTAATCTCTCCTTTGATAATCACATCGCCACAGTGGTCAGGAAATCCTTCTACGTTGCTCATCTCATCACAAAAGGATTCTCATCCAGAAAAAAAAGAGGTCATTGTTCCCCTCTACTCATCACTCATTAGACCCATTACAGAGTACAATGCCCCTTTTGGTATGTACCTCACAAGACATCTACAACAACTGGAAACACCACAGAAATACCTCACAAAGAGGATTACTGGCCTCAAACAGATGCCCTATGCAGATTGTCTCAAAAAACTACAGCTTTACTCCATCGCATATCGCCTACTCAGGGGCGATCTCTGCCTAGCATACACAGCTATGTCAAACCCAGAGCTGTTGGACATGCTCCACTTAAAGAAATCCCAATCCCTCCAAGCTACATGCTCTAGGGACCTAAACCTTGTCACCACAATAAACAGAACATGCTTGAGGGATAGATTCCTGTCCCAGAGACTTCTCATACTCTGGAACAGACTACCTATCTATGTCAAACAGAGCTCATTAGCACTCTTCAAGAAAAATCTTGATGATTGGATGGGAAATGGGAAATTCACCCCAGGGATCACTTCTGTGGCTCTGCTCGACAGGGGCACAGGAAAATAATTTTCTTGCTTGGCAAAAGCCAGGGTAAATTTTTTGGCTAGGCTTATATAGGCGCTAGGAACAAAATGATATATCCAAAGGTTCAACAGGAACAAAAAATTAAAAATGACTTAAATAAAACTCTGTTTTAATGAAATGATAAAAAATTCCACATCAAGCGCTTTCGCCTGGAGGCATACCAGGCTTTTTCTAGTACCTACCAGGCTAGCCTAGTACCTACCTATGAACCTATGAACCTATGAGAGGGACAGAAAGTCATAAAATATCAGGATTTGCAGGCAGAAATGAGTGCAGTGTGAAGAAAGATAAGCAGACAGTTCTAGTAGTAGCAGGAGCAACGGGTCTTATAAAAAAAGAATCTACAATCGTGTTTAGATATATTACTGATACATGTAACGCCATATGATTTGCAGGAGGAGTCATTACTGGGCACATTGCAGGTGCTGCAAAGAGCACTTCTGGCCAAAATCAAAGATTGAAACAATACTAACTTCATGAACATTAATCATACTTTGACTTAGGAATGGGGTCAATTCCCGTCATAGTATTAGAATCCCAAAAGACATGGAGAAATTAAAAAATAGGAGCTGGAAGGAGCTCAACCTATACTGACGTTACATGGAGTGCAATGCAGAAGTCAGTGTCCGTGTGTGTGTGTGTGTATACATATACCTCACAGGTGGAGGAAACCTAGGTGCAGCAGTGCAAATATTTACAAGGTTTACATCTAATTTGCTCTTAAAGACAAAGCATAGGTAGGCAGGTAGCCTAGCGGGAACAACCTGTTCCGTGTTCCATTTGCTGCTGGGCATGCTATATTTAAAAGTAAAGTCTACTGCACTTTTATGAATTTACAGAAGGCCATAAAACCATCGAGGCTGAGTGATGATGTACTCAGCAAAGGGTGATCAAAGTATTTATATTTTCAGTAAGTTTACTTTGATCTTTTGGCAGATGGTACATTTGGCTGATGATACTGACAAATGGTTAATGGGCCTCAGCCAGCTTCTCTAAGCACTGAACTCCATGTCCAGTAGAGAATACATCTGCTGGCTATTGCTTACAAAATCTTGCTATACTGTACATTTTGAGAGCACAACAAAACCTGCTGTACAATATGAAAGTGCACATAAGCGGCTAATACTAATCCATCCATTCATAAACACTTTTCCCTGTTTTTACACATGGAGACAGGATGTCATATAAACAGCCATGAGCACATTATGTGTACTGTACCACTGTTCCTAATACTGTTTGTGCATGTGTGAGTGTGTGTGTAAGTGCATCTGTCTATGTGTATGTGAGTGCATGTGCATGTTTGTGTGGGTGTGTGTGTTTGCATAAATATTTCATTGGCCAAAGCAAAAAAGGAAACAGAAGCAGTCAGGCATATCAAACAAGCCGCTGATTTTCAGAGTGGTTCCTTTTCTTCATCTGTGGGATAATGGGACATGATGACTCCTTACATCAGGAAATAAACTGGTTTCTATGTTTGGAATTCTGTATTATGACATACATTCTTTCACTCTTATTATTTTCAACATTTTATAAACCCAGATGAAATCCCATGTAATGTTAGTATATGCATCACTGACTACACTTTTATCAGAAATAATTCTAATGAGGGAAGAAAGAAGATGACATCAATCACTGACCACAACTACAATTTAGCAGGGAAAAATCCCTGCATCCCTAAATGGGAGTGGTGCAAAATCCTGAAGCCCAAAATCCTGAGATCAAAATCCTAAAAGTTCAAAATACTGAAAACTCAAAATACTGAAAATTCAAAATCCTGAAAACACACAGGATACCAGCACTTACTATATTCCAGCACACTTCTCAGCCATTGCGCTTTCTTCAGGAACTGCAGTATGAGTGGAATGGGTGGAAATGCATACAGCAGACCTGGGGGGGGGGGGGCAATCGTGAATCAGAGCATATCTCAGTCACTCCCCTGAGGGGGAATTAGGGTGAAGACGCTGCTGCATTTGTGGTTGAAGGGGAAGGCAAATAGGTCGCAGCAAGGCTGGCCCCAAAAATGAAACATTTGAGTCACTACTACAGGGTTGAGAGACCACCCATGAGGCATCAGAATGTTCCTGCTCAGTTTGTCTGCAATCAGATTGAAATTCCCAAGAATGTGCATTGTTAACAGAAAGTGGTTGGAAGCTATCGCCCATTGCCACACTCTTAGGGCTTCCAGGCATAAGGGATAGGATCTGGTTCCACCTTGCTTGTTGATTTACCAGACTACTGACATACTGTCTGACAACTGTCCTGGATGGGAGGGTTGTTTGGAATGCTTGCAATGCTAAGAGCACCACCCCCAGTTCTACCAGCTCTAAGACATTGATATGTAATTTGGTCTCTATGGGGGACCAAGTGCCTTGGATGATCCTTCCTTGAAAATGTCTCTCCCCCCATCAGCGTAGGATCCATGGTCACAGTGGCTTTGGGTTGGGGGGGGGTGAAAAAGGTCTACTCCATAACTCCTCCTCTGGCTTCATCCACCAACTCAAATCTTGCTTGCATTGACTTATTATGCGAATCGGGTGAGACACTGGATGTCTTAGTAGAGACCACTGAGAAGATAGGAGCCATTGCAGTAACCTCATATGGAACCTTGCAAGACCAGTGGAATTGTAGCTGCCATGGAGCTGAGCAGTTGTAGAACCTGTCTGGCTGGGACTAGGTCTTGAGAAAGTATTATTTGAAGTTGAACTCTCAGTTTTAGCAGCCTGTGAAGAGGCAGGGCAACTCAACGAGAGATTGTGTCAAATGTTGCCCCAATAAACTCTAAGGTTTGAGTCTGTACCAGGTTCGATTTTCCTAAGTTTATAGAGATTCCCAGTCTTTCTACCAGGGGGTGAGTGTATGATATGGCTCAAAGCAGTAGACTCCTGGGTTGGAGCGGTGAGATGCTAATCATCTAGGTATGGAAACACATGGAATCCTTGTAGTCTGAGGTAAGCTACAACTACTGCCATGCATTTGGTGAACACTCTGGGGGCTGTGGAGAGACCAAAGGGCAGTACTCGAAATTGGTAATTACTGGCTCCCAGTCAGAAGCAGAGGTATCTTCTGGACGGTTTGTCCATTTTTATGTGGTAATATGCATCCTGAAGATCTATAGAGCACATCCAGTCATCATCCTCCAGGAATGGAAGAATTAACTGAACCATGACTATGCGGAATTTTTCTTGTCTGACAAACTTGTTTATAATACGGAGATCCAAAATTGGTCTCCAGTGCCCTGACTTTTTTGGCACTAAAAAGAATCTCGAGAAAAAAAACAGATCCTATTTGGTCTGGTGGGACTACTTGGATGACTCTTTTTTTCTAGCAGCTTTTGAACTTCTAGTGCTGCTGCAGCTCGCTCCCTGACTGGGTGGGACATCGGGAATTCACTTTTGAGGCTTGGGATGAAGGTCGAAGGGAATATGGTATCCTCTGGTCATAATCCTCTGCACCCAGGAGTCTGAAGTTATTGATTGCCAAGCCAAGTGGTGCAGAGAAAAACATCCCCTGGCTGCTTCCAGAGGAAAGCAATTGGGCCGATCTTCAGGAGCACTGATAGGGTTGACCAGAGAAGGAATCTCTAGAACCCTGGTTTCATGGCCCTCCCCCCTTTGCCACAATAGGGGCGTCTCCCAGATCAGTTCCCCGAGGGGATTGCTCACCATATGTGTCACGGAAAGGTCCTTGGGATTTCTTGAACCACATTTCCAGCCTTCTGATTCCTGGAGTAGGATCACTGAGGAGCTGAAAAACGTATGAACATGGCAGATAGGGTCTTTCTGTCTTTCTCACACCTGGCTAATGTATCCTTAACTTTAGGTCCAAATAAGTAAGACTTATCAACAGGAGCATTGATGAAGGAAGACTTGAAGGGGTCCACAAAGTCATATAAGCACATCCATGCATGACGTCTCATGACAACGCCTGAAGCAGCTGCTCTAGCTGCCCCCTCAGTTGTATGGGCGATCAACCGCATGTAGGAGTTAGACTTCGACTATAGGGTAGCAAGCTGAGAGGTGACTTTATCCCACACCTCATCAGGTAATACCCCTGCCGAAGTACCTGAAAGTTCTGAAATCAGGTCCCTCTGGAGACATGTGAAATGTGCCATGTAATTCAGAGACGGTATGCCAACGGTCGCTAAAGCATATGTCTGCTTTCCCAATCTATCATCTGGAACTCCCTGTTCGGAGGATGGACATTCAAACTTTCTTCCACAAGTTCTTTCTTGGTGGCCGCAGCCATAACCATAGAGTCTACTATCAAACCTTTGGACCAATGGGGGTGATCTTCTGGTGGGGAAAGAATCTTATCAGGCCTCCAGGGAACCGGCTCAATATTGTCAAGGGCCTTCCAGGCATGCTGTACAATGAGTTTAATTAGTTCATCTGCAGGTGGAATCACCCAGGAAGTAGAAGGTCAAGCAAGGAAGGCTTGCAAGAATATAGATTCCTCAGTAGAAGGGCTGATGTGCTTCAAGTCGCCCCTCTGTTTTAGGATCTCCAGTAGGTCTCTAAAGTCTAATCATGGGGACCCTTCTCCCTCATCAAATTCTGTATCTTCAGTGAGGGATTCCTCAGGAGAATCTATGTGTTTCCTCTTGCATGTTCTCTTTCGGGGTGGCTCTTCAGTGGGGTCTTCTGAGGAGGACTCCGAAGAGTGGGTGCCTTGGAGCAGGGTGTCTTGCTGCTCCCATGCTCGAAGTCCCTGCATAGTGGGCTGCGTCAACTGTATGCTGGAGTAGTGCGAGAGAGATCAGGATCTAATGCTGCAGGTGCCGACTGCATACTTGGGGAAGCAAGAACCCTCTCCATCACCTGGAAGGCAGGCCCATCCGAAGCGGGATGGGAGCCCAGAACTGAGAGAGACAACCTCGGAACCGGGGTCACTCCGACGAGCTCACCACCAGGATAGGAGCCTTGAGAGAATCAGGAACTGCTGGAACAGCCAGAGTTATAGATGTCACCATAGAAAATAATTGGCGCCAAACTAGGAGTCACAGTGTTGACAGACCAGTCACATTCCCAAGGAAGGATTGGCTCCGAATGGAGCAGAGACCAGAACAGAGGCTCTGGAACTGTGAAGTGAATCGTCACAGGAACCGAAGGAGTAGGCACCGGGTTAGACATCAGAATGGAGGGCTCCAAAGCCTGGGAAGAGGCTGAAGGAGGATATACTGGAGACTGTGCAGAGAAAACTTTGGCTCCAGGTGGAGGGAAAGTCCTGGTTGGGGTTGGAATTCCTCTAGCTGCCAAAAGTTGATCAACAAGCCTCACTACATCTAATTCAGAGAGACTCCTGGTGGACCATGTAGATACTCCATAAGGAGAGTCTGGTCTTTCCAGAAAAGGGCTATATTGTTGTCCAAGGAAGAGATCCATAGTTGGTGAGTATCTAGTCCTAGGCAAAATTTTGGATTTCAGTGCTGAGGACAGAACCAATATCAGTGCCGAGATTGTGCCTGGTACCAAGGATATAGTCGGTACCGAAGCAGATGTAGAAATTATCAGTTCAGTGGTTGACAACGGCTTCAGCTCCATAGAACTAGTCATGGGCTCTGTAAGCGAAATAGTCAGTGCAAATAATTTTGCCATTTTCGGTTCAGAAACAACCTGAGAGTGCTTCAGTTCCATAGAAGTCAGAGAGGTCAGAACCGAATGGCTTCTCTTTTATCTTTTCTGGGAGGTGGTGAGACCTCTGCCTCAGAAAGGGCCTCCAGAAAGAGGATTTTTAGCAAGCTGTTAAGAATAAGTTTGTTCTTGCACTTAGCAAGAGTATGAGAACTAAACTTTTTACACACATCACAAGGAGGTTGAGTATGGAGATGGGGAACTCCAAGGCAGTAGACACACATTAAGTGTCCATTCAAATTGGGCATTTTCTGCCCACACTTATCACATTGCTTGAATCCGGTCATTCCTTTTTTGTCTGACATTTAAAATAACAACTGTTCCAAAAACAGTCAGATACAAGCAGAAAACCCACAGAAAGAAGAGGAATATAATATAAAGTATAACATATATGAAAATACGTTTTTTTTGTTAAGAAGGGGGAGAGGGAAAGGAAATACCAGTGATGGTAATAGGGGCTGTACCAACAGTGGTACTTAGACGACCAAAAACTGGGTAGGAGAAGGATAAAGGTCACAGAAAAGAGAAGGAACAGGAGATATATAATTGTTAAGAAAGGGTATAAGTAATTCCAAAGATAGATATGTAGGAAAAAATATCAAAATCTATCACTTAGCTGAGAGAGATGGCTTGACACGCCTTGAAAAGTATGTGGCAAACGAGATCTGAAGAGCAGGAGAAGAGGGGCATGTAGGACTTAGCTCGAGAGTTTTTTGCTGACGCGAGCTTATGTATTAGCCTGGTCAGTTCCGAGTATGAAACTGAAGTCCTATTAGTAAGGAATGAATGAAGATTTACAACATCAGATACTTCCTTACATCCACTGTTCCATGAGAACACTAGCAGTAAGGAGAAAAAGAAGTTATGTTCTTACCAAAACGTTCCATCTGTGTTGTTGATCTTCATTCATTCATTACTGATGTGTGTCAGTTCTGTCCTCGGAACAGAGTTGTCTTTATACCATGCTCGTGTCAGCCAAAAAACTCTCGAGCTAAGCTTTTACCCATAGTGCCCCTCTCCCTGTTACCTCAGATCGAGTTTGCCCGTGATAGGAAAGCAGAGGCTTTTCCTGAGCAGAAACCCTATAAACAGGATATGACCCAATCTGATACTCCAGGAGCCTCTGGAGGGGGATGGTGGGTGGGACATAATGAATGAATAAAAATAAACAACACAGATGGAACGTTATGGTAAGAACATATCTTTATCTGATGTTGTTTATCTTCATTCATTCCTTACTGATGGGACAAGAGTTCCTAGCTACTTTATGTCCTGGGAGGCCCTTAGGGAAGAATGTTCCTGAGTACCACTGAACAAAAGGATGCTCTTCCCCTGAAGACCAGGTCCAATTTGTAATGAGTAATAAAGGTATGGGGAGTAGACCAGGTTGCAGCTGCACAGATATCATCCATTGAAGCCCTTGAATTAAAAGCTACAGAGGTTGCCATTGATCTGGTTGCGTGTGCTTTGACCTTGCTCGGTAGAGGAATGTTATTCTTTTGGTAAATGAAGGATATACAGCTTCTCAACCACTTAGATAAGGTCACTTTAGAAACAGGGAGCCCCAATTTCAGACCCGAGAAAGACACAAACAACTGGTCCGATTTACGTATTGGTTCTGTCCTGTGCAGATAAAAACGTAATTGTCTACATACGTCCAACAAATGGAGGCAGTATTCTCATCTATTCAAATAGTTTGGAAAGAAGACAGGAAGGTCAAAGATCTGGTTAACTGTCAATTCTGAGATAATGTTCGGAAGGATAGAGGAGTGATACTCTGTCCCTATGAAAGATCATATAAGGGCATTTGATTCATAAGGCCTGAAGCTTAGATATCCGTCTAGCTGAAGTTATGGCTACTAAAAACAGTGACTTCCAGGCCAAAAACTTCATATCACAAGAATCTGCAGGTTCAAAAGGTGGTTGTGTCAGAGATTGTAGCACCAGCATTAAATACCAAGGATCACAGTTCTTTAAAAGGACATCTGATGTGCAAAACCCTTTTTAAAACGACTTTGCAGAGGTGATGGGAGATTAGGGGTGAATCTTGGAAACAGTCATGAAAGTTTCAAATTGCAGCCAAATGGACTCAAATTGTGGAGGCTGCCGCCCCTGACTGTAGAAGATTTGAGAGAGAATCTAAAACCAAAGTAACAGGAGCTGAGCAAGGATTTTGTTTCTTTTGTTTGGACCAAATAAGAAATCTCTTCCATTTGCGGAGATAGATTTTCCTAGTGGATGGTTTATGTGAAGCCAGACAAATATTATGTACAGGAGTGGAAAAATTACTCTGCCTGGCTATTACCAGAAGTGGAGAAACCAAGCTTTCAGCTTGAGACTGGGAAGGTTGGGATGCGTCAACCCTTGCGGATGTGAGATCAGTTCTGGAGTTGGATCCAGAATCCAGGGTTGGCATATAAGGTGTGGCCAAAGGAAGGGAAACCATATCTGTCAAGGCCAGTAAGGGGCAATGGGGATTACTTTGCTTCTCAGATGAAGGGCTTCTTTAGAACAAGAAGAATCAAGGGGAAGGGAGGGAAGGCATACAGAAGTCCGGGGGGGCCAATCGTGTATCACAGCATCTCTCGGAGATTCCCCTTGTGGGGGGGTTAGGGCAAAGTAGCTGCTGCATTTGTAGTTTAGTGGGGAGGCAAAAAGATCACAGCAGAGCTGACCCCAGTAGGTGAAAATCTTTGCCTCCATGACTGGATTGTGGGACCACTCGTGAGGCAGTATGATACATCTGCTCAGCTTGTTTGCAATCATGTAGGAAACCCCGGGAATATGCGTTGCTATCAGAAAGCGGTTGGAAGCTATATCCCATTGCCAAATTTAAATTCTCATGGCCTCTTGACACAACTGGGAGGACTTGGTTCTCCCTTGTTTATGTACCAGATAACTGACATGTTGTCGGACTGTACAGCAATTGTCCTTGATGGGAGGGTGGACTGAAATGCTTGCAATGCTAGAAGCACTGCCCTCAGTTCTAGGACACTGATATGTAGATTGACATATATGTCTGACCAAGTGCCTTGGACCGTCTCCCCTTGGTAAAGCCCCTCCCACCCTATCAGGGAAGCATCAGTGGTAACTGTGGCCCTGGGCTGAGGTGGGTAGAAGGGGCAACTCCATAGCTCTTAGTCTGGCTTCATCCACCACATTAGATCCTGTTTGCATCTTTGAGTTATATGTATCTGAAAGGACAATGGATGGTGCAAGGGATACCACTGTGTCAATAGGAGCTACTGGAGAATTCTCATGTGTAGTCTTGCTAAGGGCACTATGGTAACTGACACTGCCATGGAGCCCAGGAGTTGAAGAACCATTAGAGCAGGGGCTAGATGTTGACAGACTATCACCCCAATCTGGGATCTTATCCTGTATAATCTGTGGTCCGGAAGAGAGACTAGGCAAGCATGTGTATTGAAATTTGCCCCTACAAATTCCAAGGTTTGAGAGGGAATCAAGTTGCACTTCCTCAGTTTATTGTGATTCCCAGGGATTCTGCTAGTTTGAGAGCGTAGTTTAGAACTATTTCCAGTAGATGCTTGGTGGGGACGGTGAGGAGCCAATCATCTAAATATGGAAAGACCCAGAATCCTTGAAGTCTCAAGTGAGCTGTTACCACTACCATGCACTTGTTGAACACTCTGGGGGCTGTAGAGAGTCTGAAGGGCAGTGCACGGAATTGGAAGAGATCATCTCCTAGCCATAAGCGAAGGAATCTTTTGGAACATGTGTCCATTTTTATGTGGTAATATGCATTTGAAGACCTATTGAGCACATCCAATCATCTTTGTCCAGGAACGGAATGACAGACTAAACTTTGACAATCCGGAATTTTTCCTGTTTTACAAATTTGCTCAGGATTCTGAGATCTAGAACTAGTCTCCAGTCCCTTGTCTTTTTTGGCACTAAAAAGAATTTTGACTAAAATCTGTATCCTATCTGGTTTGGTGGGACTGTCTGGATGACTCTTTTTTTGAAGCAGCTTTTGTATTTCTTGAGCTGCCATTTCCCTTTGACTGGGTGGAATGTCAGAAATTCATCTTGGTGATTTTGGGTAAAGATTGAATGGGACATGATAATCTCTGGTTATGATCCACTGCACCCATGAATCTGTAGCCAGGCAGAAAGGTGCAGGGAAAATCGTCCCCCTGACTGCTACCAGAGGAAAGCAATCGGGCCACTCCTCAGGAGTGCTGAAAGAATTGTTCAGAGAAGGAATTTCTGGACCCCTGGTTATGCAAACCCCCTCTGCCACTGTAGGGCCACCTTCTGGAAGGGTTACCCCTCTGCCCCAGGGTGTAAACTCACGTGTTACAGAAAGGACCCTGAGATTTCTTGTGCCACATCCTTCCATTCCTCTGGTTCCTAGAGTAGGGATATTGAGGGGTTGAAAAAGCATACGCCCACTGCAGACAGGGTCTTGTCATCCTTCTCACACCTGGCCAATGTGTCCTTTACTTTTGGGCCGAAAAGTGAAGAAGCTTCCACTGGAGCATTCAGAAAGGAAGACTTAAAAGGGTCTGCAAAGTCACAGAGGCGCATCCAGGCATGACATCTCATGACCACATCTGAACCCGCCACTCTAGCTGCGCCTTCAGTAGCATGGGAAATCAAATGCATGGAGGAGTTGGATATGGATTCCAGGGTAGCAAGCTGTGAGGCAACCTTGTCACGTACCTCGTCAGAGACTGCTCCTGCTAATGTTTCAGAGAGTTAAGCCTAGTAAAATGTGCCAGGTAGTTCAAAGACCTAATAGCAAAGGTCGATGATGAAAAGATTTGCTTCCCTAACCTGTCCACTGCCCGAGACTCCCTGATTGGGGGTGAACAGTCTGGATTTCCTCGGCAAGCTCCTACTTAGTGGTGCCACCACCATAACATCTACAGGAAGACACTTGGACCAATGTGGATGTTGCTTGGGAGGGGATAAAACTTTGTCTGGTCTCCATGGAATTGGCTCAATGGTATCAGGACTCTTTCATGCTTGCTGCAAAATGAGTTGAACCAGCTCATCTGCAGGCAGGGTCACCCAGGAAGTAGAGGGTTGAGCACAAAATGCCTGCAGGAATATGGATTCCTCAGAGGAAGGGTTAGTGGACTTCCAGTCACCCCTATGTTTCAGGGTTTCCAGGATGTCTCCAAAGGAGACATTATCAGAGGGTGACCATGGGGACCCTGCCCCTTCATTGTAATCCGTATCCTCAGTGAGGGATTCCTCAGGGGAGTGCACATACTTCCTCTTGCATGTACTCTTAAGTGGTACCTCTTCAGAGGGAGTTTCTGATGAGGACTCCGAAGAGGGGGCACCCTACAGTAGGGTCTTCTGAGACTCCTGTGCATGATGTCCCGATGTGGTGGTCTGTGTCAAAAGAGGACATATTTGTTGTTCCAACACCAGCAGTTTGCCTGCAGAGGCATGACCCCTCTCCATCACCTGCAAAGCAGGTCCACCTGAAGAGGGATGGGAGCCCGGAACAGAGAAGGACAACCTTGGAACCGGGGTCACACCCTAATCCGATGGACCCACTCCCAAGGATGGAGCTCCAAAGGGACTCGGTACTGTCAGAACTCCTGGCACCATCCTAGATGGTGCTGTAGAAAAAAACAGCGCCATACCAGGCACCTCGGAGCCCGCACTCCAGTCCAGATCCTGAGGATGACCCAGCTCCAAATGAGTCAAAGGGTTGGCTCCGGCACCATGGTGAGATCTACCAGTAGAACCGAAGGCATGGGAACCATAAAGGGTGTTGGTGCCGAAAACATTGATGCCTGCAAGGAAGTCAAAGGAGGAGAATAAGATGGAGTCTGTTGAAATAGACTCCAATGTCCAGATGGGAAGGGAGTTTTGGAAGGTGGAGCAATCCCTCTGGCCATCAGCAGCTGGTCCACAAGACGCACCACGTCTAATTCCGAAAGGCTCCTGGTCAATCTTGTGGATATTCCCCATGGGGAGTCAGGCCATTCTAAGAAAGGGTTATACTGTTGCCCCAAGAAAGAATCCACCATAGGTGAGTATCGAGTCTGTGCAGAGTGGTCTATCTGCACCTCAGTCTCGAGACTGGAGACCTGTACTGGAGGAATGTCTTGTATAGGAACCAATGGAGCAGACACTGCAGGCAAGCTTGGTGCCATAGATATGGTTGGTGCCATGATTGGTGTCGAGGATAGGAGTTTTACTGATGGCACCAATTTTCAGTTTAGGCAATATAAGTGCTGAAGACATTGTCGGTACCATAACAGGTGCAGACGACACAGTTTTTGTAGATGGTACTGAAGACAGTACCATAGAAACCAATTTTGGCTCTGGAGCCAATGAAGTCAAATTTGGAACTTTTTGTCTTGGTTCCTGTTTCTCATCACCCAAGGGTGAAGAAGGAGCCAAAAGTGGTCCTTTTTTATGCTCTTTTCTAGGAGGCGGTGAGCCCCCCAATGCAGAAATAGCCTTTGAGAAGGGCGACTTAAGGAGGCCCTTCAAAATTAACTTATTTCTCTCTCATTAAGGGTTCAAGAGCTGAATCCTTGGCAAATGGTACAAGGAGGTTGGATTGAAAGACGAAGCACTCTCAAACAATAAACACAAGACACATGTAAGTCAAAATTTGGCATTTTGTGACCACACTGACCGCACTGTTTGAAACCTGACGTTCCTTTTTTCTCAGATATAGTGCACAACAGTATACCCAAGTAATCACAAACAGTAATAGAAAGATAGAGAAAAGATTTTTTTTTTTTTTTGTATAAGAGAAAGAAAGGGAAAGGGAGGGGGGAAATACCAACAATGGTATTCAAAAAGTTACCTCAGAGGGTAAGGGAAAAGGCCGTACCACCAATGGTACTTTAGAATTACCAAAAGGTAGTTGAAAACAGAGAGATAAAGAGTGGGTAAACTAATGATAGATTACGGGAAAGAAAGACTGAAAAAAGGAAGGAAATTTTCTAGTAAGTGGTTTAAATATGAAAAACTTCAAGTACTTAGCTAAGAGCTGGTGTGACTCGGCTTTTCGGCTATGTGGCAAACGAGATCTGTGGTAAAAGGGTGAGGGGCATTATGGGTAAAAGCTTAGCTCAAGAGTTTGCTGTCTGGCAAGAGCTTGGTATAAGGCCGACTCAGTTCAGAGGATGGAACAAACCCATAAGTAAGGACTAAATGGAGATTAACACTAGCAGGAAGGAGAAACTTCCTTACATTCACTGTTCCATAAGAACACTAGCAGTAAGGAGAAACTTCCTTACATCCACTGTTCCACAATCTCACGTTCCATAAGAACACTAGTAGCAAGGAGAAACTTCCTTACATCCACTGTTCCACAATCTCACGTTCCATAAGAACACTAGTAGCAAGGAGAAACTTCCTTACATCCACTGTTCCACAATCTCACGTTTTTAAATGGAGGGTTTTTACAAACCACAGGAATTAGTGAAAACCCTCAGTCATTCGCTTTTCAGCATAACCTTATTCAATGAACAGCAGTTCCCCTATACACTTAATTTCGGCAAACTGTGTGGTGTTCAGAAGTTCAACATTTTCTATATCTCCCTTATGTTATAGTCTATGTTTTGGTTTGGTTATATTTAGAGATATCCAGCAATATTTCTAAGAAAATTATCTGTATTAACCTTATTGACAAAGTATGTATCATAGCTACCCATTGAAATGTTGGCACGCTTAATCCTTAAAGGAAAAAAAAGGTTGAAAATTCAGAAGAAGACCAACTTTCAAAGATTGCTGCTCTTCTTTAAACTTCTTTTTTACAAGGAGACAAGCCCCCCATATCCCTCAAACTTAAACCAACTCCAAGATCACCATATCTAGGGAAAAAAGGAATATTCTGAGAAAGGCCATGTTGAACTCCATATATATAAGCCTGTTTTTCCAGCCATTCAGTCTTAACGTTCTGGACTTGCTCCTGTGGTTCCTGACATTCCATATGGTTACCACGCATCGTACTTATTATTTCAAATGGTTACCACGCATCATACTTATTAATTAAAATGGTTACCATGCATCGTACTTATTAATTATAATGGTTACCATGCATCATACTAATGGTTACCGCTCATCATACTTAATTCAAATGGTTACCACACATCATACTTATTAATTTAAATGGTTACCACACATCATAATTATTAATTTAAATGGTTACCACACATCATACTTATTAATTTAAATGGTTATCACGCATCATAATTATTAATTTAAATGGTTACCATAAATCATACTTATTAATTCAAATATTTACCATGCAACATACTTATTACTAATTTAACAGTTACTGTTATGGCCAAAGCCACAGATTTATGGATTTATTTTGTTTTGAATAAGTAGTTCCTGTGGATCCTATGCCCCTCCTCTTTCTTCAGGGATGTCCAAGGTTGCCTTCCATTGATGTGGAAATATTGCCAGAGTACCATGGGAAATCCTCTTTAATGTATTTTCTAGGAAATCTACCTAGCAAGGTGTCATGTTATGCATTTGAAGGCATTAGATTTAGTGGAGACATTTCAGTTCTGCATCTATATTGAGTGAAATTAAAAATGAGGAAGTAAAAGTACTTTGGATTGGAGTGTCAAGCTATGAAAATGTATTACTTCCTTGGAACAAAGTTAATGATTATCTACAAAGTGCAGTAGAGGAATTCTGTAGGTGTGTTGGGTGACTGTGGCAGTAAATAAACCACAGATTAAACAAAAGGAAGGCAGGTGATGTGTAAACAACAGTGTTGAGTCAATGAACAGAAAAAAATAACTTGAAATGCAATGGTGATGAACTGACACCATAACCTGCTTTTTAAAGAAAAGGAAGCTGGGGTAACAAAAGCACTGAAAAGAAAAGAGATAAATGTACCACACGTAGAACATTAAGGGAAGCAGGTTAGATGTAGAAAAGTAAAACAATGGGAGAATATCTAGTGGGAAGGCCTGCCTATGTTGGAAATGTGCTATAATGTACATTTTACGTTTTTGCTGATCCAGCTAAAGAGGAATAAAATATGAATTTGTAACATATAAAAGACACAGCACAGATGGAGTAAGATATGGTAATTAATGAACAGAAAAGTCAGACTTCATGGTAGAAAAATACAGAAAAGGTATTTTTTTTCTTTTCTCAAGAATGTCATGTTTTTATTAATGTAACTGAAAAAGACATGATATATGCCCATTCAACTTGTGTATCTGGCACCATATAACAAATGAGTTAGTAGAGGTGAACAACCCTACAAAAAGCCGTTATATAAAACATTTGTAATACTACAGTGGAATCAGATAAAAATTCACTTTTCCTGTTATAATACTAAAACAAGTCTGAGTTGTCCTACAAACCTGCAGAGTATTTCTTAAACAGATATACAAGAGACAGCCTGGAATTCTTCAACTTCATAGCAGAATCAGGTATAAGAAACAGAAATTGCCAAAGTGTCGACATGGCAAGCACATAAAGGAGAGATCTTTCAATGAAGAGGCAGTGCATCTTTAGGCTGTCACTGGGTGAGGGCCCAAATGGATCTTTGTGGATAAGGTGTTTTTTATTTTTCAGTTACATACCAAGTTCAAAGGTAAGGCCTGGGTCAGCAATGTCAACAGTCACTTTCACTGCCACTGCAGATCAAGCGATTCCAGTTTCCGCAGTTTGGGATAATGACCATCTTGTGTCAAACTAAGTGTGTGAAACAGTTTGCATTTCTGACTTGTTCCTTGATTATACATAACAGAATATTGTGAAGGCACTGTTTATTCATGAGACAAGAACCAGTACCAGAAATGAGACAATCAATAAGGGTTAAAACACCTCAATGTCTGATTTGCATTGTTAATGGCAATGGTTCTGAACTTTTGCATGAGGGGGATTGATTGTGCTCAAGTACTATATAAGTTATCTCCTCATAGGTTCAGGGGACATTGAAATGCCATTTTATACTAGCAATTTATTTAGTAGGTTTAAGCTAAAAAGGTCATACTTTATTATAGTAAACAGTGTATGTTACTGTGTAAAAGCAGTCACACAGACCTGTACACAAAATGACTCACAAGCCCACCAGTTCAGTTTGTGCTTCAGCTGTGCTCACACAGTCTATGCAGGTAATAATATGGTTTCACTGCAGTTTCAATCTACATGCGAGTCTCTTCAAAATAAAAGAGACTTGTGAAATATAGTATGCTGAACTCATGGTGCCTTGTATTACATTATACAAACTACTGACTGATGAAGTTTTCAGTGTCATCAGACTCCTAGTAAACAGGCTGTACTTTGCATGTAACCAGATTATGTTCAAGATACTCCATGTGTAGTGCAGTTTTTGAGTAGCACTGATAAATTGTGTAAGACTATTCTCACTTATTTAATTATTATTTTGCTACTGCGCTTTACTTCACTTGGCCAGTCACATTTTAAGAGAGAACTGAATGAAAAACACTTCAGAAGAGAAACAATAGCGAGGAAATGATTACATATGAAAATAAGTCAAATACAGCACCTGTCTTGTACTGACTAAATACAACTTACACACAAGAGTACATTTCTGAAAAACATAGCAATAAATTTAATAATCCATTTCACAGGGTTTCTTCTTTTTTAGTTATTATGTCACTTCTATTATAGAAAGCCACATTTCTACAGCAGTGTACACATGCCTGAGTGCTTCTTATAGAAAAAAGAAAAGCTATCTTTTTAAACATTGTTTACCCTCATATTACGGAGGCAGAAAAGTAGTAGTAGTCCTGAAATTAGGTGGAATTGTTTTTTCTTTTAATTCTATTGCCCCCTCTGGCTCCCGACCATCAAGCCTTCTACTGGTTTCAAGCCTATTTATTCTTTAGAGGTATGACTTCAGCTCTAAATCTGTTAGGGTGTGGACCATCCGGAGAGGCTATCATTGAGTGTTTGTACCCTTGCTAGCATCCTGGCAGCTGAAGATGTTAGTATTAGTCTAATCCAACACCTTGGGCAGAGCCAAGCCACATCACTATGAAGGCTCACAACACCTCCCTGTGTTGGTGCACTTTCCTCACATGTCCACTATAAAGGCTTCCACTATTACTAGAGGCTTGCTGAGCCTAATATCCATGCCCACACTGGGCATACATGCAATTGCCTCATCTCAAGGAGCTGATGTTGCTGGGTCTACCCCTCTCCCTGAGGATGGGCACACCTGTCCACTGTTGCCAACACTGTCACACACCCTGTCTGCTAGCTGAATTTGAGTCACTGGGCCGTAGTCAGCACTTTACCACTCTATTCCACTGTCACAGGCAGATGAGATGGGAGGGTCGCTTGATATGCAAGTTAAGGTGTAAGTAGGTAAAAGCTGTAACCTGTGCTAGTGTTTGTTTTAGGAACTTCAATCATATCTTATGATGCTGACCTTAAACACCACGCAGAACGATGCCAGCTCAATATATATGTTAGGACAGGGCATGATTACTTGTGTGTAACGTTGAAGGTGGAGTTAGTTTGTTGTTGGTCATTGTAATTTCTTTTATTTATACAGCTTGGCTTGATTAGTAGTACTACACAGCAGGATGTATTTGGGAGTACACTGGTGGCAAATCTAGCTATCCTACTTGCATCACAATTACAGGTCTGTATACCAGTTTTAGTAGTACTACAAACTGCCTTCTTCATTTAAAACCTTCAGTGATATTTACTTACTGTCCCTACCAGACTCATGTTCAGATTGCCACTTAGGAAAGTGAGGCAAAAAGCATACTTTACAGAATAATCAATAGCCAAGAAAATAATGAGGGTATGGAATGAAAACCCACACAGATTAAAATGTAGCGTTGTTACTTATTTTTAAACTAACACTGGATGTTTTAATATAAAAGAAATCACATTTATTGAGATCCTTAAGGCCTACAAGGGTATGAGATCTATGAAGATAAAATTAGTGCAGTATTTTAGGTATTAAAATAAGTACAGACCATTGGAAAATGCACGTATTTTGACATTGATTTAGTGTTAGGCTTATTTTAAATTAAAAAAACAAACAGGCCAGCACTAAATTCCACCAAAATACTTTAATAAAAGTTTAATGGGCTAGAATACCCATAAATGAATGTACAAAGATAATGACACCCAAGGTCTTACCGGTTTCAGCATAAAGTCTTTATCAGTGCTATTTAACATATATTTATATATATATATATATATATATATATATATATATATATATATATATATATATATATATATCTATATATATATATATATATATATATATATATATATTTATATATAAAACAGCCAAATAGTGCACCAGACAATTGTCCAATCACAATTGTTCATTGAGTCCTGGAGAAAATAAGCCACCTAATGTAATTATACACATTCTTTCTTTATAATCCAAGGAAGACTGTACATTTTCTGAAGAGGTATTTGGTTTATATATTCTGTCTATAACTGTGAACCTACATCTGGCAGAAGGCTGTAATACTTGATGTTTATATAGAGCATTTGTGTTCCTATGACATTTAATGTCACTCATATGTTCTGATATTCTAAGTTTGAATGGGCGAGAAGTCTGCCTGACATAAAAAGCAAGGCAGGTACAATTTACCAAATAGATCACCCAATCACTACTACAATTTCCAAAAACCCTTTTATCATATACTTTAGGACAATTACAGGAAGTGAATCAGCTTTGTTTAGGGACCACACTGCAAAACCTGCAGTGTCCACATGGAAAAAGTACAGTTGTGTACACTTACCATAAATGTAGATGTTTGAGTGTATTCACTGTTGCAGTCATTACACTTGGGTTATCCTGCTGGCAGGCTACCCTCAGTCGGTCTGAATTCCAAAGTCTAAGTCCGGCGTCGGTTGCTGTCGCCTCTTCCCTGACGTCGGTGTGCCAGGGGTGTAAAAGATGCAGCCGACACCATTTTCTTTAGTTTTTCTTGCCCCAGATGTCAGGTGCCCCCAAAGGGTAGGCTAAAAATATGCCAATAAAACATGCATGCACCAAAAAATATAATACCTTAATCTACAAGCAAATACACCACATAGGTTGTATAGATTAGAGAAGTGTAGATAAGTTCCAGCAAAGAGATGGGGGATGGAGGGTGGGTTACCTGGACTGCAACAGTGAATACACTTGAACATCTACATTTATGGTAAGTGTACACAACTGTACTATGTTCTTCGTGTTTCACTGTTGCAGTCATTACACTTGGGTTGAATCCCAAAGCTATAGGCTGGAGCTAAATTGCATTAGGAGTGGCTATGAGGCCCTGCAGGACTGCAGTGGCAAAGCCTGCCCCGGATTTAGAGTAGAGTGGTAAATGACAGTGCTTTGTAAAGGTGTACACTGAACTCCAGATAGCAGTCTCTAAAATGTCTTTGGTTGGTACTCCCCTGAGGAAGGCTGCTGAAGTGGCTGCTGCTCTGGTTGAATGTGGCCTGATGCCCTTAGGCACTGGCTTACCATGTTGTGAATAGCAGAAACGAATGCAGTGGCCTATCCACTTTGAAATAGTCTGCTTTGAAATAGCCTTTCCTTGTTATCCTGCAGCATATGTCACCAGTAGTTGCTCAGTCTTTCTGAAAGCTTTGGTTCTGTTCAAATAGAAGCGTAGCTGTCTGTGTATGTCTGTGTATGTCTAAAGAATGCAGAATTCTTTCCCCCTTATTCTGTGGGTTTGGATAAAAAGTAGGCAGATGGATAGTTTGGTTAAGGGCCACACTGGACACTACCTTAGGCATAAATGTCAGGTTTGTCTTCAGAGAAACCCTGTCTGGATAAAAAATGATAAAAGGTTCCACAGCCATGAGTGCCTGTAGCTCTGAGACTCTTCTTGCAGAGCTTACTGCTAGGAGCAGAGCCGTTTTCCAAGATAAAAACTTTATATCAGCTGTAGCGGCTGGCTCAAAAGGGGGCAGAGTGAGTTTTTCCAAAACATAATTGAGGTCCCATGCAGGTATTGGTGATCTCCTTGGAGGCCTTCAGTTTTTGGCTCCTCTGAGGTATTGCCTTAACAAAGGATGAGAAAAGATTGGTGGCTCTGTGTTGTAATGAGCCGAAATGGCAGAGGCATGAATTTTAATTGATGAAAAGGATAGGCCTTTGTCCAGCATCTCAGTTAAGTATTGCAAAATCTGAGGAATGTTTGGTATTGCTGTGTCAATTCCTTGTACCTGGTTCCAGGCACAGAATCTCTTCCATTTTCCAGCATAGGATTTTCTAGTACTAGGCCTCCTGGCCTCCAAAATGACATCCATCACCGCTTTAATGAGAGGTGTGTTTTGTATGACTACATTATCCACCATACTGCCAGATTTAAGGACTTGAGTTGGCTGTGCAGGATCTGATTGTTTTGTTGGGACAGTAGGTGAGGTATTTGTGGTAAGGTCCAGGCTGGGCATTGAGACAAGTTCCTTAGGATTGGATACCAGTACTGGCGGGGCCAGTCTGGGGAAATCGGTATCATTTTTGGCTTCTCTTGTCTGACCTTTAGGAGTACCTTGGGGAGGAGACGCAGTGGAGGAAAGGCATATACTGTTAAGCTTTTCCAGCTTAAAGATAGGGCATCCACTTTCCATGCTTGTCTGTGATAAGTCCTTGTGCAGAATCTCTTTAGTTGGCAGTTGTCTATGTCCGGGCATCCCCATTTCCTTGTTATCATGTTGAAGACTTGTGGATCCAATTTCCACTCGTGGGGATCCATGAGGTTTCTGCTTAGTTTGTCTGCCAGAGTATTTACCTTTCCTGGCAGGAATTGTGCCTGCAGATGTACTTGGTAAGTCAACGCTGTGTCCCACAAAGTCATGGCTAGTTTGCAGAGGGGGTAAGAATGAATGCCCCCCTGCTTGTTTATGTACCACATGACTGTGGTATTGTCTGTCTTTATCAGTAGTTGTCCCGGATGAAGTAGGTCCTTGAGGGCTGTCAGGGCATTCTGAACAGCTAGCATCTCTTTTTGATTGATATGTAGATGCATTTGGTTGGTGGACCATGTGCCTTGAATACATCTTCCTGCCATGTGCGCCCCCCCCAGGCGTAATCTGATGCATCCGTTGTCAATGTCTGCCTGGCTGGGGGTAAGGTGAATGGCTGTCCCTTGTTCTGGTGACAGGTCTTTGCCCACCATCAAAACTCCTGTTGCAGGCAGGGAATGAGAGTAATCATTGTTTCCAGGCTGTGGCAATGTTGAGTTCAAACACTTTTTAGGTACCATTGAAGTTTCCTCATATGCAGTCTTGCACATGGAATTAGTAGAATGCAGGATGCCATGAAGCCCAAAGCCTGCAGAATTTTTCTTGCAGTTAACTGGGCCTTTGTTGCCAACAGTTTGAAATAGGTAGTCAGATGCCTTTGTTTATCTGGCGTGAGATAAGCCATCTGGGCAGTTGTATTTAAGCTTTCACCCAGGAATATTATCTCTTGAGAGGGTACTAGTTTTGATTTTTGTTCGTTGACTGTGTACCCTAGACATGGTAGTAATCTCTTTACAAACGCCAGATGCTGTAGTACCAAGAACAGTCATGAATAAAACCCTTGTCCCTGCTCTTGTTCTGGTACTTGTTGAATGGCCCTCATGTCCATGAGGGATGAGACTTGTTTTTGTGCCTCTGCCCATTTTTTTTTGGCAGGTCTGGCCAACCGTTTGCCCTTGGCAGGGTATGAAAGTGAAACTTGGAGCCCCATGACCCTATGTCTAAGACCCACTTGTCCTGGGTTATTATGTGCCAATTTTGAGAAAAAAGTGCTAGTTTGCCCCCTAAAGGTGCTGCCAGAAGATAAGTGCTTGGCGCAGGCAGGGGGAAGTCATTGGGACTGTTTCTTGTAAGGCTGTGATTTGTCTTCTCCACTTTTGGAGGTAGAAGCACCCCATTGTCTAGACCTGTATGAACCTTGGGGCTGGGATCTGCCTCTTGGGTGTCTGTATCTGCCCCTTTGTGGTCTGTCTGACACTGGAAAGGACCAATTCTTTGTAGGCCAGTGTCTGCTAAATCTTGGAGGCTGTACCTGTAAGAAATCCTTGACTGTTTGCATAGATTTAGCTTTGTCCTCCATTTTCTTTAACACCTCTTCTGCTTTAACACCAAACAAAGTATCATGCTGTAAAGGAGCATCTAATAATTTTGCTTTAACATGATCTGGTAAATTTTGCTCCTTTAACCAAGCATGCCTCCTAATGACCGAACCCGTGACAGCTGCCCTGCAAGAGGCCTCCAAAGAATCAAAACCACATTGCAAAGTATGCTTTCCAACTTGCTCAGCTGCATGCAGTAAATCCTGCATTTCTTTGTTTTCTGCACCTTCAGAATTTATCAACATTTTCTGTTTAAGCAGTGACATAATATATTGCTGATATTTGAGCATATGAAACTGACAATTTAAAGCCCTTATAGCCAAGGTAGCAGAGGTGTAAATCTTCTTAGGGTTTTTTGCAGTGGATGCCTTGACCCCTTTGGGACCCTGAGAAATAGTTTCTGGGTCAGCAGCAGGGTTCTTGAAAAGGAATTTATGAGAGTCAGGTACCCTGTAGTACCTGTCCGGCTTAACAGGAGCTGGAGGGTAAGGAATCAGGGGTCAGTCTGGACTCTGTAAATACATCATCTACAATGTCTTAACACAGGCGGAATAGCTAGGGGCCTGTGCTGTGGGAGTAAAAGGAAGTCCCTGAACCTTTTCTTAGATTCAGAATAATCTTGGCTCTCCCAGTGGAAATGTTCCATCATGGTATGCAAGGTTTCCCCAAAAGAGTAATCCTCAGGAGGAGAGGCTGAAGGGATAGATTCTTCAGCATCAGAATCCTCATAGGGAGGAAGAGAGTATTCCTGAGCAGAAGAGGAATCTGAAGAAATGGAAACCTGATCTGAAGATTCATATTCTGTCACTTGCCTAGGCCTCTTATCAGGAGGGGGATGGGAAGCCCTGATCAGAGTAATTAAGTCTTTGGCCATTTTGAGTATCTGTTTTTTGGGCATGGAGGCCTGACCATGAGGATGTTGTACTTGTTTCTTTATCTTTAAAGACGCTTTAGTCTTTGCCTTTGTTGCTGTAGTCGCTTTAATATACAATTGAGTAGGTCTGAAAACACCCTCAGAAACTGATGCCTGCTCAGCGGCACCGGGCCCCCATCTGAGGGAATAGTTTCTGAAGGTCCAATACCTTGAGCTACCAGCGGCCTAGGCAACTCCACGTGGGAGTCTGTAGCGGCCTGCGGTTCCAAAGTAGCTGGTGTCAGAGGCTGCGAAAGCTCCTCACTGAGAGCCAGCGAACCGGCGACTGGCTTGGTAGAAGCTTCGTCGTCGGTTTTAGACCTTGGATGCCTGTCCTTTTCTTTTTCTTTGCGTTTCTTGTGAATTGCAGTAGTCAGTTGGCTATCCAATGGCATCGTGTAATTAAATCTTCTGCCAAAATAGTGAAAAGCAAAATCGTACCGGCGCTTTATAGTGCGCTGGTTAAATCTAGCACAAAATCAACAACAAGCAACGTTGTGGTCAGGGCCTAGGCAAGGAATACAGTAAGAATGAAAATCCTTATGAGGTATTTGCTTCCCAGAAGAAATACAATTATTAACTTTTTCTAACATCGGTCTGGAGCAAGAAAAAGGTTTTCCCCAATGGGATACTTAGCTTTTTAAGTTGACTTCGGATCTGAAATTCTAACACGAAAATCTCAGGAGTCGGCTGACCGGCACTTGCGAACTGCTTCTGTTTCGGGCACCACGTGGCAAGAAAGACTGAAGAAAATGGCGTTGGCTGCATCTTTTATACCCCTGGCGCACTGACGTCAGGGAAGAGGTGACAGCAACCGATGCTGGACCTAGACTTTGGAATTCAGGCCGAATGAGGGTAGCCTGCCAGCAGGATAACCCAAGTGTAATGACTGCAACAGTGAAACACGAAGAACATCTGCCCATTACTGGGCCTCCTTGTAGTGTAGTTTGTAAACTGTTATGTACCACCTGATTACCCTTTTTATAATGGTTAAACCAACCTCCCATGTTTTTCCACTTCTATATCCAAACCTACATCTAAATGGCAAAAACTGAGCTAATCTATCCTCCATATATAAAATATACCAATGTTTGTGCATGATATCTTGTAGGTATCTGGTATTGCCCCCAAATTCATAATAAATCTAAGATGAGACACAGATTTTGAACTTTTGTCTCTATATGAAAGGGTCTGTTGTCTGTTAACATCCTGGACTTCCCTGCTGGCTAAATCATCATCATATTTATGATAACCTCAATCATAAAATCTACAGGCCATATCACATGCCTGAATATTATAATTCTCTGCAGTAGAATATATTCTTTTTAGTGTTAAGAATTAAGATTTAGGAATGTTTTTAATGACATGGGGAGGGTGAGAACTGGAGGCATATAACAAATTGTTAAACTGTGGATATTTCCTGTAAACATTACTACTTGAAGTACCATCTTCTAATACTTTGACCTCCACGTCCAAAAAAGTCACACTCTCTCGATGGTAATTCAATGTAAATTGAATTCCTCATTTGTTTTCGTTGAGATACTCAATGAACTTGAATAAATAATGCTCATCTGACCTCCATATTAGCCAACAATCGTCTAAATAATGACGCCAAATACCTATCTCCCCTAGAAATAAATTGTGATTGACGTTATAGATTAAATGATGTTCAGCATAGCCCATGAACAGATCCGCATAAATGGGAGCGAAAGACACTCCCATGACAGTACCCTTCAATTGTAGATAGCAAACACTGTCAAAATGAAAAACATTTTTATTATGCACGTGCTATGTTAAGCACAAAAGAAATGTGTTAAATCCAGGCAGATAAAGGGAGAATTTAGAAAGCCAAAAATCCAACGCTAATAAACCAGCCCAGTGTGGAATATTTGTATAAAGTGCACAATAACCAACCCTTTTCCAGCTGTATATTGTTTATGATATTCAAAAATTGTGTGGTATCTTGAATCAGCACTCTAATTTGTGTCAGCAATGGCTTCAAATATTTAGTCAAATATTCAGATAGGGTTCCGTTAAGGATCCTCGCCCAGACACTATAGGTCTACCCAGAGGTTTTTCATAATTTTTATGTATTTTGGGTAGCATATAAAAAATGGATTTGGCAGGATTCACCACCGTAAGATGATATTTATCATGCTTGGATATAATACCTTCTTCATAAGCCAAGTTAAAAAATTGTCAATTTCAGCTTTGAAAATATTAGTCTTTTCGAAATCCGTACGTTGATAATATTGTTGATCTGAAAGTTGACAAATGGCTTCATTATGATACATGTGTCAGTCCCAGATGACCACTGCTCCCCCCTTTATCCACCTGGTTAAAAACTACATCCTTATTTTTGCTCAAATTATGTAAAGTGGTGTGTTTCTCCCTAGTAATATTGTCCTATGTTCTGCATTTTTAACATTAGAAAAATGTAACTCTTTCAACACCAAATTTTGAAAAATAGCCACATTTTTGTTCATAAGAGGTACAAAAGTAGAAGTCCTGAATCTGAAATTATGTGAATTCTCACCATATGGCTCAGAATCTGCAAAATATAATTTTAAATTTAATTTGCGACAAAAACTGATAACGTTTTGTGCAAAAGAGAAGTCTGACACCATGAACTTGGTGACAAAACCCATAACTTTATTCAACAATTTTTGTTCTACTTGTGTAAGTTCCAAAGATGAATTATTGTGAACATTCAAACAATCATTTATTTGCGTGTTAACACTGCCAACATGGCTTCCAAACTTGTTCCTGTTTCCTCTAAGTTTCCTCCCTCCCTGCCTAGATCTCCTAAAGGGAAACCAACATTACCCTTTTTGACAGGTGGAGAACTATGTAAAACTGTCCCTTCACTATCTGTATTGGAGGAAAATTAATCTCCTGATGTATCGGATGTAGATTTGGCATTTTTCAATATACATCTCTTTCTTTTTCTTTTAAAATTAGGCTGGAATGTGCCTGATTTATTATTAGTAAACTGAACTGTTTTCTTAAGTACAAATGGTTTACCTGTAGGATAGTCCCCAACATCTCTCTCAAACTTTTTAATCATTCTGGCTTTCAAATCCTGTTCTAATTATATCAAACAACCTGAAAGTAAGGAAACTTGTTGTTGATACCTATCAGGATCTTTATATTCCTGCAATTTCGTGCATAATTCCCCTATACTTTCAGTCAATGATATGATTCTACGTTCATAAAATTCTATCAGAATCTTTACAAAACTCATAGATGATGAATGTTGTACTTGTTGCCATTGAGTTAAAGTTTCATCAACCCCCTTAACAAATGGTTGTGTCCTGACTCTCAAACCTCATGGGGTAATATTATTGTTTGAATATGCCTTAAATAATCTAACATGCCAAATCTGAATTCTCATTAAGCTTGAGGTAATTTGTCTGCATAGTCCTTTGTGGTCATGCTGCCCTTATGGTTGGCCACCTATGTTTTGAGAGTCGGGCACTTGTCCAGTTTTGGGTTTGACTATAATCTTTTGGCAGCCACTTGTGAGGCGTGAGCTCCTGTACCCGGCTGGAAATATATACCAAGGCATGATCCCAGGACAGAGCCGTTGGAGGGTTGCACTTGTAACTGGCCTTGGAGTCCGGACATAGCTCCAGCAATTTAACCATGTGGGCTCTGCTATCTTTGAGAAGTTTGGTAACCCTGGACTGGGGTCTGACAGCCTTTTTAAGCTATGGCTGTAGGTAACCCATCTGAGTGGGCCAGGCTTTTATGTAGCTGGTGGGGGGAGTATTTGTGCCTGGTGAGGCCCATTCATTAATGGCCTTGGCAGGTGTTGGGAGCTTAGTCAACCGGGCCTAAGGGCCAGGTTCTGCCTTAACGAGGTCCAAAAAGTCTTAGAGCTGTAATCTCCGTAACCCCCCACAATCTGGGGGTATGAGGTCCAAAGTGGGTCACCAGGGTTTAAGAGGCACCAAGCTAGTCAGTCTTAACTAATGATTCCATCCAGGGTAGTGCTGGTCCTGTCACCTTTTATGAGAGGTCCACCACTGTTTTTGGTTTAACTTTGCACCAAGCTAGTCAGGCTAAGGGGCGTGTTGAACCACTCCGCTGTGTTTGCACCAGCCCTGTCTTGAGTTTGTGTGTTGACGCCACCTGCTGAGTAGCTGTGGTCCGCAGGATGAGACTTTTTTGCTTTGAGGATTGCCCCTTTGGGTGTGCTGGTGACAGTTCTGCCCTGGGTTGGGCCTGAGTTTTTGCTGGAGAGATGCGGGCTCAAGTTTCTTTTCTGAATCTGTCAGCTAGGATGGGCTGCTGACAGCAATTTGCTGTGTATTTTGTGTGGGGAGGTGGTTTCTTTTTTGTCCTGGGGTGTGTTTTTGATGTTATCTGGTAATTGAACTATTTGTTGTTCCTAGGACTAATTCTTATTTTGCTAGTGCAATTCCCAGGTTCCTAACATAACTAAAGAAAGCCTTGTGATTAGTTTTTGCTAATACTGACTAATTTCTCTGAGTCCTCTTTTTTTTTTTTGCTTTATCACAGAAGCTATTTCCTTTTGGGATCCTCAGTCTGCCTTTCCTTTTTTGATTTTGCTCTCATACATGGGCTGAGGTCCTCTCATTGTTTTTTATTTGGGATCTTGGTGGGTCTGGGTTTTATTTTGGTGTTCACAATGCATTTATAAAGGATTCCATATTTTTCATTAGATTGAATACTGACCCGGGCGTTTGAAGGATTATTCTGGGAAGTGGGCAGGGTTTTGAAATTTGCTTTGAGTGAGTTTTATTTGTGGTTTAGTCTGTTTTTTTGGGGGTTTTTCTGGGCAGGGGTGTGAGATTGGGGTTGTGGGTTTTGATCAGGGTTTTATGGGGACACCTTATGGTCTGGGATACAGAGTCCCCATGTTATCTTACCTCCCCACCAGTATGTGATCCCTGGAGTGGGAGTGGTGTGTTGTGTGGGGATGATGTGGGTTATGTATTCTAGTGTTTGTTTTTATTTATGTAGGATGAATAGCAAGATGCTGTTTATGATGAGTAATGCTCCCAAGCCTAATTTGGGTAGTATAGTTGGAGACCTGGAATGGTTCCAGTGTTCTTTCTAGTGTCGAGTGGGTTCCTGGGTTTTGTTGGGGTTCAGGAAGGCCAGGTCTCTGGTGGAAGGCAGTTTTACCCACTGTGGAAGGCACATGGATAGTTGATGAATTACCATGCTTTGCTACTCAACCTGAGGTGGTCTAGTCTTTTGGGCTTCGTGCTTGTTCTGAGGTGTGGGTCCCTTTAAGTTTTGGGGTATCGAGACTTCCTTATGAGGTATAACCTGGTTTTATAACCTGCAGCGGCTGGATGGCTCTCCATTAAGTAACCTGGGGCTGCTGTACCTCTCTCCATAAGGAGAGTTTCGAACAGCATCTTGAGGTCTAGACTCTAGATGAGTAGGTTTACCTTAGTCGAGGTGAGTGCATCTATACCTTAGGAGGTGGGGTTTGAGGTTGGTTTATGCCTAAAAAGCTATTCTGGTGGGTGCAAGAGCCTTGCCAACTCAGCCTGCCCAGGGAGTAGCAAGGCAAGGTGACAGGGTGAGCATCGCAGTTTGGAAGGTATAAAGCACTCCTAGCCATCGGATCGTGGGCCTTTAAATGACAATATCCTACTTGAGCCAAATCGTTGAAATTAGCAATTGTGTTCTCAATATTGTGGGTCTTGTCTTTGTGAGATCAGATCATTACTCATTGTGGCTGTCATACCAGCAGGGGCTACATGCTCAGAGAGCTCACATATCTTCAGAGAGGGTAGTCCTCTCTTTTCTGAGTCAGGAGGGGTGTCTCAGGTCAGTCAACTACACCAGCATGGACAATGGATCTGTTGGAGTTTAATGAGTGCTTGTGCTATGTGGTTGATGTGAGCTATGGCGATCCTTAGCCGTGATCAGATCCTTGTTCAGCCCAGGCTGCTGGACGTCAGTGTGGTAAGCCATAGAGTCAAGCATATCAAGTGTGTTGATGAGCCTGTTTAGCCTTTAGGGCGTATCAGGTGTGTTGTTTGGCTTACTGGGCACACACTGTTTTGCACACTTTGTGTTTGACATGTGTTGTTTTGTGGTTGTAGTTGTCTTAGCTCTTGCTTGCTGGCAGATCTTTATTTAGAGCAGAGCCTTTATTTGTTTTTGTGTGATGTTTGTGTTGGTTTGTGGGGGGCTGTAGGTCTATGTGGGTGACTGGAATTGTGGTGAGTGTGAGTGGTTTCCTCCTCCTCCTGTGTTATTAGAGTACTGAGTTGAGAGAGAGAGAGTTCCAGTTTGGCTATGGTATTGCATCACATCTCATGTGTTGGGTGGAGGAGGAGAGGGAGGGGTTGTGTGTAGGGTTGTTCGTGTTGTAATTGCAGTTCAAGATCAGATTCCCAGATTCACCAGCTGGACCAGAGAGGAGATTGACAACTGACCTTTGGACATGCTAGAATAATATTGGGAATTCCTTTCTTTCATCTCATTGGTTAACTTAATAAATAGGTCTTTACAAGAGTCCAACTGGACTGAATCCCCAGCTCCCCCTTTGGTTGATGATATACAAGCATCAAAAATGTTTATCTATCAGCCAAAAGGCCTCGAGTAATATTGGTCAAATCCATGTTAATGCTCTTGTAATATCCATGTGTGAACAAAAATATAGAATTCAAACTATGATAAATATGAATGGAACACTAGTTCAAAAATAACTAAGTGACTTGGAAAGCAATGCAGAAAAATCAAAACATTCAATATACAGTGTAATAAATGTGACACCCATAAAGCCTGAAAATTGAAGCTTTCACATACCCTATATCATATGCATTACCTATCAACACCCTACAAGATGTTAAACATGTAAGCATACCAACTGGTCACACTATCAAAAGATTATCTAGAACAAAAAAATGTTCATACATGTATACCACAGTCATATGCCTACTATAAGGCTCCAAAAAAGACATTCTTTATGTGTATGCTCCCAAAAGCTACAGGACATCAGCATTCGCTTCTTCGTCCAACACTTAAATGAACGTTTCATGTAGTCAAGAAATTATTCATGAATTTCTTAACACATACTGTGAAAACACACCAATATAGAGCCATACACCTTGATAAAGGGCTTCATTATCCTTACATTATAATAATCTCCAAAAACGGAAACCATGAACCCCAAACACTTCCAGATGTCAGCCTTCACTTCTACATCCAATAATCCAATTTGTTAATCTATAAAACATTTTGGATGAACAATAATGAGCCCTTAATACTAACAGCCCATTCATAAACCAAAACCAGGCACCACTGGTAGTAAAATTAATGAAAAATATGTGAGAGCGCCAAGTCAGGCCAAACTGTGTTTTATGAATAAATGACTCATGTGCATTACAATACAAGTTAGCATATATCCCACACACAACATACCCCCAGTCCCAGAAAAATGTACTACATCTAATACTTGGAAAATATACATAAACAATTTTGGTATTACAAAACATATATAGGTCCCAAACCAAGCTGTTAATTTTCATATAAGGGAGCCCATATCAAAAAAAACATTAGTTTTTCGCCAAATAACCCACCTTTGAGAAAAGAAACACAGGTGATAGATATTCAAATCATATAGCCCCAAAAATCACTTTGCATCAATAACAATGTCCATATAAAAATCATTTGGTAAATTCACACCAACACCATTCACAATCGTACATAAATGGACATTGCAAAAAATTAAACAAAGGCCAATATGAATGGCGACCTAATACAGTGTTCCCAACTATTCAGTAAATGTCCATGAACACAAACACTGAATCCGTTATACCACAATAAAATTAGGCATGGATGTAAACTGATAGCTGTACGATAATGCCAAATAACCCAGGTTTGTGAAAATAAAAATACAAGCAATAGCTGTTTATATCATATAGCCCCAAAATCACTTTATATCAACATCACTGTCCATATAAAAGTAGTTTAGTAAATTTACGCCCATGCCGTTCACAGTCGTGCATACATGAACACTGCAAATTGCAAATAATGAAACAAAGGCCGATATGGATGGTAACCTGATATAGTGTTCCCAAATGTCCAATAAATGTCCATAAACGTTGATTCAGTTATGCTGAAACAAACCATAAAATATAAAACATATATATAAAACATATATAGACTGGCAGCTATATAATGAGGACCACGAACGATGATCGTCTGCCCAATAGACCATATATCCTCAAAAACGAGATCGTTGAGCCCCAAAGCACCACTGCATACAATAATTAACTCCTGTAACTCGCGTTTGCTTTAGTGGTCACAAGTTACGAACATCCAGTCTCAATCAAAAAACACTCAAGCCCCAAAAAAACAGTACCTTCAAGTCATTAGTTATATAAACCTGTGATTCCATTTGTGGTGCAACATATATCTGCCAGTTTCAGATTCATTGATGAATAGCCAGCCCAACACAATGTTCCAAAGCTAAATAGCCAAATTTCTTCACACACAAACGATATCTGGAATGTAGAACCACCAAAAGCATAGGGAAAGAGGAGCCATACTGGAAACATGAACAGGAACAACAGAACCCACGCACGTATGGCAAAGTGCATGGCCCAACCAAAACATATGATTCCAAAAAACCAAACAGGCCAGCACTAAATTCCACCAAAATACTTTAATAAAAGTTTAATGGGCTAGAATAGCCATAAATGAATGTACAAAGATAATGACACCCAAAGGGTGACAAAGCATACTGGTTTCAGCATAAAGCCTTCATCAGTGCTATTTAACAGACAGTATTACAAAACATACTGGTTTCAGCATAAAGCCTTCATCAGTGCTATTTAACAGACAGTATTACAACCAGCATATATATAAAACAGCCAAATAGTGCACCACACAATTGTCCAATCACAATTGTTCATTGAGTCCTGGAGAAAATAAGCCACCTAATGTAATAATCCACATTCTTTCTCTGCGGAGAATTATAATCTTCAGGCATGGGATATGACCCGTAGATTTTATGATTGAGGTTATTGTAAATATGATGTTGATTTAGCCAGCAGGAAAGTCCAGGATGTTAACAGACAACAGACCCTTTCATATAGAGACAAAAGTTCAAAATCTGAATCTCATCTGAGATTTATTATGGAATTTGGGGGCAATACCAGATACCTACAAGATATCACACACAAACATTGGGATATTTTATATATGGAGGATATATTAGCTCAGTTTTTGCCATTTAGATGTAGATTTGGATATAGAAGCAGAAAAAAACATGGGAGGTTGGTTTCACCATTATAAAAAGGGTAATCAGGTGGTATATAACAGTTTACAAACTACACTACAAGGAGGCCCAGTAATGGGCAGTTTTCCATGTGGACACTGCAGGTTTTGCAGTGTGGTCCCTAAACAAAACTCATTCACTTCCTTTAATTGTCCTAAAGTAGATAATAAAAGGGTTTTTGGAAATTGTAGTAGTGATTGGGTGATCTATTTGGTAAATTGTGCCTGCCCTGCTTTTTATGTCGGGCAGACTTCTCGCCCATTCAAACTTAGAATATCAGATCATATGAGTGACATTAAATGTCATAGGAACACAAATGCTCTATATAAACATCAAGTATTACAGCCTTCTGCCAGATTTAGGTTCACAGTTATAGACAGAATATATAAACCAAATACCTCTTCAGAAAATGTACACTCTTCCTTGGATTATAAAGAATGAATGTGGATTATTACATTAGGTGGCTTATTTTCTCCAGGACTCAATGAACAATTGTGATTGGACAATTGTGTGGTGCACTATTTGGCTGTTTTATATATATATTCTGATTGTAATACTATCTGTTAAATAGCACTGATGAAGGCTTTATGCTGAAACCGGTAAGACCTTGGGTGTCATTATCTTTGTACATTCATTTATGGGTATTCTAGCCCATTAAACTTTGGGTATTCTAGCCCATTAAACTTTTATTGAAGTATTTTGGTGGAATTTAATGCTGGCCAGTTTGGTTTTTTGGATTCATACATTTTGGTTGGGCCATGCAGTTTGCTGTACGTGCGTGGGTTCTGTTGTTCATGTTTTTTATTTTAAATTAATCCAGATGTCTTTGTGTGGAAAAAGTAACTGGAAAAGGCGTATATTGTGGCAACCTTCTAAGTAATGTGCCTACACTATTTTTTAAATTAAGATGAACGTAGTTTGAACATCCTAAGTACAAAAGTGGAATTTATGTGTGCATCTTCATGGGTGGCAGACATTTCATTCTGATTTGATAGAAAATTTATCGTAGAGACTGCAAGGTATATGTTTAGGATTAAAAACACTTCAGTACATCTGCTAACCAGTTAAGCCTGCAAAGCTCAAACATCTGCTTACATGGAAAACCTGAGAAGGATTTGTTTCATAAACAAGAACCTTTAACCACTTACATTAACAAAGCGACACAGAAAGCCACTAAAACTGAGGTAAAGAAATGGCAATATATACATTAGAAAAAAGAAAACAAATGAAAAAGTGATGCCCATGACTCCAAGGGTGAAACTCGTAAATTAGGCAGCTGCTTGATACTGCAATAAACCAATGATCTTACTACTGAGCATTCTGTTTATCCAGGTCTGCAGTGCCGAGAAATCTCAGCTAATTCAACGTTTATAAACACTGCAAACATCAATCATATCAAGAAGAAGAAAACAGAAAAAATACAGCCATGATAACAATGGCTTTCAAAAACTGGACCTTGCAGTAAATGGAATAGTTGTAGTCTGCTTGTTCAGATAGACAGACAACATGCAGAGTCAGACAGACTTGTACTCTTGGCAATATGAAACTGGTTAGCAGCTGAGAGCCTTAACCCTTTTTGTTCTATTTACACATTTTAAACTGGAGTTGACAGATTACAACTGTCAGATTCAGCTGGGATTAAAATAAGTGCCAATCTGAATTAAGATATTTAAGGAGACTACAGGCATAAATTCTGATTGCTTACCAGACCTGGGCTGTTCTTCCCTACACTTACCTATAGTTTGTTTACTTCTTTACTTGTAAAGGTGATATAATAAAACCCCTTTGCTGCAGAAGTATGTTTTAACCTGCTCTTTTTGCATAGCAACATTTTACGTACAAGCACTGCTACTGTAATTTTTGTCCTTATCACTAAATGGCTTCCTTGTCTTTGTTTTGTGGTCATGCTTACCTACTGGGCCATTGGGCATCTTGGGCCTGAGAGTTCACTCACAAAATGAAACTTACAATGGAGGTTTACTGACAGGGTTGAAGGGTCTTGCAGATAAAGAAAGTCTGAGAGACTTTAGCCTTTTACATGCATTACAGGAGGCAACATAGGATAATAAAGTTTTTAGTTAATTTAATGATTCTTATCTGTTTGGTATCGCTTGTCAAATTATCTTGTTGTGCAATGGCACTACAGGGGATATTAATGTTTTCAAGTGTTTTCATAGGTTCATTAGGTTTATAGGTTCTGCTATCAAGCTAACTGCCCTTGCCATTTTTTTTTTTAGCTTATTACCCCCCTTTGAGGCTCAAACCCTGCACCTTGTGTTTGTAAGGCAAACACCTTAACCATTAGGCCAGCCTCCCAATATAAATAAACAACCTATGCAAGGATCAAACCCAGGACCCTGCACACCATACACAAAGTGATTTACCATTAAGCCATGGCAGATGTTTTGACTATCAGGGTGGTTAAGCATAGAGAGCAGTGCATCAGTCAGAGGATGGAAACTCAAGGAATAGTCATCATAAATTATCACTATGTGGAGAAGAATTTGAGAAACAGAAATCTTCCCCAAAATGGCCTTAAGTGTGCTGCTACACTAAGGTGGAGAAATCTACTGTTTGTCAAATTCCAGTTAAACAATGCATAGAACATTGTAACTGACAGGTTTTCAGATTGGTTTTAATTAATTTTAAGAGTCAGAGAAGAGGAAGAAGTTGAATTTTATGTTTGTTTAATCATTTTCGCTTTCTGTTCCATGTCTGTGCAAGACTGGATGTAGAACATACACATCTTCAGGGGTGAGGGGATTGCCCCCCATTGTAAAGTACAGGCCCTATCAAAATAAATAAATAAATAACTAAAAAAGCTTGAGAGTCTTTTATGGCCTTGGGAGCATCATTGTGTTGAGCTGTGACCTCCTAAGATTTTAGATAGTTTAAACATGATTAATCATACGTTGATTAAATTAGATGTAATTATTTACAGTAAATCTACCAATACATTTTTGTTTTCATCTATCTAAAGATGTGTTCTCGTGCAGTGAATTGTGTGTCCTCACAATATGGCAGTTTTTGCAATTCCTTTTACTTTACATTACTCATAAAGTGGAATACATTGAATTGTCATCCTTTAAAGTAAATATCTGGAGGGCATATGTGTGCCTCCCTTTAATTTATGTTTTGCATTATCTTCTAATAAAACCTACTCATTCTTGTAAGCTCCAAAGGTTTCACCTACAGATAATGACTATTCCTCTTATAAAAGAGTATTTATTTAGCTGAACTTCCCTGTTTTACTCACTTCCTTTGTTAGCCAGAGCTGTCATTTTCTGTTTGCTTAACCTGAGCTGGTCACACAAGAGCTTTGCTGTTTCTAGACAGCAACAGTCTATACGTTCTCTGATGTAGAGAAGATCAGTGTGTGCCTGCATTATCACAGACACAATTGTTTTTAGCCCCAGTACAACTCTGCTGTGTTCTTTTCTTGGGACAACATCTTTAACATAATAAGAACTACGATGGAGGAAGGCATGAAGACAAATTCTTGAGGAATTTCTGGGAAATCCTACATAATATATATTAAGGAAGCAGAAGGCTACAGAAATGCCAATGGTACTGTAGAAATCATTTTGTAGATAGGAAAGTAGACTACAGAAAAATGAAAAATTGCATTGAGGTTGTAGTCATCCTTTATGGCAATTAGGTGAGATAAAGACTGGATATCTATTACAATATTATTAGACAGCCCATCTCCATGGCACAGAAAGATAAAGTCCTGACTACAACTCAGGTAATCTGAGTCTGGGTAGCATCTCAGACACTGGAGGAGCCAGCTGTGGGGATGGGAGTGACAAAAACCCATTAGCTTACCCGTTCTTATGCGGTGGGGATCCTGTCTGCCACAGTGCTGGATCCTGCAGGATTAGGAGAACTAGCACAGACCAGAGAAACACACCAGACTTCTGCTTAGCTGCTATGGCAGTAGCACTACTAAAGGATAAAGCTTCCTGGGCAGGGCATGTAGCTACTGTGTACATCCTGTGTCTGGAAGGCAGGCACTGTGGGTCCTTGGATCAGTAATTGATTATGTCAACCAGGAGAATGGGGTAGGGAATAATAGAAAGTCCATGATGAGACCCCAAAATACCTCTCATGGTCAGCTTTCAACCCAATGAAGAAGGAACAAATCAGCTTAACTGCCTGCTAGGAGAACAAAGGTCAGTAAAGTCAGCAGGGTATAAACAGGCAACAGCAACAACAAAAAATTATAATGGAACATTCTGGCTTGATATGGCACGCATCAAAGGACGATCTGCCTTGTTTATGTCTGCCTGGATATACAACAGCTTTTTATTTCTGACAGGCAGATCACATTGAGATCATCAGAAGAATCGCTTTATTTCATATGAGATGCAAGAAAACACAGCTGTTAACTACATTGCTCAGGGCTACATACTACACACCTGGGAAGAGAATACAGTCTACTGTCTTGTTGCATCTTCAGACTTGTTCTCTCACAAACACCTCTACAGCATATATTTATATTACATTCATTTCACATTTTAAAAATCCATCTTTCTGCTTTCCAAAAGAAGATAATGCACAGTATGTGAAAAATGAAATCCCAGGGATAGGATTACATCAGTGAGGATACATGTACAATATGGAGTTAGTAGTTGCAGCATTGCTTTTAAAGTACCACACATAGTGACCTTGAAAAGTCTATGCTCACTCCTTAATAGTGTATTCTGTCTTAAATATTTGTAGCAAAAATCATCCATACTTGCAATGTCTCTACTAGCCAAATATTTTAACACTGCATTGAAATCTATTTCTTATCTTATCCCATCAATGCAACTATATGTTTATAAAAAAGACTGATGTAACAAAATCCAGACTTGCAAGATACTCTCAGTTTATAATATTTGTGGCTGAGGGGGTGCATTGACGCATCTCATGATCTACCTGGTACCAAAATGTCTGCCATGCCTAGGACGCTGCCATGATGAAAACTGGATACCATCTATCTTAAAGCAAAATTTCTACAATGAGACCTGCTACTTAAGATACTGCCATTATAAAAACTGGATAGCAAGAAGTGTCACACTAACTATATATAGTCATGTCACTACACTGAAATACTTAGGTAAATTAAACCAACATAATGAAACAATGTCTACCAAGGTATTCATAGGAACATTAAGTTGACAGATGAGTTTAATAATGTTTTGAGGTTTAAAAGACTGCTATAAGATCACACACTAAACATGATTAAAGTACAAAGTAGTAATTTGGTTAGAAAAACGTTTTCACTTTAAGTCATTACAGTAAGCATACCACATCTGTAACATGCATTCTTTTTAGATCACTCTGACTGTCACGATTTCTCAGGTATATCTGAGTAAGGAGTCTTCACAACTTTCACAATGATATAGACATTAAATGTTAGGGGAACTATATTAGCACACTTACGTAGTGCGTTATGCATTAAGTATATTTACTTACATTGCTGGCTGTTATGCGGTCACCTCTGCTATCAACAACATAAGACATTAATGTCCTACTGCTGTACATCATTAATACTGTAGCAAAGACCACAGTATAGTTACCACTGTACAATTACTGTAAATATACTCTATTTATATTTAATTTTTGTTGACCCATGTACCAATCCATGAAGTACTCACGTCACATACAAGTAGAGATGCACAGCACAGTTAATGTCCACTGAAAGAGCAAGCTGCATGTATATTAAACTGAATACATAATGTAAAGGAGCACTCAAAGACCACCTGCACATGGTATACACATACAAAGACAAACCTGACAATAAAATGAATCAATATTCTTAGAAGGCATGCAAACAAAATGAATATACATCATTATTTATATGTACAGAACACTTTTCATTTGACCTTTGTCTGTATTTTGAATGTAAGTGACAGAGTACACCATGCTTCCCTATAGCTAGCCTTAGTGAAGGAGCACAGTATATAAAAAGAAGTAGAGGGTAGAGTGAATGAACAGCTGCTTAACAAATGGCATTGGGGTGGTCAAAAATGTGATCTTCAAGATTAGTATTAGAATTAAACAAAATGGGTAACTGTTGATAAATGTGATTGTTTTCTTCATTTTTGTAGTGCACTATATATTTCAAAAGAAACTTCTTACAAGTGACTTTGAAGGTTGTTGTTGTGTCTTTCGGCTTTTCCCGGTTAGGGGTCGCCACAGCGGAACTCCGGTCCGCTAATGATTGGCAGTTGATTTTTACATGCTGAATTGCCGGCCCTAACATACAACCTTCAACGAAGGTACGCCCTTTCACGCATGTCTCCACAAAAGACGCTCTAGCTGAGAATCAAAAGGGACAATGTCTTGCTGGGAGGCGACAACGCTACCGCAGCACCACCACTGCGGATTTGCAAGTGACTTTGAAGGTCTAGGTAATATACCTTGTTTTCCTACATTCTGCTGACAGTAAAGACCCACAGCCTCCAGTATTTTACTGGATGGGAGTCCCGTAGTCCCTTGTACAGATATAGTAACATAGTTCATGTACGGATTCTCCAAAGACAGCATATTCCATATGTGGTATAGTATATAAAAAAGCTGTCACTTAATGCCCACAATTACATATGTTTATTAAAATACAATAAACAGAAAAGTAGATTATAATACAAACCTGAGGTGTAGCCTTGATAATGATGTTATGCTTGATTTTAGCCAAAAGGCAGGAACAGAAATAAACGGTTTTAATACTGCCTGATTCTCTACAGTTTTGCAGGGAATATAAGGAGCCTGGCCATTTTTGTTTGACTACTCTGTGCGGAAAAAAGAACAGGTACATGAAAAAGAAATTAAGAGGGAAGAGAGACAATAATTAGATAGCAATACTCAGGAAGAAAGTGAAATGGCTGACTGAGAAGAAAATGAAAGAAACATAACTATGTGAGAGGAAGGACTAATAGTAAAAGAGATTCACATACACAGAAATAAGATTGATGGGTTAGTAAGTGAAGAAGAACAGGAGGAAGAAGAAGAGCAGAAAGATGTTAAATCTGCTGGAGGGAGGGTAAAAAGGAGAAAAATAAGAATGGAAGAAAAGATGCAGAAAAGGGAAAGGGATGTTTCAAGTTTTTTTGTGAATAAATGTGAACAATATAAAAAATAAAGTGAGAGGTTTAATGGGTGTTGAAAGGTACAAATGGAAAAAAAGATGGATGTATTATGTTTGCTGGATAGAATATTTGTTAAACAAGAAAAAAAAGGAGAAACAAATGTTGAATCTGTAGGGGGGGGATTACATGGGCAGCAGGATGTAACATATGTTCAGGGTTAAGGCTATTAATAACAGAAGTGATATTAGATGCAACATCTGTAATACCAAGAAGGAAGATATGTGACTTGAGGAAAAATGGAAACTAAGTGAGGCTAACAGTAATATATGTACATACAAATGTGTCAGAAAGAAAAAAATGTTTGAGGAATTAAAAAAAAAGAGGTGACATCAATGGTAATGATTGGGGACTTTAAGGAAGGAAAAGAAAAGAAGGAGGAAAACAACATAAAAGGTAAAGGTGATAAAAAAGTAATATAATCTGGAAACCTGAAAATAGGAAAAAGACAGCAAATGTACCAAAGAAGAATTTGTAAAACAGAAAAATATTATGTTAGGTAGTCACATGACATGAAAAGGTGTCAGGTGGGGTAAAACTAGATTTTGTTTTAAGATTATAGGGTAATATGAGTTGTATTAGGTGATACTGACAACAAGGAATGCAAGAAAAAAGAAATGAAGGTAGAAGGTAGCAAACTATGGAAATAACACATGACATTGAGAGTATTTTTATAAAAGCTGGACAATGGTGGGTGGTGTTTGAAAAGAAATATGAAGACTTTGTAGAAGTAGATGGAAAAGTCAAAAAAAGAAAAGAAAAAGTGGAATATGAAAATATGAAAGATTTTTAGGAAGGAAGAAAGTGAAAAACTAAGAGAAATAAAAAGAAACATATGAGAAAATAAGATGATGTATAAATGGAATATTTTATAGGGAAAAAAGAAAAGTTTCACCTTTTTTAAGAAAGGAGGTGAGGGAAGGAAAGATAGATGGAATGTTAGATGAGAATGGGGTGGTAATATGTATACAAAAAGAAAATCACAGAGATGACAGAAAATTTGTAGAAACAATGTATAATAAAGAAGAAATTGAAAAAGGAAGGTGAATAGTAAAGACATTTTGGATAGAGCAAAATGTAAGTTAGAGGAAAGAATTGGAAGATGTTATAAAAGAAGGGAAGACAGAATTAGCGCCAGGCTTAAATGGAATAAGTTATGGATATTATAAACGGACAAGCATAAAGAAAAATACATTTCTGGAAATACTGAATGAATGAGTAGAGGAAGAGATAAAAGATGAAAAGGTACATGCTGAGATGATTACATTTATATGGAAGAAATATGACAAAAAATATTAAGAATGTGAGGCCAAAAAGAACTGGGGAACACTGATGATAAAATATTTATGAAACTGCAAAAAGTGGGGACTATTTTAGAAGCAGTGATGAGGAAGGGGTATATGGATTAAAGGAAAAACAAGTGAAGGAAATGTTAATAATAGTAAACGTAGTAAAATATGCTACTTTAAGGGAGAATAAAGATGTAAGTTTAGTTTGCAAATGATGCAGCAAAAGCATTTGATTCAATAATGGACAAAACAATGTGGGATATTTAAGGGGAGTAAGGGTTTGTGAAAAAAGCTAAAAGTATATGAAGTGTTAGGAGATGTCTTAGATGAAGGCTATGGTGAATTGTTAGGTGGGAAAAAAATAAAAACTGAAAAAGGGGGTAAAACAGGGGTTGTCCGAGGAGTATGTTTTTATTTGTGCTAGTAATGAATGCAATAATATAACCATACTGGCAAAATGAGAGACACAGGATGGGAAATCAAAAAAGCTGTAATTATACCTTACATTTTAATATGCAGAAGATTTGGATATCAAAACAAAAAATATAGTACGGATGAGGGAAACTGACAAGGATGGGAAGTGGGTTATGTAGAGCTTCATGAAGGTTAAATAGTTAAAGTAAAGGATTTGGTGAGATTAAAAAAAAGGATAAATATGTTTGACTAGAAATGAAATAAATATATTAAGAATCAGGTTTGGTGAAAACAGAGAAAATAGTAGAAAATGAAGAAAATTCCTGGATGAAATGTGGAAGTTAGTTGGTGGAAAGCTTTCTATTTATCCTTTAGAAGAAAGGTATATATGTTAAATGCATATATTATTGAGAAGTTGGCGAGTGTATATAATTTTGTCCTACAAAAAGAACTCTTAGAGATTTTTTTCTATTTCATTAGGGGATCAAGACTAAGTCTAGTTAGATGGGAAACTTTATATAAGAAGGAAGGAAGAGATCTGAATTTAAAAAATCCTGTTGAATATTTGGCATCTATGCACCCTTTTTGTGGTTTAAATAATCTGGGGGAAAAAAGGATGGCAGCTTGATAAGGTAAACACTATATGTGAAATACGGAGTGATGAAGCAGAAAAGAAAAGCATTAAAAAGGAGGACATGACAAAAATATGATTACAAGATGAAGTAATGGAAAATTACGATTGATAAAGTTAAAAATGGCAGGAAGGAATGGTAACAATAATGGAAAATATTACTTAATATATCCATGGGAAGATTATAAGAAGATTAAAAAAAACAATAAAAACAGAAGGGAAATATTTGATATGATGTTTATGAATCTGAAGATTTCTTGTGCAGATTAGATATGCTGCCTGGAAAAAGTAGTATGAAATATAAAGCAATGGAGAAAAAAAATGCAAAGATCGTAATGAAGACAAAGTGACAAAGCATTATTTTTTAGACTGTAAAAAGAATGAATATTTTGGGAAATAAAAATTCAAAATGAGTATAAGTGGGAATGGTTTTGAAATATAAACATGGATATAATATTGTATGGGGAATATGAAAAACAAAAAGTGAAGTTGACAGGTGGGATAGGTTCATAGGTTGGGGGGACAGAATGAAAGATGTTAAAGTTTGCGAGATTGAAAATGCAAAATATTACAAATCTTGTAAATACTTTAAATGTAAATGTTTGTATAGACTGTGGAAATGTAAATAGAATGGAAGGGGTATGATGTATTAAGATGATGAAGACAGCAACCCCTACTCTTTTCAAGAAGTACCCTGGAATATTTTATATCCACCTGAGCTACCACCAACTCAGGTAGATAGGGCCACGGTTTAAACTTTTATCCAAATTATGGCATACTCAGTGCAGTAAAGGGGAACAGACCCCAGAGCCTTCTTACCTTCCAGCACCAAGGGAAGCATGCAAGCTACCGAAACTGCTATGGGTTTCAAATCGGCTCTGACGACAAGATGCAACTGCCACAGTTGTGCTACAGAAAGAGTGCATCCAGATGTGAGTCGCATCAAATGTTCTGTATGCAGCAGATGCAGGTTACTTTCAAGTGATGCAAATTGCATCCGCTGCCCATTTTACCTTAATGTATCCTATAAAACTTCCCAGCACCAATGTAAACATTTCACTATGCTACGGTTTTATGATCTGTTATGCACTGCTACGTTAAAATTTATGAGTGCCTGGAAAGCAATGTCTGAAAGGTTTGCCCCATGATGATTTTCTTGACGAAGGATGTACTATGTTTTATGCACTGCACCATTATTTTGTCATTTCAGAATGAGAATGCAAAGTTAATGCTCACATCATTTGAAAAATCATATACAAGCATCCAAAATGGAAGCCAGTGAATATTTGTTTTATTTCACCAAGTGGCATACTTGTGTTCTTCCCCCTGACATTTGCACTGTGTAGCACCTGTCCAACTGCCCTCCAATGATGTGAAAAACTACCTTTAAAACTGCGATGTCACAGCTGGTGCTTCCTGTGTTTTAAGGTTTGTCAGGATAGAAGTGACATGCCCTTTACTGTGATAACATAAAATGGATGTCTGATTTTTTACCCATATTGCAAACTCAGTGGAATTGTACTAAATAGAAGCAAGTCCAAGGTACAGAACATTATATTCTGTCTTCGTGGAGCTAGCGAATGACAAGTAAATGTACAGGTTTTAATAAGTTCCATAATCACACAAGTAATTCAAATGACTGATAACTGATAAAATGACAACAGACTAGAACAGAATCTATTTGGTGCTTTTGTTTACTGATTGCGCAATGCTGGCAATTACCTATTATTTTTTTTTTGTGCCTTTGGTAATTTCAGGTGAAATACTCACACATCTGTACTTCTAAACATCCTGAGGAGGGGACCATCCAATCAATTTCATCAACAAGCTGCACAAAGCTATGTAGCTACCTAGCATGAGTGCAGAAAGTACACTGCAAACAGAATCAGAACACCTAAATAAGTGGACACAAAAACAAAAACTGTTTAAAAGGCAGGTGTTCCAACTGCACATAATCTTTCAAAATGTATGCACACTGCACCATCACTTCACATGCAATGTTGAGAGCTTCACACACAGTGCAAGATCAGATGCATGCTCTCAGTTATTTTCATACATAGCCTAAAGGGATACAGATCTTACAGAGTGAAGCAAAATGTCCAATGATGACAGTGATTGGACTGCTTAAATGATAATGCCCCAAAAGATGTCTGTCTCATGTTAATTCAGTGCTACATTACAGTGGAACCAGACATGTGCCGCAGGATGCTGGCCTCTCACCTATTCCCACTGCAAATGAACCAATTACAGAAGGAAAGTAGGCAGATCATTCCCCACAGAGGAGTAGAAGAGTGGCAACTGTTTGTATGTTTGCAGCTGAACAGCTTTACAAAAAGTGGAATAAGTGACAGATACAGTTATAGAAGTAAAAAATGCCATAAAATAGGTTTAGACTAAAAGAATATTTCATATCAAAACTGATGTGTTATTAAACATGCAATCTACCACATACTTGTAAGGCAGAAAAAAATAAAATAAAGTTAACAGAAAAATAAATTTAATTCAGTATGTCTTATCAGCCTGTAAACCAATTTAACAACAACAAAGCAATACTGATTACTTGCATGAATATAATAACTCCAGACATTAGCTAAAGAACATTAGATTAAATTTGACAATGACCTTTTAAATTGGCTATGGTCAGCAGGACTTCATAATCAGACAAAAAAGATATGTTATTCAACACAAAAATAATTATGTTGGCTTAAATAATTCAAGTTACACTTGGAATTCTTCTAAGAAAGTTTCTTGAGAAAACAAGCAGGATCACGAAGTTATTGTGTACTGGAGTACATTCAGAACAATCCAGTATCCAATGTACTAACTTTCTTTTTAGTATAATGGTGAGTAACCCTCCCTGTCAATCATGAGACCAGGGTTTGATACCTGGATGAGGAGTAGACGTAGTGTCAGTCATGCAACAGTAGCACACATACTTGCTTGGTGCGAAAGGCTGTGAGTTCTATTCCCACACCATGTAGGTTTGGTCAGCTACTGTCACTGCAATGCAGCATAAGTTAGACTTGAACCCCTGACTGTGTCATCCTTTGGATAAGATGCTACACCAAAGTCCCATCTGCTTGAGTTGGTGGTAGCTCAGGTGGATGTAAAAGACCCCATGACATCCATCAAAAAGAGTAGGGTTTTTTTATTTGTATAGCCAACACCTGCTACTTTACACTATTTTACAGTAATTTCAATATTTGCACATGACATTTATAGTATTTAGAATATTTATATTTTTGAATATATATATATATATATATATATATATATATATATATATATATATATACACACACACACACACACACATACATACAATATATATGTACATTAGTACAACTCATCAAAGAAGGGGAAATGGTTTGTGGAGGGTTTTTAATAATGTGATTGCGTTTATTTTGTTATCTGAAGAATTCCAGTGAAGCTACTGGACAAAAAGCATTTAACTTCCAATGTATTTCTGACTGTTCAGTGTTTATTAAACTTTTGTCTGAACTCTTGCCTGGTGGTGTTTGCCTCAGACGTAGCCTTTGTCGAGTTTTTGGAGGTTTTTTTGTTTCTGTCTTACAACTCATCAATCTGCCAAAATACAAAATTTAATTCATTGCTCCACCTTTTTTTCCACAACCAAAATTTTATTCTTTCCAACATGTCTGTAAGAATCCACCTTTTCATAAACAAAACGTTTCCTAATCTGTCACTTCAGATTTCCCATATTGGACAGAACATTCTTTTATCAGTTCTTTCCCTTATGCCATCATTCAATTTCCCATAATAACCATACAAAATCATATTCATGATTAACACCTCAGTTTTTATATCCCAGGCTTTCTTTGTCCTTTCATACCTTAAAAAAAGTTTTATATATATATATATATATATATATATATATATATATATATATATATATATACATACATACATACAATCTATTACACATTCTCGTGTATAACATACTCATTTTTACATGTAATTTGTTAATCAATAGTCTCCATAACAAATCCTGACATATCTTAACATCTCTTCCAAATACTCAAATAAAACAAAACGAAGTAATCACCAAGAATGTAGAATTTAATGAAGCTTTCGGGCACACATCCCTTCATCAGCATACATAATCACATCTAATGTGATTATGTATGCTGATGAAGGGATGTGTGCCCGAAAGCTTCATTAAATTCTACGTTCTTGGTGATATCTTAACATCTCCTCATCTACCTCACTTCCTAATCATTCCCAAGGATTAATGTAATTAAAATTCACATCACATCTACCACCATTCTTACCTATTTCTCTTTTCTAATTCTTCAGTATTTATTTTCCATAATACATTTTTTCTGTTATTATTTAACTTCTTCATTCATAAACTTTTCCATTTTTCCTAATTTCACTTTATCCCAAAAAACTTCATAACTAATTTTATTTTTTTTTCAATAACAGTATTTTTTCTATGTTTCTACATCTCAACACCCAGCATAAGTGCAAATATGCCATATACAAAACAGGATGTATTAATCCTGACCCTCCTTTTTTGTATTTCAGGTATAGAATACCACTTTTTAACCTATCTAAAATAATGGAATTTAGCAAACACATATTCTTTTTAAATAACCTAAATGTTTTCTGGAAAGCACTTATTCCTTTTATTTATTTTTTCTATCACTGCCTCTCACTGTATCTTTACTTCTTCCACTTCACCAAATAATATTCCAAGTAACTAATTCAAATTTGGATCAGAAAAGTAAATAGCATCAATTTTATCAACATCAACAAAACCATTACTTTTCTTTTTATCTAACTTGTAATCCCAATTTATTTAAAATATCATTCAATAACATCAACAATTTTTATTCAACTTTCAATTCCTGCAATAATTATATCAATAGCAGTGTATGATAAAAAATGTGGAATCTCAAAACAATTACGGATCCATATACCCCTCACCCAGTATACTACTCATAATGGAAGCAACAGCATTCATCACTAAAGAAAATAATATACTGCTCACAGAGCAGCCTTGTACCTGCACAACAAACCATCGATTAACCATCTTCTAACCTTATTATTATATGCCACCTTTAATACGTTAATTATTTTTCCTTTAAGTCAATATTGCATACAATTTCCCATAAATATGTATGACTCACAATCACATGCCCTGCATATGACTCACAATCACATGCCCTGCACATGTCTCCCACTATTAACTTGGCACCACTCTCTCAATGCAGTATGTCATCTACTACTACTACCTTTACCACAACTAATAACTCATTACTACTTCTACATTTCAGTCCATACATATTAGATAGTATTACCTCATGCACAACCTTCTAAAACCTCATTCATACTACTCTCATTAATATATTTCATAGTCTGCATTATTCATTGTAACTGGCCTCCATTTTTAATATAATTTTTCTCCTTTTTTCCATATAAACCTTATAATACCTTCACATATGCTACTTTCATGCATGCCATTCTCAAACCATTCATTCAATATTTAAACAAAATAAAAACAAACAAAAAAAACTGTCTGTTGCCTCATTCATTTTTTATATATACCTCATAACCTATACAATCCTTCCCTGAAGTGTACTCTTTTAACAGCTTAAGCACACTGTTTATCATCCAAAGTCATTTTACTTTGAAACCTTCCAATTGCTTCTATAGTAAAATGCTTCACTCTCTATATGTTATTACCACCAGCTTTGCTTTTTCTCTAAACCTCATCGACATAAACTTTCATAATCTCCATAATATCATTTGGATTGCACTTTAGTTCTCCAGTCTCATCTTTCAATTCCCCTATCATAAACCTGCCATATTTTACCAGGTATGGAGATACCTCTTCCTTCTTTCTCCTAACAAAGTATGTTTGCTTACACAATAATTCCTCAACTTTCTTTTTAGTCTTCTCATAAATCTTATTTTCTTTACAGAAAAAAATCACTATTATTTTTTTTCTAAACTATTCAGCATACTTTCTCTCATTTTCATACCTTTTTTCATAGCTGAAATGCAACACACTGATATCATCCGTACTTTTACTACTCAGTTCAGGACTTTCAAAAACTTGCATAGTACAATGCTCCTTCTAAAACTGCCCATGTTCCTTATTCTTTTCATCTGATTGCAACACCTTTCCTTATAATCTTTTTATAAATATTTCTTCTGCTATAAAATCATAAATTTCTCTCACATCAATCCAAATATATAAAATCTCTGAAAACACTGTGAATACACCACTGACTTTTTCAGTAAGATGCTCGGATATATAAAATGGTCTGTTTCTGTTTTCAGTGATCCTTTATCTACATGTAAAATGTCTTGTATTCCATAGTCTTAAACCACTCCACTTCATTACTTCCTCACTTTTTTAAAAATCATGATTCATGTATCTTATTATTCCTCAAATCACAGTTAAGAGCTCTCATTAAAATGATGCTCATAGTAACCATAACATAAGGTATTATTTTTTTTAAATAACTCTTCCCTTTCTTTAACATCAGTATACACATCTACAAATTAGTCTGAATACATTGCTTTCCATTTGATGTCTACCAGTTATTCTTCCAGAACACACAGTGTGAATGTCTAATATTTTTAGTTTATCATTCATCAAAAATGTTACTCAAGAATAACATTCATTTCCTAAATTCAATACAATTTTGGGTCCATTAATTTTTCAGCTTGCATTCTTGTCCTTGAGAGGCAGAAACCATCCTTGTGTCTTGTAAACAAATACACCATTATAATACTGATAATCTTCTGATATTATTTACAACACTACTGACATTAACCAAAACCATGCTAACAGTATTCCTTTCTTCCTTTTCTTAAGCTTTTCGATAAATATTTCTAAATTTCATTTCTTTACTCTTACCCTTTGCCCTATAGTATTGTTCCTCTCTGGTCTAACCATTTCCTCTACTTCCCCTTCTTCCTAATATGATTGTTGGCTTAAAAGTTGACCTAACAAGTTACATGCCTCAGGTTAAACTTTGTTTAACCGTCTTCGTTCACAGCCTCCTTCTTATCCACAAGTATCTGTCCTATAATTATATCATTTTTTTTAGAACATCTCCATTTTCATCTTGTAATGTTGCACTTTCTTTTTGTATACAGTCAAGCCAAAAATGGTCTTCCTCCCCACACACCCTGCTTTCCTTTTTACATTTTTTCATTTCCGCACATTCATTGCACTTAACCTCTTTACAGATAATCAAGGCATAGGCACAAATCCATGCCATCTTCTTGCCCCTAGGGATGATAAATTGGGTAAAATTGCATTATATTAGCTAGGCTTGTAAGGGCTGTTAAGCAGTTAGATTAATAGGAGATTGTTAGGCTATGACCCTACAGTCTTGAATTGGTTTACTATCAAAATTTCGAAAACATTTTTGTGAGTAATTACTTGCTCGAAAAACATTATTAAAATTAACAATAAATTAACAATAGCGACCAATCAAAATAATGAAACAAAATAATGTCAACAATTCAAATGAAAAAGCAGCAAACCAAAGACCAGGAAGGAACCGGACCACGAAACTTATACGCTTTCGTTCGTTTAATAAAACACCACGAACTTCATCAGAAAAAATTGAAACCACCCTTTAGATACTTGTCAAGTGCAAAAAAAATCATCCAAATAACAAAATGCTTCAAATAAATTATTTAGCCACAGTGATGTCATGAAAATTTAAAAATACACTACAATTTTTTTTTTAACATTGCATATGTATAAAACCATAAAAATGTATATATATATAATAGTCAACAATAACAAACTACTACACAGTGTTTCATCAAATAAAGCCCATTCTGTGAACAGCTTGGCTCACTACATCAAAGCCTTTGTAACTTAAGAGAACACTTGATGTTAATAGTTTCATTTAGTACTGGAGGGTAGTCTGCTCTTAAAGCTATCTGCCATTTAGTTTCCCTAGATTCTAATAAGGCTTTAAAATTACCCACTAAAGGACCACAAACAATTTTAAGAAATTTACATTCTTTGTTTTAGACAAAATAGTTACATAATAAAACATGTTGTGCCAGTGCATTATTCCTGTCTTTGTTTCTCACTGCCAATACATATTCATAAATCCTTCTACTTAGTGACCTGATGGTCTTGCCAACATAAAACCTGGTACAAGAATTACATACTGCAAGATAAACAATGCCCACAGAAGCACATGTAAACCTGTCCTTTGCCCAAATAACTTTCTTGAAATGTTTCAACTGAACAGAACCTGAATTGGCTATGTAGCTACATTGCCAGAAATGACCACAAGCAAAAGTCCCAACAGGGTCATTTACCCCATTGTGTGATATCTTAGAAGTACTTTCAAGTATACTTCTTATGTTACATACCTTTTTATAAGTGAACAAAGTTAATTACCCAGGTCTTTCACCAATTCAGAATGTCCAAGCAACACCTTTCAATTTTCATTAATAACGTGCCTAATAATGTCCATTCCATCTGAAATGGGCAATGGGAAGGCAAGCTCAAACACCTTGTTTTGATTCACCCTACCTGCTACACTGAAAATTACCTGTCAAAATGGGGCTAGCTAACCTGTCTCTGAGAGTTATAACTTCAGCAACAATGTTACGTAACCAAAACAAATCATATCCCCTGGCTGTAAAAAATCCAGTCAGTTTGTTAAGCTCACCTTCAAAAACATAATCTTCACTAGCAAAACTACTCAACCTTATAAGTTGCCCCTTGACAACCCCTCTTTTCATATGTTGGGGGTGAAGACTGTCCCTGTGCAGGTACTGACTGACAAAGGTAGATTTCCCGTGGATACTACTACTGAAACAAACTGTCATCAAGTAGTTCCAAATGACTATCCAGGAAGTCTATACTGAAGTCTAGACTGTCCATCACTTCAAGACCCAATAGCAAAGGTCTGACATCAGGAAAAGATTTGTAGAAAGCTGACAAATGGCAGTCATTGGCACCTCACAGTTGACTGGAAAACCCCGATCTTGTCATGTCAGAATGTCACTCTGATTGCTGTGGTGCCCCAATATCAGAGCATGGAGGATAATCAAAGACTGGAACCCTCTAAAACATACTGTGGCAGGCTGCCAATGCAGTGGTATAATTGGCCAGCTCCACTGGTAACAACAACCAACACGTGCACCCCAGAATGATGAGGGTAGTTATGTCAAAAAAATTACAAGGACTTCTCCCGGTCTGTGGTGACCTTTGAAGATGGCAGCTATGACAGAGTCCACTCCAGGGATGGTTACAAGAAGTTCTTGAATACTGAAGCCAGAAGCCAGTTATTCAGGTAGGGAACTTAAGAGATACCTTGTGCACGGCCTGATATTGTGAGTTCTTTTATAAAACAAACCTAAGGATACCAGAAGAATCCTTCTTGGTTCTTCTATTAAGACATAAGAGTACCTAAAGTTTCTTCACTGGGGTTCCAGTTTTCTTTGTTCAGCAAACTAAAGGTGTATGCCTACTACAATATACAGAAAACTCTACACTACTTCTTCACATGTCTATCATCATCTACTGTCACAGCAAGAACTACATGGTGAATTTAACACCCAAATCATGCTGTTAAAGCCCAGAAGATTACAGCTACTTTAGAAGAAAATTAGGGTAAATGTCCCTGATAAAAAGTCCAAAGATACCATGTAATCTCTAGCCAACAAATGAATTCTGCCATCATCAGGCCCATTGGAAACTGTACAGTTTTGGAAGTATCTTGGCTCTAGGAACCATATTAACTTGACAATTAAGATGTTAAAAAACAGTTGTCTATACAGTAAAGCCAAATCTTCACTTGCTATGAGATATTGGATGACTAAAACTCTGCTATTGTTTGAAAAGCTATATGGGTCTGCTGTCAGGAACAACCTACACAGAAGAAACTGCCATCTAGATAAAACAGAACTACTAAATCTATGGATGGCCTACCTAACATATTCCTCCTATTAGTAGCCTATTCTTAAAAGGATTTAGAGTGGATGAGTGTTCAACCAAAAAGAAAATAATCTCATGCAATACTCATTCAAACTGCTACAACCAGAAACACAGCATACTCAATTAACATACATTAACGAACTGCTTCAATCAAAAATACGGTATACTCAAATGTCACTCGCAAACTGCTATAATAAAAACTGCACTATGATCAAACATTCACTCAGACTGCTACAATTAAAAATACAATATACACAGCTCCAATAACATTAACTCACACACTGCAACAATCAACAATACAATACATTCAAATAGTTTTCACTCAAAGTGCTATAACCAAAAACACAATGTACTCAAACAACATTCGCTCACAAACTGCTTCAATCAATAACATTCACTCATAATCTGCTACAATCACAAATACAATAAACTGAAACAACATGCACTCAAACTGCTTTATACAACTACTTGCCATAGCTTTTAGGCTTGTTGACTTGGTACACATATGCAAGATAACAACAGTCCATAACAAAGACTTAATACACAATCTATTGCTAAATCCAAGACTATACTTTTCTTTAATGTAGCACACTCTTTCAACTAACATTACAGATATAACCTCACTTCTTTAATTTAATTTTGCTTGCAGAACTTTCTTTTTTACCACCTTGCCCTGACTGTAGAATCTCTCTTAAATGTACAGGTGCTTTTAGTACTTGCAATATATATATATATATATATATATATATATATATATATATATATATATATATCCACACACACACACACACACACACACACACACACACACACACACACGCCCTCCCCGGACAATAATCCTGTGAATTTAACCATTACTAAGCTCATGCTAATATCCACGTTTATTCAGCACTTCTCTCATTCTCTCAGTTTGCAACCTGACTTAAGATGGTTGGTCACTGCGACGTTTTCAGCTTAGGACTTCACTGCTAAGTTAATGAAAACTGTTTCAAACTGTAGTATAATCTTGTTTATCATTTGAGAACTGCTGTGATCTGCAGGCAGTGCATAGTGTCTAGAAACTGAACTATCAATATTACCTAATCTGTGATAGCTAAGATCTAACAGCATATTAGTTGTATAAACAGACATTACCACGTTACAGCTCTGTGTTCGTGAAACTGTCTAAACCTAATGAAAAAATGACATTTTACTAAGGGGCAAATACTGGCCAGCAGTTATTACCTATATAGCCCAAAAAATACAAGGTGCTTTATTAATGATATATATATATATATATATATATATATATATATATACGTATGTATATATATATATATATATATATATATATATATATATATATATATATATATATATATATATATATATATATATATATATATATATATATATATATATATATATATATATATATATATATATATATATATATACATATATATATATATATATATATATATATATATATATATATATATATATATATATATATATATATATATATATAAAACATTTATTTATTTTTATTTTGCATTTTTTGACCAGGAAAGTCCATCCTGGCATCAGAAATATTCCTTTTACAGTGGAGGCCTGGAAAGAAAAGCTCCACAAAAATTAATCTATTCGGTTAATAACTTGTAAATATATAGACAGAGGATGGATGGGGAAATGTCAGAGGTGTAATAGATAATATAACAGGGTAAATGGAGGGTCAGAGAGGTGGAGATAAAAGGTTGGTAGGAGTCTATGAAAATAAGTAATGTAACAATATATTTTCCATCCTAATAAGACTAAGAGGAAACTTACTATCTGTAAACTATGCTATGAGTTAAAAGAATGCTAAACACAGCCAAGCCACCTAGGCTAAGAGTTAAAATGGCCAAATGAGAAAAGGACCACAGCCTACCTGCCACCTAGGCTATGTGCATAGCTAAGGTCCACAGCCTACCTGCCACCTAGGCTATGTGCATAGGTAAGGTCCACAACCTACATGCTACCTAGGCTATGTGCATAGCTAAGGTCCACAGCCTACCTGCCACCTACACTGTGTGCAGATTTAAGGTCCACAGCCTACCTGCCACCTACACTGTGTGCATATTTAAGGTCCGCAGCCTACTTGCCACTAAGGTTATGTGCATAGTAAAGGTCCACAGCATACCTGCCACCAAGGCTATGTGCATAGTTAAGGGCCACAGCCTATCTGTCACCTAGATTTCTGGACTAGTGGTAGTATATGGGCTGAAAGCAGCTGGGAATGAAGGGGTAAACAGTCAGGATATAAACATAGGCCAAAAGTGAAGGAACTAAGTATAATCACACGGAAGAGTGGAGTGAGAGGAAGAAGTGGGAGAAAAGAAGGGGGCGGATTATCTGACAAGTTCTATTTAGGCTACATTACTACTGTAGCAGCACACTTCTGTAAGCCAGAAATGTGTAAAGGAAGAAGGACGTTACACTTAGTGAGAAAGAAAGTGTACAAGGGAAGGCAAATGTTTACAACACAGCTGTGAGAAGAGTGGTCAGAGTTTGCCTTAAGAAGAATATATAGAAAAGGGAAGTGCTTAGGTAAAAAGAGACCTCTAATTTCACTAAGTTAATTATGAGAAAGTGTTGTCATTGATGGGTTAATGCTGAGTTTGTCAGAATGTTAGATATAGTAAAGACAGGTGGTGGTAGTGGTCTATTAACTATGTAGCAAAATCCAGTGTGTGATTAAGAGATTATAGACTATAATAATGCTATACTGCTTGGTTGGGGGGGTCAAGGAATTATGAGTTATCAGAGTTAGCTGGAGTTAAGATGTCAAGAATTATTTGAGGATAAGTTAAGCTGGGTTGCCTGGAGGGTCAGAGAGATAATGGTAAAATGGGGAGAAAGGTTTGGTAGGAGTCTATGAAAACAAGTAATGTAACAATGTATTTTCCATCCAAAGGCTGCTGGATAAACTTTGTCAAAAATCAGGGAAAGAATCTCACTCGCAGAAGGCCAGCTCAGTGATATAATAGGAATAATGATGTCTTTAGTTTTGATTGGTTGATTATCAGTGATGCATATTGTAGGAGTGGTTAAGTATATATAAATAGGATGGCATGGGGGATGGGTGAAGGGAAAAGCCACTTGCAGTGGGTCAGCTCCCTGAGTTAGTACACACACAAAAAAAAATAATCAATCAGAGAAAATAGCTTAAAAGCCCTTAAGGACAACACATGTACTTTGGGAGGAAATGGCTGAAGAATAAACAAATCAATTAGAGAAGTGAAGGACGAATTACTATCAGTACCAAAGTTTGTAGATGACTGCAAACTGGGAGCCATTATTGAATCTCAAAATGATGTGTGTACTCTACAAAAGGGCCTTACAGAAACAGATGCTTGGTGCCAGAGCCATGGGCTCAAGCTCAATGCCAAGAAATGTATAGTTATTCCCTTTGGGAAAAAACATGTACCCGTGAATTACCACATAGGTGGCAGCACACTAAACACCGAAAGTGTGATAAGTGACTTAGGGACACAGGTGGACAGTGGCCTCACCTTCAATAACCACATCGCCACAACAGTCAGGAAATCCTTCTATGTGGCACACCTAATCACTAAGGGCATTTCATCCAGAAAAAAGGAGGTCATTGTCCCACTGTACTCATCCCTCATTAGACCCATTATAGAATACTATGCCCCGTTTGGTATGTATCTCTCAAGACATCTGCAACAACTGGAAAGGCCACAGAAATACCTCACTAAAAGAATCACAGGCCTAAAGCAGATGCCCTAAGCTGACCGCCTTAAAAACTCCAGTTATGCTCTTTCACATATCGTCTACTCAGAGGCGATCTCTGCTTAACATACAAGGCCATGTCAAACCCAAAGCTGTTGGACATGCTACACTTAAAGAAATCCCAATCCCTCAGAGCCACATGCTCCAGGGATCTAAACCTTGTCATCACAATAAACAAAACATGCTGGAGGGATAGGTTCCTGACCCAGAGACTCCCCAGACTGCCCATACATGTCAAGCAGAGCACCTCTTTGGCCCTCTTCAAAAGGAACCTTGACTATTGGATGGGAGAAAGGAAATTCACCCTGGGGATCCCATCAGTCGCCCTGCTAGACAGGGGTCCAGGGAAGCAAATAGTGTGGGAAGAAATAGCCAGGGAATTGTTATGGCTAGGCTTGTACAGGCCATAGGGCCAATAGCCTAGTACCAATCTATGAACCTATGAATCAGTGTGCATTAATAGGACAGCATAGGTAGCTGAGTAAGCTAATACCTGCAACTAATAGTATAAATAAATATTTTTGTTAACGTAGTGTACCACACTTCTAAGGGCAAAGTTTAGCTGAAAAAGCCTTACCTTACTTAAAGTTATCATACTGTAACTTTTAACAAGGTTTTTAAACAATCTGTAGCTGAGATGAGGCACAGTTCAAAGTTTTTATAGTGCAGCAGCAGGATGAATTAGGGGCATTAGGGACTTGTACTACCTAGTCCCTTAGCTTCTCTATTCTATAGCAGATCTGTGTACTCTTCAATCATTTTCTCACAGTGCACATTAAGGGCTTTTTAACAGACAGCTCTGAATTTTGTGTTAAATTTCAGCACTACTAGTATTTCATTTTTGGATATTATGATAACAAATACAGCAATGGAGAAAGCAAGATCTCCATTGCTTTTTAGAAAGTGTCTCGCTATGTTAAAGGAGTTTAACATAGCGAGACAGCTTTAAAAAAAGCAACGGAGAAAGGAAGATCTCCGTTGCTTTTTTTAAAGCTGTCTCGCTATTTTAAACTCCTTTAACATAGCGAGACACTTTTTAAAAAGCAATGGAGATCTTACTGACATTTTCAAGAAAGCATATCACAAAAATTCTTTACATTATGCAGACAGTTGTAATGGGGGGGACATTATACAGAACATATCTAAGTCAAAGTTCTTCCATGTGAAAAGTTCCTCTATAGTCAATTACAACAAGGCAGCATCAGATACAACATTTAAGTTCAAACGTTGTGGTTATAAACAGGTGTCATTTCTGAGGCTAAATGCTTTGTTGACACCCCAAATACAGCTGAAATTTTACAATATCAAAAACATCAATAACACAATATGCTCTTCATCTGGTTACCCCTTATGGTTCCAATACTGGCAGATTTAGAGATCTCATTAATAAACATTGGAATATTCTTGTATAAGATCTAGAAAGAATAGCCAACAAATGTTATTTCTCTTTCAGATGAGGTAAATTTATTGTACATTATACAATGACCCCCCATTAATATTCCAAAACGTGCACGTTGATTGGTCAGCGTGCAAGTTGTAAATCAGGCTTATAGTAATGGAAAAAGGTTCGGTCGCCCAGACTTTTTCCATTAGTATAAGTCTTTTTTTTTTTCTTACAGCAATGGAGAAAGCAAGATCTCCATTGCTTTTTAGAAAGTGCCTCGCTATGTTAAAGGAGTTTAACATAGCGAGACAGCTTTAAAAAAAGCAATGGAGAAAGGAAGATCTCCGTTGCTTTTTTTAAAGCTGTCTTGCTATGTTAAACTCCTTTAACATAGCGAGACACTTTTTAAAAAGCAACGGAGATCTTACTTTCTCCATTGCTTCCACCCACAGCTCTGATGTACTGCGTAAGCATACGCATGCACAGTACATCAGAACTGCCGCAGAATACCGGGCAGCAAGGAGGCATTATACAATGCCATTATTTAAGAAAACCAGGTACTTTTTTTCTTAAATAATGTCATTATATAATATCAATAAGCCACTTCTGGGTGTGGGTAATGCCCTCATGACCAAACCACGCCAACCGTGGGTAAATCCAGCATTATCCACACCCAGACATGGGTTATTGCTTAAATGTTTAAGTTGCACACAGAGTACCCAGTACACTGAAGAGAATTTTACCACAGAAATATTCCATCAAGGAAGACATTCTTAAGGGTAGCTCCACATTTGGCCGATGTGCAGGCTGTAAGCATATGCTAAAAAATAAATGCTTCACCTCTTCTAACACACCTAGGTTGCTCAATATCTCTGTGTTTATAACTTGCACAAGTCAGTGGGTCCTTTACTTTGCTACCTGCACATGCTCAGCATTTTATGTTGGCCAGACTTCCAGGAAACTATCAATGTGGATATCCAACACTTCACTGATGTGAGGTACAGAAAGAAACTAGTGTGCTATTCAAACAGTTTAAAACACCTTGAGGCTACATTTTTATTATGCAGGTATTGATGCCATAACATCTGACATACCAAATAAAGGTGGCTGACATTTCATAAACGGATTGCCACCCTATGGGGCATTTTCCCCTGGACTTAATGAGCACTACTAAATTAACATACTTTGATATCATGTTTTCAGTTTTATATTTTTGATTTAAGTGCTATTTTGTTACATTTTATCTAACAGAGAAAATAATTCCCTGCTTTGGCAGAGCATCAGTCTTATGATCTGGAGGTTGTTACTTTGATCCTTACACGCTCGTATTCATAATTATGCTTTTTGTTGTTGTTGTCATTTGTGCCAAGCAGGAAAGTCTGAAGTGTTCATTTGATTTTTCACTATAAGATAGCTTAAAGGAAATGATGTCATCAGATGAGTACCAAGGAAGATGCTGTAATACATTGAGACCAGTTTGTTCTGTCTTCTGTTGGACTACAGGGAATAAATGGCAGTTTGCTGCAATTTTGTCTCCTTTTTGATGTGCTGCATTCTTCTTCTTTTCTTGCTGTATTTACGGATGTCACTTTGAAATGATTCCGCCTGCTTTAAATCACTTTCCCCTCTGAATGATATTTTTGTACACTACAGACTTAAATGACAACATTAAGGATGCAGATGAAAGGTACCTGACTGCTGTGCACTTATTTTGGTTGCCTTCTAAAACTTCTCTTAGTCAGAAACACTGAATGTAGTGGCTAGTAAAAACACGGTACAGTTCTGTAAATTTACCGTCTTATAACAGATAAACATTCATGTAGCAGTGTTACAGTATTATAAAATTCCAAAACGATTATTGTGTCTCACCCGCATAACAGCATCTATGGCATTTATTGGATATAATCTTTCAGTGTACACTATAAATAGGAAATACGGACTGAATGAGCTTCAAAGATGCAAGTGACATGGCTTTGTGGGGATGTAGACATTTTGAACCTACTGTAGAAAATGTAGCACCTGATATAAATAAGTATGCTATTTAGGTGTTATTGCTGTCTACCTTCACAAACATGATTATAAAAAAATTCCCAATAGCGACAAGTGTCCAATTAGTTATTCACAGTCATCACACACACAAACTTTTGCTGCTTTCATATGCAGTCTGCAACTGACGTCATAGCACAAGTTAGAGTGGTAAATAACCACGATAAAATGGTGTATTGCAAAGAGCTTGATTAATGTACTTGAAAACTATTAAGTAACACAACTTGTGGTACCTCAGACAGCAACAAATTCTGAGTTGCGAATGTTTGAGAACAGCTTCCGTTTACCCCTTACTAAAACTAGAGCAGCTCCGATCCCTTTTCTCCACAGATACTGTCATAGCACGTTTGCCTTTTCAGATTCATTGCTGATCATGTTGATGTCACTGTTCCACATGTTCCACAAGCACCAATAACACATTTGTTTTACTCTGCATACCCAGTGTAGCTCTAGGTATTCCAAAACACCAAAAAACATGTTTACTTGCAAAGTGTTGACTGCACAATGAGTAATACTATGCCGGGTGTATTGCAAAGAATATTTAAGACAGAATGATAAGCAAAACAATAGAAAGTGCACTAATTACCCACTGGGAAGGCTGTCTCTGCACTGGATCATTCAGGAACATCTTAAGCACTTACTAAGGATTGCTAAATATTGTCATTTGTGACTGCCTAAAATCTACTGTTAAAAATGCCAAAACAGCCAGCAAGTACAGCTATACAGCAGAGTATATTTGGCAACAACAAATATGTAGCTAACTGGCATGTTTCCAAGGTGGCAACCTTATATGAGGGGCAGCAGCTGACAACAGTACCCAAATATCAGTACCATGCAACAGCACCCAGGTACCAGTACCGTAAAACAGCACCCAGGTACCAGTACTGTACAACAGCAGCCAGGTACCAGTACTGTACAACAGCACCAAGGTAGAAGCACTGTACAACAGCATCCAGGTACCAGTACTGTACAACAGCATCCAGGCACCAGTACTGTACAACAGCACCCAGGTACCAGTACTGTATAACAGCACCCAAGTACCAGTACTATATAACAGCATCCAGGTACCAGTACTGTGCAACAGTACCCAGGTACTAGTACTGTACAAAAGCACCCAGACACCAGTACCGTGCAACAGCACCCCGGTACCAGTACCATACAACAGCACCCAAGTACCAGTACTGTTCCACAACACCCAGGTACCAGTACTATATAACAGCACCCAGGTACCAGTACTGTATAAGAGCACCCAGTCACAAGTCCCATGCAACAGCACCCAGGCACCAGTACCGTACAAAAGCACTCAGGCACCAGTACCTTGCAACAGCATCCAGGTACCAGTACCGTGCAACAGCACTCGGGTACCAGTACCGTGCAACAGCACCCAGGTAGCAGTACTGTACAACAGCACCCAGTTATCTGTACAGTACAACAGCACCCAGGTAGCAGCACTGTACAACAGTACCCAGGTACCAGTGTGGTACAACAGCAGCCAGGTACCACTGCGGTACAACAGCAGCCAGGTACCAGTACCAGTACTGTGCAACAGCATTCAGGTAGCAGTACTGTACAACAGCACCCAGTTACTAGTGCTCTGCAACAGCACCCAGCTACCAGTACTGTGCAACAGTACCCAGGTACATCAAACTGGGGCACACATGAAAACAGCATACTATATAATATACAGCATGTGATCACTATGTCTGTGGCAAATTATGTTGTTGGCAAACTACGTTTTATCACAGTAGTTGCCATTTTACATGGCTCAGTAAAAAACACAATGCTAAGTGTAGAACTGATGAGATTCATCCTGAAGACACAAATACATATACCATGTTTGTTTTTCATACAGGTAAGAAAATCTTGTGGAAATCTCCCATACTATGAACACAAATCCATCTTACTATACGTTACCTCAGAATCCAGTTAGTTAAGAGGCACCCAAAAGAAATAATGACTTAAAATATATAGATATTTTCAAACATACAGGGGGACATGGTTATATTTTTCTTATTTTCAAAAAAATGCCCAGCAACACATAGACATGCTTGTACCATACATAAAAATGTAAAAGTAATGAAAACTCACTTATAATATAAAGAGAGAGAGTTATTCCTGCCAGGCAAAATCCTTCAAAAAATCTCAGCGTACTAAACATGGTGATATCTACAGAGAGTGCCACAGTCAATCCAAAGACCAATATGAATGCAACCGAAAATATCAGCACAGGGCGACGTCCAAACCTAATGTCAAAAAGAAGAGAAAATAATACAGTAAGACATAAAGTTGACTATAACTTAGTTTATGTACAGCATTGGAAAAGTACTACATATTTAAAGGTGCCAGTTAAGCATATATACCCCAGTTTACTCTTTTATAAGTTAAAGTACTCTCCTGTCTCATGCGAACTTAATGTAGCCCATTATTCATTTAAATCCTTCTCTTGTACAAACTCAAGAAAATAATGAAGTGAAGTGAACAGAGAAGGGGAGGGAATAAGCTTGCGCCTCAGAAAATCCTTTAAAAATGTATTACCAAGCTGTTGACATTCACAGAAAGTGAGAACACTCACCTCCACACCAAAAAAAAAAGGAAACAACTAAACAGTTTCATCACTGGTAGTTACTGCTGGGTAGTAATATTTTCTGAGGGGAAAATCACCTCAAAGTTAAGTTTGTAACTCGTCAGTATGACACCTTGTATCAGCTGTCCCAGAATTCTACCAGTTGTGACCATGGTGCCGTTTTTCAGTTTTTGACGGTTTACAACATTTAATTCATTCATAAATACATACATACACACATATATCTGTTTTCTGTTATTATGTAAAGAACATATATGGCTTCTTTAGATTAATAGGCGATTACTAGGCAATCTATCTGCATACCATTTCAAGCCTAGCCAAAAACTCCTATTTAGAAGTTCCCTCTAGCCTCAAGAAGGGTAAGATAAGATAGACTGCAGGAAAATTTGAGATTGACTTTCCAATGATCTAGGGTTACTTTTAAGTTACAAGGATGCTGCTCTGCATGACATGATGTTGGAATTTGTTCCTCAGGAAACAGATTTTAATAGCATATGAATCAATTTTAGTTGATTCTACGAGTCTCAATCTGAATGATATGTATAGCCAAAATACCTGGAAAAAGGTGCATTACATTCTGTAGGTAAAACTCCCTTCCATATCATTGTTAGCTATAGCTCCCCCACCATGAACTACAAGAACCACTCTGCCTACCTGGACCTACTTGAGTCACTCACTATACAGTCAAACACCTTGGTCATGGGTGATTTCAACTATCCTTCCAGTGATTGGGATGCATATATCAGAAAAAACACACTCACCCTAAGGTTTCTGGACTTGTTTGTTAATACAAATACTCTAGAACAGATAGTCTGCACCCCCACAAGGGGCTTGAATGTCCTAGACTTAATAGTCACCAACATAGCGGGTCTCTGCACCACCCCCCCGTGTGTTACCCTCCCTGGTAATTCTGATCATGAATCAGTCTCATACGAAATAATGATCATACTGACCCCCCCCCACCACCCCCAACAGCAAAAAGGATAAAAATATTTTCCAAAGCAAACTATAGCCTCCTAAACACTGGCATAAATAGTGTCTGTCACGCCTCCTGCCACCACTGTCAACAAAGACTCCTATACAGAGGTGCACACAAATGCCCAGTATAAACACCTATACCAATGTGTAGACTCAGCTGTACCTGAACAGATCAAAACAAGGTCCTGACAAAAAAAAAAAAAAAAGACACCCTGATGAAATGAAGCATGTAGGTTATACGGGTCTATATTAGAACATCAAAGTTTCAAAACTTTGAATGTTCTAATATCGACCCCTATTCAGCAAAAGCTGAAAATATCGAAGCAACAGAAAACCAAATTTTTTCCTAGGGAAAGAATTTGGTTGTCCATTTCTGTTGCTTTGGTATTTTATTTATTTATTTATTCCAGTTTGATTACCACGGAAGTCCACTCGGTCAACATGGCCCATTTTCAGTGGAGGCCCGGGGAGAAAAGCTCTGAAAATGCATAAAAAATATTACATACAGGATTTTAACACAATCAAGAATTTAGAAAGCATTAAACATTTTGCAGAATACGATTTCAACAAATACAGGACAGTATGAGAGTACAATTCATACTTAAGTTATGGTTACTACATTTGCATAGTAGTATTTCTTAAAGATTCCTAAAAGATAGTTAAGGTTGAAAGGAAGGAGAAATTGTGGTAGCGTTTTGAGTGAAAGTATTAGAGATAGAAATTTCTGCTCTATATTTACAATATTTACATGTTTTGTTGAGCAGGTATAGTTATGGGAGTAGAAGGATTGTGTAGTTATTTACAAGTTTTGTTCAGCAAGTATAGCTGTAGGAGTGAAGGATTAGGTGGTATTTACCAGTTTTGGTGAGCAAATCTAGCTCTAGGGGTAGAAGTAGTTAAGTAGAGGGATAAAGCTGCAGGAGAATTGCAAAGAGAGAGATCGATATACTTGAAGGAATAAGTCCATAGGAGGAAGATAGGGTAAATGAATCAAAAAGAGGAGACTCATACTAGAAGTGGTCCCAGATTAAGTAGGCAGGAGGCAGGGGCATTTCTGTTTAGTAGACAAGTATTTGAAAAGTAGGGCCTTGAAATTTTCAGTGTTTGGGGTGGTTCTTAATGGGGGGGGGGTTCCATTTGTTTCCAAGGGCATAGGAGAGGAGCATCTGGTCGGCAAGATGTTTAGATTTGTGAATAGAAATTAAGTTCTGATGTTCAGATCTAAGGGCTCTGTTGGGAATATAAGGTGGAAGGATATTGGTTAGAGAAGGGCATTTAGCAGGATAAAATATGAGTGAGTGTGCTATGGAGAGTTGTAGGTAATCTAAGTAGTTTGGTAGTTCTAGCCAGTTCAGGGATTGTAGGGGGAGGCAGTGATAAGTGGAGTTTTTGGCTTTTGAGGCAAATTTAGCGATTTTATTGTAGCAGCTTTCTAGTTTAGAGGTGGTAGAGGAAGACAGGTTGGTTAGGAGAGGTGCACCATATAGTAAGGAAGGAAGGAGAAAAGTAGAGGCCAGAGTGTGCCTTGTTGTGTTAGAGAGAAAGTGGTTGTTCCTATACAACGTACCTAGCTTCTGGTGTTTTATTTTATGTTTTGTTGTACATGTACATCGAACTTTAGTTGTTCGTCAACAATTATGTCGAGAAGTTTAGCGGAATTGACGACTTCTATAGGTGTGCTTGTTTGGCTGAGGATTTTTTTGAAGGAGCAGTTCTTAGAAGGTGAGAATAGAATAATTTTGGATTTGCTAGCGTTAAGAGAGAGGTGGTTTTCAGTTTTGGAGAAGGCAGTCTGGGTTTTAGACAGCAGTTCAGGGAGGTTTGAGGTAGAGTCATCTACATATTGAATGATTTTGGTGTCGGGTATAGCAGTGTGGAAGTTATTGATGAAGATGTTAAATAGAATAGGGCTGAGGATGGATCCCTGTGGAACACCAGTGGGGGTGGGTAAGAAAGAAGAGATGGTGTTTTTCCATTTGACAGCCTGAGATCTTTCTGATAGGTAGCTGGAGAACCAGGAAAGAGTTTTTGGTGAGATGTGAAGGTTAGAGAGATGGTAAAGAAGATGGTTGTGGGAGACAGTGTCAAAAGCCTTGGACAGATCAAGTAGAACAGTAGATACTAGCTGTCCTGAGTCTCTGGCTTTATTAACAGTATCTAAGAAAGAGATTAGGGCTGTGTTGGTGCTGTGGCTAGGGCGGAAGCCATGCTGGGTGGGTGTGAAGAGGTTATTTTGCGTGAGAAATGGCATAAGTTGGAGGTGGATGCACTTTTCAAGGATTTTAGAGATCGAGGAGAGTAAGGCAATAGGGCTGAAGTTTGAGATGCAAGTATTGTTTCCTCCCTTGTGGAAAGGGAGGATGAAGGCTGAGCGCCAGAGTTTGGGGATGTAGGATTCTTTTATTGATCTCTTTATAATGATACTGATTGGGAGAGCGATCCCATCTGCGGCAAGTTTTAGATAGGGTGAGGGGATGTTGTCAAGTGCATTAGAGCATGGTTTGGGTTGGGATAGGAGTTTTTATATGAGAGTTGTAGAGACAGGTTTGAGCCCAAATAGTGGAGGATGGTTGTTTGGTGGGATTGGCTGGGGAGGGTGAAGATTGGCTGGGTTATTGTTAGGAAAGGATTTAGTGAGGGCAGAAATGGATTTGATGAAGAAAGAATTAAATTCAGAGCCTAGTTCAAGGTCAGTTTTGCTAGGGTTGGGGCAGGGGTTAGATTTTGAGCCTGGATGGAGAAGTGAGTTTATAGACCTCCAGAATTGTTTAGGAGTATTACGGTTGTTAGACTGGAGCTTAGTGTAGTAGATTTTTTTGTCTTTGTTGATTAGGTGTTTAGCAAGGTTGCAGAGCTGTTTGTATTGAAGTAATGTGTTGGGCAGGTTGTTTTTTGGTGAAGTTTGCATAGTTTGTCCCTTTGGTGCATAATTAGTTTGGTCTCTTTAGTAAGCCATGGAGCTGAATTATATTTGATCCTTTTATTTCTTGGGGGAACTACAAAGTTTAAAGTATCAAGGAAGACAGAGTTGAAATGGTCTACAGCTTTATCAAGGGGTAGGGAGTTTAACATGTGCCAGCTCATTTGTTTGAATAAATTAGAGAAGGTAATGGGGTTGAAATTGCTAAGGTTGCGAGTTTGGTTAAATTGATGCTGGTAAGGGGAAGAGGTGGTAGAGCGATGGATAAAGGCAGGGAGATGGTAACTAATGGTATCAGGAATAGTGCCAGAGTTGGTTATTCTGTTAGGGTTCGAGACGAGAATCCAGTCTAAGGTGGATCCTGGGGGATTATTTTTGTTAGGTAGGGTGATAGTGTGGATAGTCTGAGTGAAATTATAGAGATTGATGGATAGGGAGGGGGAGGGGCAGTTGAGTTTGTTCCAATCAATATTTACATCTCCTAAGATGTAAGTTTCATAGCTGATTTTTGTGGAAGCCCATTGGAGAATTTCTTCTAGTATTGATATATTATTTCCAGGGGAGATGTAGAGGGCAATGAAGCAGATATTTTTGTGCCTGTTTAATTTTAGTAGTCCAGCGGTTAGTTCAGTGTTCTGGAATTGTGGGATAGGAATTTGGAGTGGTATTAAGTTAAGAAGATTGGAATATACTAGGGCAGAGCCGCCACCTTTTTTATTAATTCTGTCATTTCTGAGAATGCGAAAACCTTGGGGCAGGATTTCTGAATCAGAGATGGAAGGTTTGAGCCAGGTTTCAGATATAGCTAGGATATCAGGTTGGTTGTGGCTTAGTCAGGAGTGAAATAGGTGAGATTTATTACTAAGACTTTAAGCGTTAATTTTAAAGATCCTTAGGGTATTATGTGGGGTGGAAAGGGTTGTGGGATTATTGGAGTTGTTACATGTAATGGGGCCAAGATTAGGGTGGATATCACCTGCTGGCATTAGTAGGAAGAGGGAGACATCCTTTTGGCATTTAGGTTTGTAAGGTGTAAGTTTGGGAAGGTTATAAATTAGAGTAGGAGACATTATCTTGGCTTTAGAGGAGAAGATTTTAGGATGGAATAGGATCAGAGGATTTGTTTGAATGAGGGAAGGTGAGATAAAGTGGAAATGAAATGCAGAATGAGGGTAGGGGAGAGTTTGTGTGGAGGTAGTTTTTGTTGGAAGAATAAGGCATGTCTGGGAGGAATATGAGGTAGCTTGGTGCAAGGGAATTAAGAAGAGAAGGAGGAGATAGGGGGCATGGGAGTAGTGGTGATTTAAAGAGAACATGTTAGAGAAGAGATGGGGAGGTAAGGATTATGATGAATGAGAAATATAGACTTTAAAAGGGAGTATAGGAGTGTATGAAGGAGGGGTTTATGTGAGAGAGTGTAGGAGTGTATGAGAGAGGGATTTATGTGGGAGAGGTAATGAGCAGAGTAAAGGTATTTGTTAATTGAGCTGTGGGAGTGTGGTAGTGGGAAAATAAAGCTGAGAGCATTGGGGGTGGGTGGGAATTGGGGACAGGGTAGGGGAGCAGAGTGAGCCCGCAGAGCGAATGGAGTGGGAAGAGTTAAAGAGGTGAGTGCAGCAGAAAAAGTATCAGCTAAGTCTAGTTTGCTAGCTATAGTAGAACGATTTAACTGCAGGTGCCAGGCAAGGTAGAGTAGGTTGACATTTCAGGAGGGTACTGCTATGTAAATCATATTCCCCAGGCTGCTATGGTCACCCTATGTGGGAAAGCATTGTCCCATATTACTATTATTGTAAATCATATTCCCCAGTCTGCTATGGTCACCATATGTGGATAAACATCGTCCTATATTACTGTTATGTAAATCATATTGCCCAAGCTTCTATGGTCACCTTATGTGGGAAAGGTAAACCTATGACACGGATGTCAAAGGTGACATGCACCATGATGTTTTGGATGACATGCCAGCAATCACCAACACCCGAGTTACCAAAGAGACAGCTTTTGCATTCATTACTCATGTGAAGTGCACTGAATTATTTTGTGCCAGGACCTTTTGACATGCCAAACCCTAAAGGTTCACCATCAGTGGCGTAGGGAGACAAGGACCTAACTATGGCTCAGGTAACCCAGTTTTGATTAGCTGCTTGTGTGTCTGAAGTGTCGGCAGGGAATGATGGGTGTGCCCATCATAGGGGGGAGGACATTCAAAGATGCTTCCTGAGGGAAGGTGTAGTTCACAGAGGGGGATGTCTCCCCCAAATAATGTTGACAGAGGGGTGAGGAAATAAAGGTAGGTTTTAACATACCTCCCCTCAGCAACAGAAGAAGTTGGTGGCACCCTTAAGATCCACGCCACCCTCAGCTCACTCAGAAAAATTTCCAGGGGAAGGAGGGAGGAGCAGGAATACCTAATGACAGACAGGGGCTCTATGATGGCTGTAAAATATGAGGCAGTGTGGGAGGAGGGGCAATACCTGAACTAACTCCTGCCTTTGCTCATGTACCTTGCCAGCATAATATGGACCTTCAAGCCACTACTACATCTATAAGGCACCTTAAACACAAACCACTTGAACAGATATATTATCTCACCTTCACTGCTCCATACATTTCTCTTTTTTCCACTATTTTCTCTAAATTTCCAGGTTCCTTATCTCTCCCTATCACCTTTTCCTACTTTCTCACCACTTATTGACATTTATTCTCCTTGCTCTTTCTTCTTTTCTTCCAAATGTAAGATTGATTCACACAATTTTAATACTGCATAAACTGAATACCACTATCAAATATCTTTATATAAATCCAAAAAACTCGAACGAAAACAAACTTGTAAAAATTAAACAAACCGTGAACAAGCAGTTGACAGTTGACAAAAAATATTTATTTGTTTAAAGCGCTTTTCGTCAGCTCTGTGGGCTGACTTCTTCAGAAACACAGCAACTGACAATATGAGCCATATAAAAAGGTTTGATCAATCAACCTACATCTATCAATTAGCAGCTTTCTCAAATTTAAAGCAGCAACCCCAATGACAGTTAACAAATGGCTAAATCCTATATTCTTAATACTAATGAAAATGATAAAAACAGAAGGAAACAGAAAACATGTACACTTATTAGTTTGAAACATATGTTCTTTTGTTAAAAAAATTATTATTAGATGTTTCAAAAAATATGAAAAATGTATATAATGTATTAAAATAAGCACTATGGTTTGGTTCAGAACAACACACGTCCATGAACCAACCTGAACAAGTAATATCATATTACTAAAATGTTGTGTAAATAAGTAATATTGTAGCTAAAATCCTAATAAAAAGTGAAGTACTATAATTTTCTGGTACAAAGATGATGGGAATATTATACGTATAGTAAGAAATTATATAGTATTCCCAGAAAATATGTTGTGCATTTAAGAAACTAGACCCTATATTAGGTTACAAGTTTCATGTCATACATATTGGTAGTAGTGCTAAAATTATCTTCTGGTACAAAGATAATGGGAATATTATATGTATAGTATGAAATTATATAGTATTCCCAGAAAATATGTTGTGTTTTTAATAAACTAGACCCTATGTTAGGTTACAAGTTTCATGTCATACATATTGGTAGTAGTATTAAAATTATAAAAATATCAAAATATCAAAGCAGTCATCTCTTAAGACTATTCAATTTCAATATACTTCCAATTGAACAAGAATCATTTATTCCAGGGTGGCTATACGCATTCAACTTCACCTGCCATTTTAGTTCTAGTTCCTCCAGTTTAAAATTTCTAGGGCCTCCCCTTGGGTCAATTCTCACATGGTCGATGACCATAAATCTAAAACCATGGTTTGAGTAGCCAGCTATATGTTTTGCAAGTGCATTCTCAAGTTTCCCTTTCCTAATGGCATACAGGTGTTCGTACATCCTTTCTCATAATCTTCTTTCAGTTTTACCGATATAGAATGCTGGACAGGATGTACACCTAGCTAGATAAGTAATAAATGTAGAGTTGCAGTCAAATTTACTCTTCAACTTAAATTTTAATCCATTCAGACAGAACGAGTTGCCTTCGTCTACGTATTTACAGTAGTTACAATTCAGACATTTATGCATACCAGGACATCTCACTGTAGATGTATCATGCCTTTCTAACAGAGTTTTAATGCTATTCCCTTTCCTATAAACTACCATAGGTCGTTCACCTAGCTTTTCATAGAGCTCGGGTTGCATTTTAAACAAGTCCCAGTTTTTCTTCAATATAGATAGACAAAGGGTACTCGTGCTGAAAGTGGTTATAAACTTAACATTGAAGTTATTGTTTAGTTGTTCACTATTTAATACCATACTCTTCTCATGTCCACACTGGCCCCTTTCCACCAAATTTGCAACACTGTCCATAATGGGTAATTTAGTGTTAGCTCTCAAAAGTGGCAAGTACACGTTATTACGTCTTTTGTCCATTACCTCCTGTGCTATTGGGTCAAGAAAGGTTTCGGGATAACCCCTATGGAGGAACATTTTCCATATGTCAGCACATTCCTTAAGAAAATCCTCATCCAAACTAACCATTCTAGAGGCTCTTACCTGCTGCCCTTTTACAACTGATTTCTTCTGGTGGTAAGGATGGCAGCTGGTATAATGAAGGAAGGTGTTCAAATATGTAGATTTTCTGAAAATATTGGCTGTAAACGCATTTCAATTATAATTTTTACTTAAGCAAATATCCAAATAAGCTATAGTGTCACATTGGAACGTGTCAGTAAATTGAAGGAAATCAGTGGTGTTGTCGAAGTATTCAATGACTTGATGACCGTCATTCTCACTACCTTTAAATAAAATAAAAATGTCATCCAAAAACCATGTATAAAACAGGAAAGTATCAGAGAACCTATTGCCTTTGAAAACAAACTCCGATTCCCAATAGGCCATTACCAAATTTGCTACACTTCCTCCGCAAGGCGAACCCATGGCAACCCCTATTTTTTGCAAAAAGAATTTGTTGAGGTACAAGAAATAGTTGTTTGTTAGGACCAAGTCCATAACCAAACCTTAGTGCTTATTTTAATACATTATATACATTTTTCTTATTTTTTGAAACATCTAATAATAATTTTTTTAACAAAAGAACATATGTTTCAAATTAATAAGTGTACATGTTTTCTGTTTCCTTCTGTTTATATCGTTTTCATTAGTATTAAGAATATAGGATTTAGCCATTTGTTAACTGTCATTGGGGTTGCTGCTTTAAATTTGAGTTAAGCTGCTAATTGACAGATGTAGGTTGATTGATCAAACCTTTTTATATGGCTCATATTTTCAGTTGCTGTGTTTCTGAAGAAGTCAGCCCACAGAGCTGACGAAAAGCGCTTTAAACAAATAAATATTTTTTGTCGACTGTCAACTGCTTGCTCACGGTTTGTTTTATTTTTACATCTTTATATAAATACCATCTTCCCACAGAATTCTATGCTTTAGACCATTACTGTGTGTTTATATTTTACTGTAGCATTTCATTAGAACTCTACATATTAGACTATTATTGTCTGTTATTCCTATTTTTCCTTAGATGTCTGTGTAATAGAACAATGCATTTTTTCCCATTGTTTGAAGCCTTTCTCCTTGAGCATCTGCTAAAAAGAGACTTTTGTTGTCCAATTGGACTATTCCAATAAACAATATAAATAAATACCCTAAACTCTTTCTTTCTCTTCATCTTCATATAAGTAAGACCAAATAAAGGCATCTTGTTGTTTGTAGTGGCTGTTTATATTTCATATAGAAAGTTCATATGTTTACCAAGCTGCTGACCTTCAAAAAGTTTACAAAGACTGTATTTCATAAAATGAACTTCATGGGTTCCTATCACGTGATCAAAAATTGTAAATGGTGAACGCGTATTGAGCGAACCCCATTGGTCGAAATGTCGTGCGCGTAACACGGAAATCACCGTAGGGAATATTTTCCCTTTACTTCAATGCAGTGCGATCTTGGACTAGGAATATTTAAGTAGTGGGGGTGTGGGGGCACAGCCCCCCCCCACATGAGGGGTACAGGGTTTAGGTAAGCATAGTTTTTAAATTTTTTTTTTTATTATATTTTCGAAATTTCAACATCGCTCATATGGTATCAATCATATGGTGTTCAATGTTTGAAACTTTCGAAAATATAATATAGACCCGAACTTCTTTAGTTATTTTTGGCTATAATAGTGAACAGAAATCTTCCTGCTAAAATGTGCTGAATCTTCTAAAGGCACAATGCCTCTGAATGATCAACTTTTGCATGTTGATAACTAGTTCTGAGCTGTTTGTTTGGAAAATAACACCACTTTATTATTCTCAAAAAATAGTGGATAGGTAAATGGCTATAACACCCCATCTACATTTCACTCACTACAGAAGTATATAAAAAGTTAATTCAGTAGTGCTAAAGTGTTTACAATGTGACTGGCTACATGTTTCAGGAGTCTGATTATAAGAATCATCTACAGTGCAACTTAGCTATGGGATCTTTCAACATTACCCAACAACATATTTCAAAAATTTCTACTATTACATGTTATGTTAAGCTAAAGCAGGACATTTGGTATATAATATCTAGTAAGGTTGCTTGCAACTTATTTCGTGACTATGTAGCAAGCTGGTCTCTTCTGTAACAGTAAATGATGAAGATATCTTCATTTACTGTTATTGTACATGTAATGCCTTTATTTTTTTAACTTTTCATAGCATATATCTTGCTATCATGTTAGGGAGTAGACCAGCATGTCACTATGATCTTGTGGCAGAGTTTGTGAGATAAGTATTTTATTTCATTTTATAATTGTCTGCCATTTTATTACAGTAGATTGTGTAAGTACTAAGCAAGTGTTATAGCGTATACTCAGCAGTCACATGAGCTGTGGTGTAACTTGTCTGTAAATACTTTATGTCTTTTTATTCATGTGGAGTGGAGTAACTAAGAGTTTTCCCTACCTGTATTTTCTAGTGCATTACAGATCATTTAATTTATTTTTTTTTTTAGGTGGATAGTCTTATTTTTACTGCTGTTTCTAAAGGGAAAATAGGACAGGAGTTTTGCTGCTGTTTCTAAAAGGAAATGAGACAGGAGTTTTGCAGGCCTGCAGCATAACTGCAGCAAGAGTTATGCCGTATTAGCCTCCTAGGTCTACTGCAGCTTTCAGTGAGTTATTTGCTAAAATGGCTCAGCATAACTTTGGACAAGGTTCAATATTAATTATATGCATCAGTGCGCATGATTAAAGCCTAGCCAACTAGGAATGCACAAATTGGCTCAGTCTCTAGGAGAAAGGAACAACATTTGTTTATAGTGTAATCTCAAACTGCTACCAGCATAGGTAACTGTATTGAAGAGGTGATACTACCTGATGTATAACTCCCTGGGTCAATACAAACCTCAAAATATAATGGAAATAGACATTTCCTATACCATGAACAGACAACAGTATACATAAATGTCTTGCTGAATTCTGCATGGCATGCACGTGCTACCAAACAGCAAGGAGTGATGAAAACCCTTAATACATGAGAGAGCAAGACAAAAAAAAAACTTTCAGATGGTGTGGGGCAAACTAATTTGCATCCAAGAAATAGAGGAAGTACTAGCCATGCATATGCTTTTTCTTGGCTGCATCACACTAAAAAAAATCATATACTTTTCATAACATCCACACATGCAGCATAAACATCCCTGTAGCATTTTAGCACTTACTAAGAATGTTTAATTTGTCTAACGCAAAATGACCTGAAGGGGTAGACATACTGATATGACTTTGAGACATGGCTAAAACTTTTCTTTCCAACATATTGCAACGCCCCCCAGAAAAATGAATTATACCTTATCTGCTTCTTCTGGATTCCATTTACTGTGAAAATATATATATATCTTACTGCTGACAAATCAATACAAGTGCACTCTGGATGAGGGCTGCATCTTTTATCCTAAAAGGAAGTCATATAAACACTCCAAAGTAAATAAAAGTATAATGTGTCATGCCAGTCTGTCACGATTAAATGCAGGCAATACTCTAAATACGATAGCTATGTATAAAGAGGTATATAATATTTTAATTTCTCTTTGACAGTCCTCAGTAAATCTCAGTGAATAAAACTGAAGCATTCAAGTGTAAAATCCAATTAAAACTGCCATTTTGCATTTAAGGATTTAAATGCATCATAAAGGTGAAGTTGACAACAACATATTGCTTGGTACGGTGCAGGGAATTTTGACAGCAGCATCTTTACAGGGGCAACATTTTCTTTGTTTTTCTGAAGCAATATGCATGATTCTCAGTTGAAATGTAACAGCAACTTACTTCAGATATATGATGAGCGTGTAAGCCAATCACATCCTGAAGTGACATCTTGTATCCTGTCGTAACAGAAATCAGTGTTAAGGCAAGTTATCAGTCTAGCATACACTGATGGGCATTCTGACATACTGATTATGCCAACATTTAAGGGATTACACCTCTAAAACACTTCAATATTTTACTACAATGTTTTGGACAGTAATTATGGGGTCTATATTAGATAAACAAAAGTTTATTTAATCAAACACTGACATCATCGAAAATCCCTGAACTCGAAATCGCAATTATGGGGGGCTGTGCCCCCCACAAAATATACATTCCAAAGCCAGGACCACACTACAGTGAGGAAAGGGCAAATATTCCCATCTTCACTGTACCGTGATCTCACAATTGCAATTTCGAGTTCTGGGATTTCCAATGATGTCAGCGTTCGATTAGATAAACTTTCGTTTATCTAATATAGACCCTAATTATGGACAATCAGTTATTACTACAGTTAAGATTATGTTTTCATGCATAAAATAAAATGGAGCAATTGCACATTGAACTTCTGAATGTCAAATTCATAGTTCCTGGATTTATTTATTCTTTTTTATTATGCAAACATTATAAATTTTTCACTTACATGGAAAAATAGTGATATTTGGGGCTTATATTATGAAAGCATACTACATTTATGATTTTTATGCTTTAACTTGAAATCCAAAAACTATTATGTCTTCATCATTTTTATAAACTATCAGAAACATTAGTTTCTCCTTTTTTCACTCAGACACTACCCTCCTAATGAGGAAATATACTTCCTCTGATGTTTTTTTTAATATAGAGATTATACACTTCACGTATACAGCCACACCACCCCTGTTAATCCACATTAACAGCTGTCTAACTGTGATTAAGAGAGAGCAGTAGACAAAGGTTTTTAGCTAGTTACTAGGCATACTGTCCAGGAGACCACTGAGATGAATCTCCTGCATATCCACAAAACAAACAGTACCAGAATTACCCATTCTAAAGACTTAAACCTTGCCGGTGACACAAATAGGACTTGTTGGAGAGATAGGTCTGCATCCCAGAGACTACCCCATCTATGGAACAGGCTCCCCATCCATGTGAAGCAGAGTTCCTCCCTAACCTAATTCAAGTGCAACTTTGACAACTGGATTGGAAACCAGAAATTCATCCCTGGTTTGGCACCTATGTCTCTGATGCAAACAAGTAACCTGCAAATGGTTCATCTCCAACCTATGAATCTATGACAATATTTTCCCCAAAATTCCAAATTGTCCCAAAATAGAAAATAATAGTAACCATTTACTTTGATACAGAGGCATTAGCAATGAAGAATTAAATTTTGCTAAGAAATCATATTATTTTGAGTTTTTGGGTGCAGTTCTCCTTTAAATGACTTCCCCTGAGTAACAGAATATGCCAATGGAGGCTGAAGGAAATAAAACCCAGCATACAGGAAGCAGCATATAGCCTTGACACTCTTCACTAACTGCCTTCCATCTCCCAAGAATAACCTTGTCATTTCTGAGTACACAACTGATGTTAGACTCTGATCAGGTAAAGAGACATTCTGGCCATGGTAATTTATTTCAGCTTGACTCAGACACATAGGTTCACAGGTAGGTACTAGGCTATCGGCCCAAGGGCCTACATAAGCCTAACCAGCAAGGTTCCATAGCTTATGCCACCCAAGAAAGTTATTTTCCTGTGCCACTGTCCAGCAGAGACACAGACGTGATCCCCAGGGTGTATTTCCTATTTCCCATCCACTCATCAAGATTTTTCTTGAAGAGTGCTAATGAAGAACTTTGCTTGACATAGATGGGTAGCTTGTTCCAGAGTATAGGAAGTCTCTGGGACAGGAATCTATCCCTCCAGCGTGTCACAAAGTACCCTGACAAATTAGACTTACAATTACCTACCTTTATAGGCACACAACCTTTCTAACCCCACCAGAGAAACAGACATGCTTTGACTGGATATATATCTGATGCTTAACTGAGATGAAGTAAAACAGGTAATGTACATGGTAATGCACTTCAACTTGCTACATTCAGACAGCTGCACTGTCACTTCCTGTAAAGCCACATAGATGACCACTTGACTATAAACAAGTAATTGTTTTATTTTCTGTTTTCAATAACAGCTTGCCTCTACTAAAATAACTACACCATGTGTTCACCTGATGTCAGAATATGATGAAGTGAAAAATATTGTCTGAAGTTAAACATTTTAACTAATCTCTCTGACTTCACAAGTGAACTGATAATCAATTAACTGGGGCCAAGTAAATATAATGTCCCATAATTTGACAGTGTCCCCACAATGCAACTTCTTTTTCATGGGCACCTATGATCAGCATGCAATAAACTAAAATGAATAATGGCCACCTGAATTTCAACGTGTTTTTCTAAGATACATGCAAACCACCCTTTCTTGACAGACCAGAGTGATAATTCTGAAACTGTGATAAATAACTGTTGTTTGTTTCCACATAATGCTTGCATCTCTGCAACCCATCTCCATAATGATATCTTTCTTTCTGTGCATATCTATAGAAATAACGCAGCTGAACACAGGCTCCCTTAACAAGTGGCGTGTAAAACTGCTGCACAAATGCCAATGATGCGTAAACGTCTGTGGAAACTTCCTTGTAATCACAGGAGATACAACTCTGATAGTCCAAAAAGCACGAATATTTAAAAACCACAAATATTTATTGCACAATACACGTTAAATCATTAAGCGCTTTCACCCACTCATAACGTAGGCTTCATCAAAACATCTTGTGAATAAATTCTGTAACTTATATATTGTAATTTTGGTGCCAAGACTAAATGCCACATAAAATTAAAGTGATATACACTAAAATGCATCAAAAAGACTGTATCAGTCTTCTCATTAAAACACATCATAAATCCTAACATACAATTCCTAAAACACATAGAAAATTATGAAATATGAAATCCAATAATAATATTGCACAATATATTAAAAATGTTCTAATATACATTTCATAGATATACTCTCATTTAAACCATCTGTTAGTATTTGCCAATAACTTTCCTTATATGACAAATAATTTTTTATGTTACCCCCACCCCTAGGATTGGGTTTAACCATCTTTAAAATGTCTAAATTTGAACAAATGAAAGCAACAATGACCACAGTAATATATTAAATTTTGTTATTCTTAAGAACAAGCACTGCCTTTCCTTGTTCAGACATACTGAAGACTGTCCTTTCATTAGACACATAGCTTGCCTCCCTACCCAGAAAATAACCACTTCCTGGGTATGATGATGTTTGAATGTGTGCAAGTGAAATACATTATGGCCAGTGAGATATTTCAACTTGCTTATTTCACACAACAGATTCTGAATCAGGTGTTGTTCTGTTCCAGGTACATGATTAGAGCAATTGTGTAATCCCCTTGATCTGTCACGTAATGCCCATCTCAAGTTATATCTGAAAACATCCAATTATACTGATGCTATTATATCCAAATATCTGACACGTAGCTGTACCTACCTGCACAATGCTCACAACAGATGCAAGACCAGCAACTCAATATGCCAATGCTGTTCTCACTCAAACACCAACACCCGCATATTTTACCAGGCAGTAATGGCCTAACATCAAAAGAATCACTCACATTAATAATACCATACTACTAATGTACACGGTGCAAAATCAAAAGAATCTCTCACTTTACTGACACCGTACTACTAATGTACACTGGTGCAACACAAAAAGAATCTGCCACTTTAATGATACCGTACTACTAATGTCCACTGGTGGTACATCAAAAGAATCTTTCAATTTAATGATCCATACTACTAATGTACACTGGTGTAACATCAAAAAAATCTTTCACTTTAATTATACCATACTACTAATGTACACTGGTGTAACACAAAAAGAATCTCTCACTTTAACAATACCGTACTACTAATGAAAACTGGTGTAACATCAAAATAATCGCCCACTTTTAATGATATCATACTATTAAATGTCTACTGGTGTAATATCAAAATAATCTCTGACTTTAATGATACCATACTACTAATGTACATTGGTGTTACATCAAAAGAATCTCTCAGTTTAATGATACCGTACTACTAATGTAGACTGGTATAACATCAAAAGAATCTCTCACTTTAAATGATACTGTACAACTAATGTGCATTGGTGTAACATCAAAAAAATCTCTCACTTTAATGATACCGTACTACTAATGTGCACTGGTATAACATCAAAAGAATCACTCACTTTAATGATACTGTGCTACTAATGTACACTGGTGTAAAATCAAAAGAATCTCTCACCTTAATGATAATTTACTACTAATGTACACTGGTGTAACATCAAAAGAATGTCTCACTTTAATGATACCATACTATTAATGTACACTGGTGTAACATAAAAAGAATCTCTCAGTTTAATGATACTGTACTACTAATGTACAGTGGTGTAACATCAAAAGAATCTCTCACTTTAATGATACTGTACAACTAATGTTCATTGGTGTAACATCAAAATAATCTCTCACTTTAATAATACTGTACTACAAATGTACATTGGTGTAACATCAAAAGAATGTCTCACTTTAATGATACCATACTATTAATGTACACTGGTGTAACATAAAAAGAATATCTCAGTTTAATGATACTGTACTACTAATGTACACTGGTGCAACACGAAAAGAATCTCTCACTTTAATGATATCGTACTACTAATGTCCACTGGTGGTACATCAAAAGAATCTTTCAATTTAATGATCCGTACTACTAATGTACACTTGTGTAACATCAAAAGAATCTTTCACTTTAATTATAACATACTACTAATGTACACTGGTGTAACACGAAAAGACTCTCTCACTTTAATGATACCGTAACTACTAATGAAAACTGGTGCAACATCAAAAGAATCTCTCACTTTTAATGATATGATACTATTAATGTCCACTGGTGTAATATCAAAATAATCTCTGACTTTAATGATACCATACTACTAATGTACATTGGTGTTACATCAAAAGAATCTCTCAGTTTAATGATACCGTACTACTAATGAAGACTGGTGTAACAACAAAAGAATCTCTCACTTTAATGAACCGTACTACTAATGTACACTGGTGTAACAACAAAAGAATCTCTCACTTTAATAATACTGTACTACTAATGTACACTTGTGTCACATCAAAAGAATCTCTCAGTCTAATGATACCGTACTACTAATGTAGACTGGTATAACATCAAAAGAATCTCTCACTTTAAATGATACTGTACAACTAATGTACATTGGTGTAACATCAAAAAAATCTCTCACTTTAATGATACCGTACTACTAATGTGCACTGGTATAACATCAAAAGAATCACTCACTTTAATGATACTGTGCTACTAATGTACACTGGTGTAAAATCAAAAGAATCTCTCCCTTTAATGATACTGTACTACTAATGTACACTGGTGTAACATGAAAAGAATGTCTCACTTTAATGATACTGTACTACTATGTACACTGGAGTAACATCAAAAGAATTTATCACTTTAATGATACCGCACTACTAATGTACACTGGTGTAACATCAAAAGAATCTCTCACTTTAATGATACCATACTACTAACGTACACTGGTGTAACATCACACAAATCTTTCAGTTTAATGATACCATACTATTAATGTACACTGGTATAACATCAAAAGAATCACTCACTTTAATGATACCGTACTACTAATGTACACTGGTGTAACATCAAAAGAATCTCTCACTTTAATGATACCGTACTACTAATGTACACTAGTGTAACACGAAAAAAATCTCTCACTTTAATGATACCGTACTACTAATGTACACTGGTGTAACAACAAAAGAATCTCTCACTTTAATGAACCGTACTACTTATGTACACTGGTGTAACAACAAAAGAATCTCTCACTTTAATAATACTGTACTACTAATGTACACTTGTGTCACATCAAAAGAATCTCTCAGTTTAATGATACCATACCACTAATGTACACTTGTGTAAAATCAAACAAATCGCTCACTTTAATGATACCGTACTACTAAGGTACACTGGTGTAACATCAAAAGACTGTCTCACTTTAATGATACCATACTATTAATGTACACTGGTGCAACATAAAAAGAATCTCTCACTGAAATGATACTGTACAACTAACGTACACTGGTGTAAGATCACACAAATCTTTCAGTTTAATGATACAGTACTAATGTACACTGGTATAACATCATAAGAATCACTCACTTTAATGATACCATACTACTAATGTACACTGGTGTAACATCAAAATAATCTCTCCCTTTAATGATACCGTACTACTAATGTACACTGGTGTAACATCAAAAGAATCTCTCAATTTAATGATACCGTACTACTAATGTACACTAGTGTAACACAAAAAGAATCTCTCACTTTAATGATACCGTACTACTAATGTATACTGGTGTAACATCAAAAGAATCACTCACTTCAATGATACCATACTAGTAATGTACACTGGGGTAACATCAAAAGAATCTCTCTTTAATGATACTGTACTACTGATGTACACTGGAGTAACATCAAAAGAATCTATCACTTTAATGATACCGCACTACTAATGTACACTGGTGTAACATCAAATTAATCTCTCACTTTAATGATACTGTACTACTAATGTACACTGGTGTAACATCACACAAATCTTTCAGTTTAATGATACCGTACTACTAATGTACACTGGTGTAACATCAAAAGAATCTCTCACTTTAATGATACTGTACCACTAATGTACACTGGTGTAACATCAAAAGAATCTCTCACTTTAATGATACTGTACTACTAATGTACACTGGCGTAACATCAAAAGAATCTCTCACTTTAATAATACTGTACTAAAATGTACACTGGTGTAACATCAAACGAAACTCACTTTAATGATACTATACTACTAATGTACACTTGTGTCACATCAAAAGAATCTCTCAGTTTAATGATACCATACCACTAATGTACACTGGTGTAACATCAAACAAATCTCTTACCTTAATGATACCATACTACTAATGTACACTGGTGTAACATCAAAAGAATCTCTCACTTTAATAATACTGTACTACAAATGTACACTGGTGTATCATCGAAGGGAATAGAGAAACAATGGGAGATTTTGTCATTGAGATCAATAAACAAGTTGGTTTTTTAAAATTTGAATTAGGGAATTCTGGATTATCTGTCAATTTCTTGGATGTCTCTTTGAGATGGGACACCTTTGAAAGTAAATTCAACAGTAGAATACATCGTAAAGAGACTTTCACAAATAGCTATCTTCATTTTGATAGTGCCCATGAAAAACATACTATCAAAAACATACCAAAGGGACAGTTTATCAGGGCCTGTCGTATGACCTCTTCGAACAGGACTTGTTTGATGAAATTTTTTTCATCAAAAATCTGTTTTTAAAGAGGGGGTATCCCACCACTTTGTTGGACGACACTATAACATTGGTTTTAAGTAGGAGAAACATCAATTATCCAGCTATTTTGGATTACAAGGTGGAAACAAATACTGATGTATTAACTTTTAATACATCCACTAACACAGGCGTTGGTGGTCCTGTTTGCTCCTTGGGAATGAGTACAGATGGGCTGGCTATAAAAAATTTGATCGAAAGAAACTGGAGAATCATTCAAGGGAATGATGATGAGTGTTAGGTGAGAAACCAGTTTTTGTTTTTAGAAATACCTTTAATATTAAAAAGGCATTGGAGGCTAATTATACACCAATAGTTAATAATAAAACAAATACAAAGGGTGTTTTTCCTTGTTACAATTGTAACATGTGTCGATTTTTGTCTTTAGGGCCATTAATAGTTATTGAAACTATTGATAAGACTATTTCGATACCTGAATATGTTAATTGTTGTACAAAGGGGGTGGTTTACATTGGGTTATGTTGTACATGTCCAGCTTTTTATGCTGGTATGACGACCAGATGTTTAAAAACACGCATTCGTGAGCATTTATATAGTATCAAGACTCACGATGAAACCAATGCCTTATTTAAACACTCGTATGTAGTAATTTTAAAAATTTTTTATTTTCTGTTCTTGAAGTCTGTAAATCTGATTTAAGGGGGGGGGGGATTTTAGAAATTTTGTTGAACAAAGGGAAGCACTGTGGCAGGTCCGATTAAATTCTGACAGATACCCTGGCTTGAATGGGACCATTAATATTAAATGTTTTTTAAAGAATGGCAAGTTGAGTATTAACAAAAATAACACTGCTTCCTTGTTCAAATAATATGCATTTGCACCTTAATGTTGTTGGATACATTTTAATTAATGTTTTTTACTGGTTAATTGATTAATTGATGTGCTATTTAAGGATGGTTGTTTTTTATGGTGTGTATTCTGATGAAGTCTTCTGACGAAAGCGGAAATTAAACTGATTCTACGCTATTTTTGGTGGTCAAGCCTCATTGCTTTTGCCTTTTAGACTTGCGTTCTGTTTCCCCGCCTTGGATTTTTTTGGTTACACTGGTGTAACATCAAAAGAATCTCTCCCTTTAATGATACCGTACTACTAATGTACACTGGTGTAACATCAAAAGAATCTCTCACTTTAATGATAATGTACTACTAATGTACACTGGTGTAACATGAAAAGAATGTCTCACTTTAATGATACTGTACTACTATGTACACTGGAGTAACATCAAAAGAATCTATCACTTTAATGATACCGCACTACTAATGTACACTGGTGTAACATCAAATTAATCTCTCACTTTAATGATACCGTACTACTAATGTACAGTGGTGTAACATCACACAAATCTTTCAGTTTAATGATACCGTACTACTAATGTACACTGGTGTAACATCAAAAGAATCTCTCACTTTAATGATACTGTACTACTAATGTACACTGGTGTAACATCAAAAGAATCTCTCACTTTAATAATACTGTACTAAAGATGTACACTGGTGTAACATAAAACGGAACTCACTTTAATGATACTATACTACTAATGTACACTTGTGCCACATCAAAAGAATCTCTCAGTTTAATGATACCATACCACTAATGTACACTGGTGAAACATCAAACAAATCTCTCACCTTAATGATAATTTACTACTAATGTACACTGGTGTAACATCAAAAGAATGTCTCACTTTAATGATACCATACTATTAATGTACACTGGTGTAACATAAAAAGAATCTCTCAGTTTAATGATACTGTACTACTAATGTACAGTGGTGTAACATCAAAAGAATCTCTCACTTTAATGATACTGTACAACTAATGTTCATTGGTGTAACATCAAAATAATCTCTCACTTTAATAATACTGTACTACAAATGTACATTGGTGTAACATCAAAAGAATGTCTCACTTTAATGATACCATACTATTAATGTACACTGGTGTAACATAAAAAGAATATCTCAGTTTAATGATACTGTACTACTAATGTACACTGGTGTAACATCAAAAGAATCTCTAAATTTAATAATACTGTACTACAAACGTACACTGGCGCAAAATCAAAAGAATCTCTCACTTTACTGACACCGTACTACTAATGTACACTGGTGCAACACGAAAAGAATCTCTCACTTTAATGATATCGTACTACTAATGTCCACTGGTGGTACATCAAAAGAATCTTTCAATTTAATGATCCGTACTACTAATGTACACTTGTGTAACATCAAAAGAATCTTTCACTTTAATTATAACATACTACTAATGTACACTGGTGTAACACGAAAAGACTCTCTCACTTTAATGATACCGTAACTACTAATGAAAACTGGTGCAACATCAAAAGAATCTCTCACTTTTAATGATATCATACTATTAATGTCCACTGGTGTAATATCAAAATAATCTCTGACTTTAATGATACCATACTACTAATGTACATTGGTGTTACATCAAAAGAATCTCTCAGTTTAATGATACCGTACTACTAATGAAGACTGGTGTAACAACAAAAGAATCTCTCACTTTAATGAACCGTACTACTAATGTACACTGGTGTAACAACAAAAGAATCTCTCACTTTAATAATACTGTACTACTAATGTACACTTGTGTCACATCAAAAGAATCTCTCAGTTTAATGATACCGTACTACTAATGTAGACTGGTATAACATCAAAAGAATCTCTCACTTTAAATGATACTGTACAACTAATGTACATTGGTGTAACATCAAAAAAATCTCTCACTTTAATGATACCGTACTACTAATGTGCACTGGTATAACATCAAAAGAATCACTCACTTTAATGATACTGTGCTACTAATGTACACTGGTGTAAAATCAAAAGAATCTCTCCCTTTAATGATAATGTACTACTAATGTACACTGGTGTAACATGAAAAGAATGTCTCACTTTAATGATACTGTACTACTATGTACACTGGAGTAACATCAAAAGAATTTATCACTTTAATGATACCGCACTACTAATGTACACTGGTGTAACATCAAAAGAATCTCTCACTTTAATGATACCATACTACTAACGTACACTGGTGTAACATCACACAAATCTTTCAGTTTAATGATACCATACTATTAATGTACACTGGTATAACATCAAAAGAATCACTCACTTTAATGATACTGTACTACTAATGTACACTGGTGTAACATCAAAAGAATCTCTCACTTTAATGATACCGTACTACTAATGTACACTAGTGTAACACGAAAAAAATCTCTCACTTTAATGATACCGTACTACTAATGTACACTGGTGTAACAACAAAAGAATCTCTCACTTTAATGAACCGTACTACTAATGTACACTGGTGTAACAACAAAAGAATCTCTCACTTTAATAATACTGTACTACTAATGTACACTGGTGTAACATCAAAAGAATCTCTCAGTTTAATGATACCATACCACTAATGTACACTTGTGTAAAATCAAACAAATCGCTCACTTTAATGATACCGTACTACTAAGGTACACTGGTGTAACATCAAAAGACTGTCTCACTTTAATGATACCATACTATTAATGTACACTGGTGCAACATAAAAAGAATCTCTCACTGAAATGATACTGTACAACTAACGTACACTGGTGTAAGATCACACAAATCTTTCAGTTTAATGATACAGTACTAATGTACACTGGTATAACATCATAAGAATCACTCACTTTAATGATACCATACTACTAATGTACACTGGTGTAACATCAAAATAATCTCTCCCTTTAATGATACCGTACTACTAATGTACACTGGTGTAACATCAAAAGAATCTCTCAATTTAATGATACCGTACTACTAATGTACACTAGTGTAACACAAAAAGAATCTCCCACTTTAATGATACCGTACTACTAATGTATACTGGTGTAACATCAAAAGAATCACTCACTTCAATGATACCATACTAGTAATGTACACTGGGGTAACATCAAAAGAATCTCTCCCTTTAATGATACTGTACTACTGATGTACACTGGAGTAACATCAAAAGAATCTATCACTTTAATGATACTGTACTACTAATGTACACTGGTGTAACATCACACAAATCTTTCAGTTTAATGATACCGTACTACTAATGTACACTGGTGTAACATCAAAAGAATCTCTCACTTTAATGATACTGTACCACTAATGTACACTGGCGTAACATCAAAAGAATCTCTCACTTTAATAATACTGTACTAAAAATGTACACTGGTGTAACATCAAACGAAACTCACTTTAATGATACTATACTACTAATGTACACTTGTGTCACATCAAAAGAATCTCTCAGTTTAATGATACCATACCACTAATGTACACTGGTGTAACATCAAACAAATCTCTTACCTTAATGATACCATACTACTAATGTACACTGGTGTAACATCAAAAGAATCTCTCACTTTAATAATACTGTACTACAAATGTACACTGGTGTATCATCGAAGGGAATAGAGAAACAATGGGAGATTTTGTCATTGAGATCAATAAACAAGTTGTTTTTTTAAAATTTGAATTAGGGAATTCTGGATTATCTGTCAATTTCTTGGATGTCTCTTTGAGATGGGACACCTTTGAAAGTAAATTCAACAGTAGAATATATCGCAAAGAGACTTTCACAAATAGTTATCTTCATTTTGATAGCGCCCATCAAAAACATACTATTAAGAACATTCCAAAGGGACAGATCATTAGGGCCTGTCGTATGACCTCTTCCGAACAGGACTTGTTTGATGAAATTTCTTTCATCAAAAATTTGTTTTTAAAGAGGGGGTATCCCAGTATTATGTTGGATGATACTATAACATTGGTTTTAAGTAGGAGAAACATCAATTATCCAGCTATTTTGGATTACAAGGTGGAAACAAATACTGATGTATTAACTTTTAATACATCCACTAACACAGGCGTTGGTGGTCCTGTTTGCTCCTTGGGAATGAGTACAGATGGGCTGGCTATAAAAAATTTGATCGAAAGAAACTGGAGAATCATTCAAGGGAATGATGATGAGTGTTAGGTGAGAAACCAGTTTTTGTTTTTAGAAATACCTTTAATATTAAAAAGGCATTGGAGGCTAATTATACACCAATAGTTACTGATCCTACAGATATTGCCAACATACTGGCTGACAGGTTCAGTGCAAACTCCCCCCCCCTCCCCCAAAAAGGAGAGATATCTATACCAAGCGATTGCAGCCCCCAAACATCTCCAACGCCCAAGTGAGAACTGCTCTCCAAAGCAAAACACAGCATCCATGGGACCTGATGGTGTCCCCGCTGTGTGCTCCACTTAACTCAACGAGGAATTAAACCCACAGCTAGGACAGCTGTTTAATCATAGTCTTACCTCTGGATACGCACTCCAGGAGTGGCGACTGCAACTGTGGTCCCACTTCACAAAGGCGTGCCTCCACCGACCCTGGAAATTACCGCCCATTAGCTTGACAAGCCTTATCTGCAAAGCCATGGAGAGGATCATAATGGACCTCATAAATAAAGACATGGGAATTTGCAGACTTTGGATCCATCCCAGTTTGGCTTTGTCAAAGGCAGATCATGCCTTCTAAACTTGGTTGACTTTTTTGAAACAGTCACCAAAGCCATTGATGAGGGAAAGGCAGTCCATACAGCCTACCTCGATCTGGCGAAGGCCTTCGATACAATACCCCACTCGGGTATCATTGAAAAGCTCATCAGCTTAAATGTTAACCCATACATCACAAGATGGGTTGCAAACTGGCTGAGTGACAGAACCCACAGGGTCAGAGTTGCTGGCGCCATGTCAGACTCAAAGCCTGTCACAAGTGGTGTACCACAGGGCTCAGTCCTGGGCCCACTCTTGTTTGGCATCTACTTTCAAGTACAAGCAAAACAGGAGGGTTATGGCTGACAAAGTTTGCAGATGACTGCAAACTGGGCCTATAGTAGAAAACACATCTGACACAGATATCCTTCAGAAGGGTCTCACAGAAATGGATAACTGGTGCCAGAGCCATGGCCTAAAGTTAAATGCCAAAAAATGCATAGTCATACCCTTCGGGAAAAACAAGGTTACCCCTAGCTACCAAATAGGTGGCAATCCACTGAGCACAGAAGAAGTTATCAGGGACCTGGGGACCCAGGTTGATAGTAGTCTGTCATTCGACACCCATGTAGCTAAAGTAGTTAGGAAGACCTTCTACATTGCCCACCTTATCATGAAGGATTCTCATCTAGATCAAGGAGGTCATAGTCTCTCCATACTCATCACTCATCAGACCAATGATTGAGTACAATGCCCCATTCGGAATGTATCTGACCCGACACTTGCAGCAGCTGGAGAGGCCACAAAGGTTCCTCACCAAAAGGATAAAGGGTCTCAAACATCTGTCCTATGCTGCCCGACTGAAAGAACTCCAGCTCTATTCAGTCGCCACCGCTTTGCTCAGAGGTGACCTTTGCCTAACATACAAGGCCATGTCAAACCCAGATTTGATGAATATGCTTCACCTCAAAAATCTAGATCCGTCAGAGCCACAAGGGCGGGAGACTTAAACTCTACACGGCTATTAATAGGACGTGCTGGAGGGATAGATTCATCACCCAAAGACTCCTATGCTGTGGAATAAAATCCCGGTATATGTGAGGCAGAGCACCTCGCTGGCCTTGTTCAAGAGAAATCTTGACCAATGGATGGGAGATCACAGATATACCCCAGGGATTACCTCAGTGTCACTGCTCAACAGAGGCACAGCAAAATAATGGGTATAGTTCCCCATACTAAAGGGGTGGCGTAAGCCACAAAACTATGGGCTAGGCTTGTAAATGCCCTCGGGCAGATAGCCTAGTATGAACCTATGAACAAATACAAAGGGTGTTTTTCCTTGTTACAATTGTAACATGTGTCGATTTTTGTCTTTAGGGCCATTAATAGTTATTGAAACTATTGATAAGACTATTTCGGTACCTGAATATGTTAATTGTTGTACAAAGGGGGTGGTTTACATTGGGTTATGTTGTACATGTCCAGCTTTTTATGTTGGTATGATGACCAGATGTTTAAAAACACGCATTTGTGAGCATTTATATAGTATCAAGACTCACGATGAAACCAACGCCTTATTTAAACACTCTGTTGTATGTAGTAATTTTAAAAATTTTTTATTTTCTGTTCTTGAAGTCTGTAAATCTGATTTAAGGGGGGGGGATTTTAGAAATTTTGTTGAACAAAGGGAAGCACTGTGGCAGGTCCGATTAAAATCTGACAGATACCCTGGCTTGAATGGGACCATTAATATTAAATGTTTTTTAAAGAATGGCAAGTTGAGTATTAACAAAAATAACACTGCTTCCTTGTTCAAATAATATGCATTTGCACCTTAATGTTGTTGGATACATTTTAATTAATGTTTTTTACTGGTTAATTGATTAATTGATGTGCTATTTAAGGATGGTTGTTTTTTATGGTGTGTATTCTGATGAAGTCTTCTGACGAAAGCGGAAATTAAACTGATTCTACTATTTTTGGTGGTCAAGCCTCATTGCTTTTGCCTTTTAGACTTATGCTCTGTTTCCGCTTGGATTTTTTTGGTTACACTGGTGTAACATCAAAAGAATCTCTCCCTTTAATGATACCGTACTACTAATGTACACTGGTGTAACATCAAAAGAATCTCTCACTTTAATGATAATGTACTACTAATGTACACTGGTGTAACATGAAAAGAATGCCTCACTTTAATGATACTGTACTACTATGTACACTGGAGTAACATCAAAAGAATCTCTCACTTTAATGATACCGCACTACTAATGTACACTGGTGTAACATCAAATTAATCTCTCACTTTAATGATACCGTACTACTAATGTACACTGGTGTAACATCACACAAATCTTTCAGTTTAATGATACCGTACTACTAATGTACACTGGTGTAACATCAAAAGAATCTCTCACTTTAATGATACTGTACTACTAATGTACACTGGTGTAACATCAAAAGAATCTCTCACTTTAATAATACTGTACTAAAGATGTACACTGGTGTAACATCAAACGAAACTCACTTTAATGATACTATACTACTAATGTACACTTGTGCCACATCAAAAGAATCTCTCAGTTTAATGATACCATACCACTAATGTACACTGGTGAAACATCAAACAAATCTCTCACCTTAATGATAATTTACTACTAATGTACACTGGTGTAACATCAAAAGAATGTCTCACTTTAATGATACCATACTATTAATGTACACTGGTGTAACATAAAAAGAATCTCTCAGTTTAATGATACTGTACTACTAATGTACAGTGGTGTAACATCAAAAGAATCTCTCACTTTAATGATACTGTACAACTAATGTTCATTGGTGTAACATCAAAATAATCTCTCACTTTAATAATACTGTACTACAAATGTACATTGGTGTAACATCAAAAGAATGTCTCACTTTAATGATACCATACTATTAATGTACACTGGTGTAACATAAAAAGAATATCTCAGTTTAATGATACTGTACTACTAATGTACACTGGTGTAACATCAAAAGAATCTCTAAATTTAATAATACTGTACTACAAACGTACACTGGCGCAAAATCAAAAGAATCTCTCACTTTACTGACACCGCATACTAATGTACACTGGTGCAACATAAAAGAATCTCTCACTTTAATGATATCGCACTACTAATGTCCACTGGTGGTACATCAAAAGAATCTTTCAATTTAATGATCCGTACTACTAATGTACACTTGTGTAACATCAAAAGAATCTTTCACTTTAATTATAACATACTACTAATGTACACTGGTGTAACACGAAAAGACTCTCACTTTAATGATACCGTAACTACTAATGAAAACTGGTGCAACATCAAAAGAATCTCTCACTTTTAATGATATCATACTATTAATGTCCACTGGTGTAATATCAAAATAATCTCTGACTTTAATGATACCATACTACTAATGTACATTGGTGTTAAATCAAAAGAATCTCTCAGTTTAATGATACCGTACTACTAATGAAGACTGGTGTAACAACAAAAGAATCTCTCACTTTAATGAACCGTACTACTAATGTACACTGGTGTAACAACAAAAGAATCTCTCACTTTAATAATACTGTACTACTAATGTACACTTGTGTCACATCAAAAGAATCTCTCAGTTTAATGATACCATACCACTAATGTACACTTGTGTAAAATCAAACAAATCGCTCACTTTAATGATACCGTACTACTAAGGTACACTGGTGTAACATCAAAAGACTGTCTCACTTTAATGATACCATACTATTAATGTACACTGGTGCAACATAAAAAGAATCTCTCACTGAAATGATACTGTACAACTAACGTACACTGGTGTAAGATCACACAAATCTTTCAGTTTAATGATACAGTACTAATGTACACTGGTATAACATCATAAGAATCACTCACTTTAATGATACCATACTACTAATGTACACTGGTGTAACATCAAAATAATCTCTCCCTTTAATGATACCGTACTACTAATGTACACTGGTGTAACATCAAAAGAATCTCTCAATTTAATGATACCGTACTACTAATGTACACTAGTGTAACACAAAAAGAATCTCTCACTTTAATGATACCATACTACTAATGTATACTGGTGTAACATCAAAAGAATCACTCACTTCAATGATACCATACTAGTAATGTACACTGGGGTAACATCAAAAGAATCTCTCCCTTTAATGATACTGTACTACTGATGTACACTGGAGTAACATCAAAAGAATCTATCACTTTAATGATACCGCACTACTAATGTACACTGGTGTAACATCAAATTAATCTCTCACTTTAATGATACTGTACTACTAATGTACACTGGTGTAACATCACACAAATCTTTCAGTTTAATGATACCGTACTACTAATGTACACTGGTGTAACATCAAAAGAATCTCTCACTTTAAAGATACTGTACCACTAATGTACACTGGTGTAACACGAAAAGACTCTCTCACTTTAATGATACCGTAACTACTAATGAAAACTGGTGCAACATCAAAAGAATCTCTCACTTTTAATGATATCATACTATTAATGTCCACTGGTGTAATATCAAAATAATCTCTGACTTTAATGATACCATACTACTAATGTACATTGGTGTTACATCAAAAGAATCTCTCAGTTTAATGATACCGCATTACTAATGAAGACTGGTGTAACATCAAAAGAATCTCTCACTATAAATGATACTGTACAACTAATGTACACTGCTGTAAAATCAAAATAATTTTTCCCTTTAATGATAACATACTACTAATGTACACTGGTGTAACATCAAAAGAATCTCTCACTTTAACGATACCATACTACTAATGTACACTAGTGTAACATGAAAAGAATCTCTCACTTTAATGATACCGTACTACTAATGTATACTGGTGTAACATCAAAAGAATCACTCCCTTTAATGATACCGTACTACTAATGTACACTGGTGTAATATCAAAAGAATATCTCACTTTAATGATACCGTACTACTAATGTACACTGGTGTAACATCAAAAGAATCTCTCACTATAAATGATACTGTACAACTAATGTACACTGCTGTAAAATCAAAATAATTTTTCCCATTAATGATAACATACTACTAATGTACACTGGTGTAACATCAAAAGAATCTCTCACTTTAATGATACCATACTACTAATGTACACTAGTGTAACATGAAAAGAATCTCTCACTTTAATGATACCGTACTACTAATGTATACTGGTGTAACATCAAAAGAATCACTCCCTTTAATGATACCATACTACTAATGTACACTGGTGTAATATCAAAAGAATATCTCCCTTTAATGATACCGTACTACTAATGTACACTGGTGTAACATCAAAAGAATCTCTCACTTTAATGATACCGTACTACTAATGTATACTGGTGTAACACGAAAAGAATCTCTCACGTTAATGATACTGTACTACTAATGTACACTGGAGTAACATCACAAAAATCTTTCAGTTTAATGATACCGTACTACTAATGTGCACTGGTGTAACATCAAAAGACTCTCTCACTTTAATGATACTGTACTACTAATGTACACTGGTGTAACATCAAAAGAATTTCTCCCTTTAATGATACCATACTACTAATGTACACTGGTGTAACATCAAAAGAATCTCTCACTTTAATGATACCATACTACTAATGTACACTAGTGTAACACGAAAAGAATCTCTCACTTTAATGATACCGTACTACTAATGAAGACTGGTGTAACATCAAAAGAATCTCTCACTATAAATGATACTGTACAACTAATGTACACTGGTGTAACATCAAAAGAATTTCTCCCTTTAATGATACCATACTACTAATGTACACTGGTGTAACATCAAAAGAATCTCTCACTTTAATGATACCATACTACTAATGTACACTAGTGTAACACGAAAATAATCTCTCACTTTAATGATACCGTACTACTAATGTATACTGGTGTAACATCAAAAGAATCACTCACTTTAATTATACCGTACTACTAATGTACACTGGTGTAACATCAAAAGAATCTCTCCCATTAATGATACCGTACTACTAAAGTACACTGGTGTAACATCAAAAGAATCTCTCACTTTAATGATACCGTACTACTAATGTACACTGGTGTAACATGAAAAGAATCTCTCACGTTAATGATACTGTACTATTAATGTACACTGGAGTAACATCACACAAATCTTTCAGTTTAATGATACCGTACTACTAATGTTCACTGGTGTAACATCAAAAGAATCTCTCACTTTAATGATACTGTACTACTAATGTACACTGGTGTAACATCAAAAGAATCTCTCACTTTAATGTACACTGGTGTAACAACAAAAGAATCTCTAATTTTAACAATACTGTACTAGAAATGTACACTAGTGCAATAGCAAACAAAACTCATTTTAATGATACTATACTACTAATGTACACTTGTGTCACATCAAAAGAATCTCTCAGTTTAATGATACCATACCACTAATGTAACATCAAGCAAATCTCACACTTTAATGATACTGTACTACTAATGTACACTGGTGTAACATCAAAAGAATGTCTCACTTTAATGATACCATACTATTAATGTACACTGGTGCAACATAAAAAGAATCTCTCACTGTAATGATACCGTACAACTAACGTACACTGGTGTAAAATCACACAAATCTTTCAGTTTAATGATACCATACTACAAATGTACACTGGTGCAAAATCAAAAGAATCTCTCACTTTACTGACACCGTACTGCTAATGTACACTGGTGCAACACGAAAAGAATCTGCCACTTTAATGATATCGTACTACTAATGAACACTGGTGTAACATCAAAAGAATCTGCCACTTTCATCATACCGTACTACTAATGTCCACTGGTGGTACATCAAAAGAATCTTTCAATTTAATGATCCGTACTACTAATGTACACTGGTGTAACATCAAAAGAATCTTTCACTTTAATTATACCATACTACTAATGTACACTGGTGTAACACGAAAAGAATCTCTCACTTTAATGATACCGTAACTACTAATGAAAACTGGTGTAACATCAAAAGAATCTCCCACTTTTAATGATATCATACTATTAAATGTCCACTGGTGTAATATCAAAATAATCTCTGACTTTAATGATACCATACTACTAATGTACACTGGTGTTACATCAAAAGGATCTCTCAGTTTAATGGTACCGTACTACTAATGTACACTGGTGTAACAACAAAAGAATCTCTCACTTTAGTGATACCGTACTACTAATGTAGACTGGTGTAACATCAAAAGAATCTCTCACTTTAAATGATACTGTACAACTAATGTACATTGGTGTAACATCAAAAGAATCTCTCACTTTAATGATATCGTACTACTAATGTACACTGGTGTAACATCACACAAATCTTTCAGTTTAATGATACCGTACTACTAATATACACTGGTATAACATCAAAAGAATCACTCACTTTAATGATACTGTACTACTAATGTACACTGGTGTAACATCAAAAGAATCTCTCCCTTTAATGATACTGTACTACTAATGTACACTGGTGTAACATCAAAAGAATCTCTCCCTTTAATGATACCGTACTACTAATGGACATTGGTGTAACATCAAAAGAATCTCTCACCTTAATGATAATGTACTACTAATGTACACTGGTGTAACATGAAAAGAATGCCTCACTTTAATGATACTGTACTACTATGTACACTGGAGTAACATCATACAAATCTTTCAGTTTAATGATACCGCACTACTAATGTGCACTGGTGTAACATCAAACAAATCTCTCACTTTAATGATACTGTACTACTAATGTACACTGGTGTAACAACAAAAGAAAGAATCTCTCACTTTAATAATACTGTACTAGAAATGTACACTAGTGTAACATCAAACGAAACTCACTTTAATGATACTATACTACTAATGTACACTTGTGTCACATCAAAAGATTCTCTCAGTTTAATGATACCATACCACTAATGTACACTGGTGTAACATCAAACAAATCTCTCACTTTAATGATACCGTACTACTAATGTACACTGGTGTAACATCAAAAGAATGTCTCACTTTAATGATACCATACTATTAATGTACACTGGTGCAACATAAAAAGAATCTCTCACTGTAATGATACCGTACAACTAATGTACACTAGTGTAACATCAAACGAAACTCACTTTAATGATACTATACTACTAATGTACACTTGTGTCACATCAAAAGATTCTCTCAGTTTAATGATACCATACCACTAATGTACACTGGTGTAACATCAAACAAATCTCTCACTTTAATGATACCGTACTACTAATGTACACTGGTGTAACAACAAAAGAAAGAATCTCTCACTTTAATAATACTGTACTAGAAATGTACACTAGTGTATCATCAAACGAAACTCACTTTAATGATACTATACTACTAATGTACACTTGTGTCACATCAAAAGATTCTCTCAGTTTAATGATACCATACCACTAATGTACACTGGTGTAACATCAAACAAATCTCTCACTTTAATGATACTGTACTACTAATGTACACTGGTGTAACATCACACAAATCTTTCAGTTTAATGATACCGTACTACTAATGTACACTGGTGTAACATCAAAAGAATCTCTCACTTTAATGATACTGTACCACTAATGTACACTGGTGTAACACGAAAAGACTCTCTCACTTTAATGATACCGTAACTACTAATGAAAACTGGTGCAACATCAAAAGAATCTCTCACTTTTAATGATATCATACTATTAATGTCCACTGGTGTAATATCAAAATAATCTCTGACTTTAATGATACCATACTACTAATGTACATTGGTGTTACATCAAAAGAATCTCTCAGTTTAATGATACCGTACTACTAATGAAGACTGGTGTAACATCAAAAGAATCTCTCACTATAAATGATACTGTACAACTAATGTACACTGCTGTAAAATCAAAATAATTTTTCCCTTTAATGATAACATACTACTAATGTACACTGGTGTAACATCAAAAGAATCTCTCACTTTAATGATACCATACTACTAATGTACACTAGTGTAACATGAAAAGAATCTCTCACTTTAATGATACCGTACTACTAATGTATACTGGTGTAACATCAAAAGAATCACTTCCTTTAATGATACCGTACTACTAATGTACACTGGTGTAATATCAAAAGAATATCTCCCTTTAATGATACCGTACTACTAATGTACACTGGTGTAACATCAAAAGAATCTCTCACTATAAATGATACTGTACAACTAATGTACACTGCTGTAAAATCAAAATAATTTTTCCCTTTAATGATAACATACTACTAATGTACACTGGTGTAACATCAAAAGAATCTCTCACTTTAATGATACCATACTACTAATGTACACTAGTGTAACATGAAAAGAATCTCTCACTTTAATGATACCGTACTACTAATGTATACTGGTGTAACATCAAAAGAATCACTCCCTTTAATGATACCGTACTAATAATGTACACTGGTGTAATATCAAAAGAATATCTCCCTTTAATGATACCGTACTACTAATGTACACTGGTGTAACATCAAAAGAATCTCTCACTTTAATGATACCGTACTACTAATGTACACTGGTGTAACACGAAAAGAATCTCTCACGTTAATGATACTGTACTACTAATGTACACTGGAGTAACATCACACAAATCTTTCAGTTTAGTGATACCGTACTACTAATGTGCACTGGTGTAACATCAAAAGACTCTCTCACTTTAATGATACTGTACTACTAATGTACACTGGTGTAACATCAAAAGAATTTCTCCCTTTAATGATACCATACTACTAATGTACACTGGTGTAACATCAAAAGAATCTCTCACTTTAATGATACCATACTACTAATGTACACTAGTGTAACACGAAAAGAATCTCTCAGTTTAATGATACCGTACTACTAATGAAGACTGGTGTAACATCAAAAGAATCTCTCACTATAAATGATACTGTACAACTAATGTACACTGGTGTAACATCAAAAGAATTTCTCCCTTTAATGATACCATACTACTAATGTACACTGGTGTAACATCAAAAGAATCTCTCACTTTAATGATACCATACTACTAATGTACACTAGTGTAACACGAAAATAATCTCTCACTTTAATGATACCGTACTACTAATGTATACTGGTGTAACATCAAAAGAATCACTCACTTTAATGATACCGTACTACTAATGTACACTGGTGTAACATCAAAAGAATCTCTCCCTTTAATGATACCGTACTACTAATGTACACTGGTGTAACATCAAAAGAATCTCTCACGTTAATGATACTGTACTACTAATGTACACTGGAATAACATCACACAAATCTTTCAGTTTAATGATACCGTACTACTAATGTGCACTGGTGTAACATCAAAAGAATCTCTCACTTTAATGATACTGTACTACTAATGTACACTGGTGTAACATCAAAAGAATCTCTCACTTTAATGTACACTGGTGTAACAACAAAAGAATCTCTAATTTTAACAATACTGTACTAGAAATGTACACTAGTGCAATAGCAAACAAAACTCATTTTAATGATACTATACTACTAATGTACACTTGTGTCACATCAAAAGAATCTCTCAGTTTAATGATACCATACCACTAATGTAACATCAAGCAAATCTCACACTTTAATGATACTGTACTACTAATGTACACTGGTGTAACATCAAAAGAATGTCTCACTTTAATGATACCATACTATTAATGTACACTGGTGCAACATAAAAAGAATCTCTCACTGTAATGATACCGTACAACTAACGTACACTGGTGTAAAATCACACAAATCTTTCAGTTTAATGATACCATACTACAAATGTACACTGGTGCAAAATCAAAAGAATCTCTCAGTTTACTGACACCGTACTGCTAATGTACACTGGTGCAACACGAAAAGAATCTGCCACTTTAATGATATCGTACTACTAATGAACACTGGTGTAACATCAAAAGAATCTGCCACTTTCATCATACCGTACTACTAATGTCCACTGGTGGTACATCAAAAGAATCTTTCAATTTAATGATCCGTACTACTAATGTACACTGGTGTAACATCAAAAGAATCTTTCACTTTAATTATACCATACTACTAATGTACACTGGTGTAACACGAAAAGAATCTCTCACTTTAATGATACCGTAACTACTAATGAAAACTGGTGTAACATCAAAAGAATCTCCCACTTTTAATGATATCATACTATTAAATGTCCACTGGTGTAATATCAAAATAATCTCTGACTTTAATGATACCATACTACTAATGTACATTGGTGTTACATCAAAAGAATCTCTCAGATTAATGGTACCGTACTACTAATGTAGACTGGTGTAACAACAAAAGAATCTCTCACTTTAGTGATACCGTACTACTAATGTAGACTGGTGTAACATCAAAAGAATCTCTCACTTTAAATGATACTGTACAACTAATGTACATTGGTGTAACATCAAAAGAATCTCTCACTTTAATGATATCGTACTACTAATGTACACTGGTGTAACATCACACAAATCTTTCAGTTTAATGATACCGTACTACTAATATACACTGGTATAACATCAAAAGAATCACTCACTTTAATGATACTGTACTACTAATGTACACTGGTGTAACATAAAAAGAATCTCTCCATTTAATGATACTGTACGACTAATGTACACTGGTGTATCATCAAAAGAATCTCTCCCTTTAATGATACCATACTACTAATGGACATTGGTGTAACATCAAAAGAATCTCTCACCTTAATGATAATGTACTACTAATGTACACTGGTGTAACATGAAAAGAATGCCTCACTTTAAGGATACTGTACTACTATGTACACTGGGGTAACATCATACAAATCTTTCAGTTTAATGATACCGTACTACTAATGTGCACTGGTGTAACATCAAACAAATCTCTCACTTTAATGATACTGTACTACTAATGTACACTGGTGTAACAACAAAAGAAAGAATCTCTCACTTTAATAATACTGTACTAGAAATGTACACTAGTGTAACATCAAACGAAACTCACTTTAATGATACTATACTACTAATGTACACTTGTGTCACATCAAAAGATTCTCTCAGTTTAATGATACCATACCACTAATGTACACTGGTGTAACATCAAACAAATCTCTCACTTTAATGATACCGTACTACTAATGTACACTGGTGTAACATCAAAAGACTGTCTCACTTTAATGATACCATACTATTAATGTACACTGGTGCAACATAAAAAGAATCTCTCACTGTAATGATACCGTACAACTAACGTACACTGGTGTAACATCACACAAATCTTTCAGTTTAATGATACCGTACTAATGTACACTGGTATAACATCAAAAGAATCACTCACTTTAATGATATCATACTACTAATGTACACTGGTGTAACATCAAAATAATCTCTCCCTTTAATGATACCGTACTACTAATGTACACTGGTGTAACATCAAAAGAATCTCTCAATTTAATGCTACCGTACAACTAATGTACTCTAGTGTAACACAAAAAGAATCTCTCACTTTAATGATACCGTACTACTAATGTATACTGGTGTAACATCAAAAGAATCACTCACTTTAATGATACCGTACTAGTAATGTACACTGGGGTAACATCAAAAGAATCTCTCCCTTTAATGATACCGTACTACTAATGTACACTGGTGTAACAAGAAAAGAATCGCTCACTTTAATGATACTGTACTACTAATGTACACTTGTGTAAAATCAAAAGAATCTTTCAGTTTAATGATACCATACCACTAATGTACACTGGTGTAACATCAAAAGAATCTCTCACTTTAATGATACCGTACTACTAATATACACTGGTGTAACATCAAAATAATGTCTCACTTCAATGATACCATAGTATTAATGTACATTGCTGTAACATTAAAAGAATCTCTCACTTTAATTTTACTGAACTTCTAATGTACACTGGTGTAACATCAAAAGAATCTCTCACTTTAATGATACCGTACTACTAATGTACACTGGTGTAACACAAAAAGAATCTCTCACTTTAATGATACCTTACTACTAATGTAGACTGGTGTAACAACAAAAGAATCTCTCACTTTAGTGATACCGTACTACTAATGTAGACTGGTGTAACATCAAAAGAATCTCTCACTTTAAATGATACTGTACAACTAATGTACATTGGTGTAACATCAAAAGAATCTCTCACTTTAATGATATCGTACTACTAATGTACACTGGTGTAACATCACACAAATCTTTCAGTTTAATGATACCGTACTACTAATATACACTGGTATAACATCAAAAGAATCTCTCACTTTAATGATACTGTACTACAAATGTACACTGGTGTAACAGCAAATGAAACTCTCACTTTAATGATACTGTACTACTAATGTACACTTGTGTAAAATCAAAAGAATCTCTCAGTTTAATGATACCATACCACTAACATACACTGGTGCAACATCAAAAGAATGTCTCACTTTAATGATACAATACTACTAATGTACAGTGGTGTAACATCAAAAGAATCTCTCACTTTAATTTTACTGAACTTCTAATGTACACTGGTGTAACATCAAAATAATCTCTCACTTTAATGATATCGTACTACTAATGTACACTGGTGTAATATCAAAAGAATCTCTCACTTTAATGATACCATACTACTAATGTACACTGGTGTAACATCAAAGGAATCTCTCACGTTAATGATACTGTATTACTAATGTATACTGGTGTAACATAAAAAGAATATCACTTTAATGATATCGTATTACTAATGTACACTGGTGTAACATCAAAAGAGTCACTCACTTTGATGCCGTACTACTAATGTACACTGGTGTAACATCAAAAGAATCTCTCACTTTAATGATACCGTACTATTACTGTACACTGGTTTAACATCAAAAGAATCTCTCACATTAATGACAGAGTACTACTAATGTACACTGGTTTAACATCAAAAGAATCTCTCACTTTAATGATACTGTACTACTAATGTACACTGGTGTAACATCAAACAAAACTCTCACTTTAATGAGACTGTATTACTAATGTACACTGGTGTGAAATCAAAAGAATCTCTCATTTTAATGATACTGTACTACTAATGTACACTGGTGTAACATATAAAGAATATTTCTCTTTAATGATACTGTATTAATAATGTACATTGGTGTAACATTAAAAGAATCTTTCACTTTAATGATACCATGATACTAATGTACACTGGTGTAACATCAGAAGAATCTCTCAGTTTAATGACACTGTACTACTAATGTACACTGGTGTAACATCAAAAGAATCTCTTACTTTGATATCGTACTACAAATGTACACTAGTTAACATCAACAGAATCTCTCACTTTAATGATACAGTACTACTAATGTACACTGGTGCAATATCAAAAAAATCTCTCACTTTAATGATACAGTACAACTAATGTACACTGATGTAACATTAAAAGAATCTCTCAGTTTAATGCTACCGTACCACTAATGTACACTGGTGTAACATCAAAATCATCTCTCACTTTAATGATAAAGTACTACTAATGTACACTGGTGTATCATCAAGAGAATCTCTCACTTTAATGATACAGTACTACTAATGTACACTGGTGCAATATCAAAAGAATCTTTCACTTTAATGATACGGTAAAATTAATGTACACTGGTGTAACATTAAAAGAATCTCTCAGTTTAATGCTACCATACCACTAATGTACACTGGTGTAACATCAAAAGGATCTCTTACTTTAAAGATACTGTACTACTAATGTACACTGGTGTAACATCAAAAGAATCTCTCACTTTAATGATACTGCACTACTAATTTTTCACTCGTCTAAAATCAAAAGTATCTCTCACTTTAATGATACCGTACCACTAATGTACACTGGTGTAACATCAAAAGAATCTCTCACTTTAATGATACTGTACTACTAATGTACACTGGTGTACCATCAAAAGAATCTCTCACTTTAATGATACTGTACAACTAATTTACATGTGTGACATCAAAATAATCTCTCACTTTAATGATCCTGTACTACTAATTTTTCACTGGTCTAACATCAAAATAATCTCTCACTTTAATGATACTGTACTACTAATGTACACTGGTGTACCATCAAAAGAATCTTTCACTTTAATGATACCATACTACTAATGTACACTGGTGTAACATCAGAAGAATCTCTCACTTTAATAATACTGTTCTACTAATGTACACTGGTGTAACATCAAAAGATTCTCTCACTTTAATGATACTGTACAACTAATGTACACTCATGTAACATTAAAAGAATCTCTCAGTTTAATGATACCATACCACTAATGTACACTGGTGTAACATCAATAGGATCTCTCACTTTAATGATACCGTACTACTAATGTACACTGGTGTAAGATCAAAAGAATCTCTCACTTTAATGATACTGTACTACTAATTTACACTGGTCTAACATCAAACAAATCTCACTTTAATGATACCATACCACTAATGTACACTGGTGTAACATCAAAAGAATCTCGCACTTTAATGACAGACTACTACTAACATACAAGAATCTCTCACTTTAATGATACCATACTATTACTGTACACTGGTTTAACATCAAAAGAATCTCTCACTTTAATGATATCGTACCACTAATGTACACTGGTGTAACATCAAAAGAATCTCTCACTTTACTGGCACTGTACTACTAATGTACAGTGGTGCAACATGAGAAGAATCACTCAGTTTAATGATACTGTACTACTAATGTACACTGGTGTAACATCAAAATAATCTCCCACTTTAATGATAGTGTGCAAATAATGTACACCGGTGTAACATCAAAAGAATCACTTTAATGATACCATACTACTAATGTACACTGGTGTAACATCAAAAGAATCTCTCACTTTAGTGATACTGTACTACTAATGTACACTGGTGCAACATCAAAAGAATAACTCACTTTAACGATGCCGTACTACTAATGTACACTGGTGCAACATCAAAAGAATCTCTCAGTTTAATGATATTGTACTACTAATGTACACTGGTGCAACATCTAAAGAATCTCTCACTTTAATGATAGTGTACTACTAATGTACACTGGTGTAACATGTGTAACATGGAAAAATATCTCACTTTAATGATACCATACTACTAATGTACACTGGTGTAACATCAAAATAATCTCTCACTTTAATGATATCGTACTACTAATGTACACTGGTGTAACGTCAACTGAATCACTTTAATGATACCATACTACTAATGTACTTTGGTGTAACATCAAAAGAATCTCTCACTTTAGTGATACCGTACTACTAATGTACACTGGTGTAACATCAAAAGAATCTCTCACTTTAGTGATACTGTACTACTAATGTACACTGGTGTAACATCAAAAGAATCTCTCACTTTAGTGATACTGTACTACTAATGTACACTGGTGTAACATCAAAAGAATCTCTCACTTTAGTGATACTGTACTACTAATGTACACTGGTGTAACATCAAAAGAATCTCTCACTTTAATGATACTGTACAACTAATGTACACTCATGTAACATTAAAAGAATCTCTCAGTTTAATGATACCGTACCACTAATGTACACTGGTGTAACAGCAATAGGATCTCTCACTTTAATGATACCGTACTACTAATGTACACTGGTGTAAGATCAAAAGAATCTCTCACTTTAATGATACTGCACTACTAATTTACACTGGTCTAACATCAAACAAATCTCACTTTAATGATACCATACCACTAATGTACACTGGTTTAACATCAAAAGAATCTCTCACTTTAATGACACCGTACTACTAATGTACAGTGGTGCAACAAAAGAATCTCTCAGTTTAATGATACTGTACTACTAATGTACACTGGTGCAACATCAAAAGAATCTCTCAGTTTAATGATATTGTACCATTAATGTAAACTGGTGCAATATGAAAAGAATCTCTCACTTTAATGATACCGTACTAGTAATGTATACTCTTCCAGCTCTTTGGCCAATACTTTCTTTTATTTATTTTCTGCTCTAATTTCCTTCTGTAACATTCTCATCTCTCCAATAATAAACTCTCTCCCCATGGCTTTAATTCTCCCTCTTGCTTGTTACTTCTCCTCATTTCATTGTATTACTCTGTATGTTCTGGCAGCAGATTACTCTATTTCTCACATCCGTGTATTAGAAATACAGTCAATATTTTAAAAACTACGTTTTTGTTTACTTGACATAGGCTATCAACTTCAGCAAAAATACTTGCATTGTATTCTTGATCATTGCTTATCCTAGTAACACGTTTCCAAATCTGTTTGTGTTTTATCTGTTGTGGGTATTTTCTCTCCTTGTTTATAATTTACTTATCAGCTATTGTAAAATGTTTTTTTTTGAGTTTTGTGGAACATTTCTTCCATCTCATTATATTTAATTTGTTCCAGGGTTTTCTCCTCTTGTATAAAATTACTCATCAACTAATGTTTAAATGTTTTTGAATCTATTGTAGAACTTTTCTGCCAGGGCCTCAGCTGAAAATGGGCCACTGGCTCATTCAGGCTTTCTTGGTTACCAAAGGACAAAAAAAATTAAAATAAAACAAAGTAAAAAAAAAGTCAAAATCCAGTACTTTACTGGAAAGCTCAATCAGACTCTGCCAAAGATTGCTGTGAGGGAAAGGTTAGCTTGTTTTTGCTTTCCTGTATGTTGTATTGCTTCATTGCCTTATTTTATTTTGTATATTGTGGTTTGTTTTCTTTATACTGTGTTTTACTTGTATTCTGCTTTTAACTGCATAGTAAAGAGACCACAGTCTTGTTTCTTGTGATTCACACAGAAATTAAATTTTCCTCCACCCTCCCACAGCCTTGTACTTTTGTGTTTTTAAACTCAACCGTCTTTCTAGTTGCCTGCTCCTTATGTTAATTTGATCACATATTTCCGAAGGTGGCCTAATGGTTAAGGTGTTTGCCTTATAAACACAAGGTGCAGGGTTTGAGTCTCAGAAAGGATAATTGGCTAGGCTTAAAATGGCTCGCAAGGGCAGTTAGCTTAGTACTAACCTATGAACCTATGAACCTACTCTTCCTCTGGGTATTGTGAGAAAGCACAAAATTATCATTTTGTGAAATCACACCCTTTCACTATTTACATTTATTGGCCACCTCAAGGTATTCAATAGAACCAGAATACAAAGTACCCACCCCTTCCAATCTATCTTGATCTTTCAAAATTAGTGGCTCTCCACTTAGATAGAGGAGGTAACTTAAGCTTTACCTATCAAATCAAACTGCTTGGTACAAACTACAATTGTTAGGCTATTAACCCAATTTTTTCCATCTTACCTTTAATGTCTGCTATATCTAGTCCAAGACCACCAATTATTGGAGAGCACACATTCTGCTTCTCAGTAGTCATCGTGGGATTAGTGCTTCTGTTTTGCTCCTGGTAAGAGGTGGAGTATAGGAACATTATTTTATGCAGACTGCTGATCACCACAAAGCCCAGTAATTGCTTCATAGGTGCCAGCTTGGAATTTGTGCTTATATTTTGCTCCTGGTGACAGAAGGAGCAGAGTGCACTGATTTGTGACTATTTCAAATAGGGCAGTGAGTGTCTGTGCTGGACCCTCCTGATTGGTCTGGTTACTATTTAAGGCATCTACCAGGAAAAGGCTACAACAAACCTATAGACGCTTGCACCATCTGGGACATGAATGTCGATTACTAAAGAGCCTGTGACATGCTTCTCATCTTGGGATTGGTGTTACTGTTTTTCTTCTGCTGACAGAAGAAGCAAAGGAGCACTGTATCCCAGCAGATTGAAGCTGTGGTGAGACCAGCACTACCAGTAGCCAGTTAGGAGCCATTCAGTCAAATCCCCTCTTTTCATTGTTCTTAACAAAACTAATTAATTCTTTTCAGTAAGTCCTGCTTGATTTGCTGATGTCTAACCTAACTTCAGAATATCTCCCTAAATATTTCATCTATAAGTCAGAGTTTACTTATTAGTTTCCCCTCAAGTGCTTGGCAATGGTTTCTATAAACACAAACACATTGATTTGACATTCTTCCTGTAAAAGCACCCTTGAAATTTCACCAATACCTAATTACACACAGCGCGACTAGTTTGCAGTGACAAGAAACTGCCCCCAGAGTTGCAAACCAAATACTCTTGACATTACTTTGTATTCTGACTACAACCATTTGTTCATTTAAAAAGGGCCCTGTTGCCATAGATATGAACTTTCCCACTATCTCCATTACCAGCTTGGTGGGCATCCTGAGACAAAGAAGAAATTGCTTAATGTTTACTGACACCAGTTAATTCTCAGACAAACCGATAAGGTATGTGAGAGATGTAGTTATATAATTCTCTGGAGGCAAAGCTCTCATATGAAAGCACTCTAATGTCAATAAGATTGTCAGCAGTACACATGGTTCACACAAAGTTCAAAGCAGGCACTTCAATCTTCCTAACCTCCAAAGACTTCCTAGATGAAGTACACATAACAAATACCCTCAGCAGCAGTGAATGACTCTTTCAGAACACCATCAACAAATACAGCCACATCTCATAGAGCCTCAATCTCTAAGCCCATAAGGCAAGCCATGACACACTCTAACATTCTGGTCATTGAAGACTCCATTGTAAGACACACTGATGCCCCTTTCATCAGGTTGAGTAAGGAGAAAGCCACAGTCCATTGTTTATCCGGAGCAAGGATCCACCACATTACATGCACACTCATGGACCACAAGTACCAGTATGATTTAGTGGTAGTACATGTTCTACAAAAGGGCCTCACAGAAACAGATGCTTGGTGCCAGAGCCATGGGCTCAAGCTTAATGCCAAGAAATGTATAGTTATCCCCTTTAGGAAAAAACATGTACCCATGAATTACCACATAGGTGGCAGTACACTAAACACTGAAAATATGATGAGAGACTTAGGGGCACAAGTGGACAGTGGTCTCACCTTCAATAACCACATTGCCACAACAGTCAGGAAATCATTCTATATGACACACCTCATCACTAAGGGCTTTTCATTCAGAAAAAATGAGGTCATTGTCCCACTGTACTCATCCCTCATTAGACCCATTATAGAGTACAACACCCCATTTGGTATGTACCTCACAAGACATCTGCAACAGCTGGAAAGGCCACAGAAATACCTCACTAAAAGAATTACAGGCCTAAAGCAGATGCCCTATGCTGACCGTCTAAAAAAACTTCAGCTATACTGTGTGGCATATCGTCTACTCAGAGGCAATCTCTGCTTAACATATAAGGCCATGTCAAACCCTGAGCTGTTGGACATGCTCCACTTAAAGAAATCTCAATCCCTCAGAGCCACACGCTCCAGGGAGCTAAACCTTGTCATCACAATGAAGAAAACATGCTGGAGGGATAGGTTCTTGACCCAGAGACTCCCCATACTCTGGAATAGACTGTCCATACATGTCAAGCAGAGTGCATCCTTGGCCCTCTTCAAAAGGAACCTTGACGATTGGATGGGAGACAGGAAATTCACCCTGGGAATCACATCCGTCACCCTGCTAGACAGGGGTCCAGGGAAGTAAATATTGTGGGAAGAAATATCCAGGGAATTGTTATGGCTAGGTTTGTATAGGCCCTAGGGCCAATAGCCTAGTACCAACCTATGAACCTATAAATGACTTGAGACGCATCTCTATAGACTATATGAAGACAGACATCATGGAGCTCTCAGAATATGTGCTCCACACTGGTACAAGCCTAGCAGTGAGCATTTTAACTTCTCCAAGGATGATGCCACAATATGAATGGAAGATGACCGACTTTAATAATTGGCTTAGCTTTTGGTGTCATTCTAAGGGGGTGACATACCTGCTAGCATGGAAAGAGATGGCCAAGAGACCATGCTGCTTTGCTAGGGATGGTCTGCACCTCTCCTCTCTAGGCTTTCAAATATTAGCTAAAATGTTGTCCTCCCCCATACTGCCCTTTTTAGGCAATGCCAAATTGAAAGTACTTCCAACATAGCAAATCAAAACCAAGAATATTTTAAGATGTTACTGCTCATTACTAGGAGTCTAAGCAATAAACTCTACTCCATACAAGATCTCCTCACTCTAGGGAATGCTGACATCTGTGTAGTCTCTGAGACATGGTTTAAAGCCATAGACAACATAACAGCAATGCAAGGATATAATGGCTTCACACATTTTGACCAACTACTACACATACAGAAAGGTAGAGGTATCTCAATTTACATCAAAAATAAATATACCTCAAGGCTTGATGTTGAATTTTTAAGATTATAAAGGTTACATAGAGATCAAACAGACTTTTTATTGGAAGAGGCAATACACTCAAGCTTCTCCATCTTCAAATCACCATAGGCAAAATCCCATACCACTTCCTTGCAAGCTACAGTCCTCTCTCTATGACACAGGAAATACACACCATGTATTTAAACTTATTGGAAACACTCACAATTCAACCCAATACCATATTCATGGGTGACATTAATTACCCCACTATCAACTGGGAATCATATATAACACCCAATATACACACACAAGGATTCCTTTACTACTGTACAGATTGCCAATACACCAACCATGGGTGCAAACATACTGGATCTAGCCCTAAGTAATATGGGAGAGTGCTGTACATCACTTAGTATAATGTATTTTCTGGTAAGGTCAGATCACAAAATGATCTTTAAACCTTTGCTTTTGTGGTAGATACCCATGCATTCTTTTCAGTGATGTGCGAATGTGTGTTCCTTTGGACTCACTGTGCTTACCCCCAAGTGTATTTCTACAGGTCACAAACAATACCTAACTAGGACTACAAGTTCCCTAGACTGTCTGAAAGACATTGCAGGTCAGAACTTGGATTACACTGTGGCTTTTCAGCTCAAACAACAGCTGCTATTTCAGTTAATGTCACAAGCAATACTTAACTAGCACTACAAGTCCCCTTGACTGTCCGAAAGACATTACAGGTTGGAACTTAGTTGAGCTGAAAAGCCAGAGTATAATCCAACAGCTGCTATTTCAGTTAATGTCACAAGCAATACCTGACTAGTGCTACAAGTCCCCCTGACTGTCCGAAAGACATTGCAGGTCGGAACTTGGATTACACTGTGACTTTTTGGCTCAGATAATAGCTGCTATTTCAGTTAATGCATGTTTTTGAGTTAACTCATTAACCCCGTGTACCTTCTCATGGCCTCTGTGCTTAACACTGAGCACGCCATAAGAAGACACTAATTGCAAGCTGTTACCCTCGAGTGCCTTCCACAAATGTGAGAAACTGTATTGTACATTTGTAGCTCAGCTTAATGTGAAACACACTGAAATCATAACTGAACTTGTAATTTACCTTATGCAGCTACAATTCAGTGTGCTTTTACTTTAGGCTTACATTTAACTTTCATTAGAAAATCTGCTTACAAGGTAGTTGCTAAAGCAAGTGGTGGCAACCAATCGGAATCTTGCATTCCAAGCCACCACTTGCGTCACACCTCAACCTCCAACATGAATTTCTTTTGTTTTCCCCCAAATAAATAGGGGGTCCAGCAGCAGGTCTGTCCTTTCTTTCTGCAAATATTTGTGGATTTTACCTGCTACTGGATCCCACGTTTTTTTGTGGACTCACGGTTTGCACACATCGCTGGAGCTAGAAGGAGTTTGCCTGTTCAGCTTTACCATTCAGCTTTGCCCAAGGAGTTTCTAAGGTAAAATATGTGCTTTTGCAGCCAATAACCAAATGCAACTGTATTTTGATATGCCAACCCCAAAAAAAGTTTAATTTTGCTTCGTTCTAATGGGGGAGTAGGTGTACTACTATTGTTATTCCAAGCTGCTGAACGGCAGTGTATATACCATAAACATTATTGCAGAATTACTACTTTTATTTCTGGCCAGTAGTACCCCTTCTGCTCTGCTTTTGGAATGCACCTTGCAACATAGTGGTATAGCTGAGGAAGTGAGCCACTGGAACTGTGTGTTGACATTCTTTAAAATGGTCCCTTCATAATGTTGCTGAAAATAATGTCACAGTAGTTTGTGGATGCATTGTTAAAAGCTGTGTTAGCAGCATTACTTTCAATTGCAAGGATGCACGTTTGACAGAGCTTTCAACTGCTTTAACATTATTCACCGGTTTCTGGCCATTCTTTAAATGCTTTTGTTTTGTTTTGAATTACCTGCTTTGAGTACACTTTCTGTTGAATGCAGGTTTCTACCCTGCTGTCATATGCATTGGATAACCTAAGGCTGAAGTAGTTCATGTTTATCTTTTTTGTTACTGTGATTTTAGTTAGCAGTGTGAAATCTGACTGTTTCCCATAAATGTGAATTACTTCTCTTATTTCCTGCCAGTAGTACTCCTTCTGTTCGCCTTTTGGAATGCACCTTGCAACACTACACTTTAGAACATCGACAAAACTGACGTAACTGCGTGTAACTGATAACTTTAAAATAATAAGCGGAAAACAACTATGATGCACGAAAGACTTTATTATAACACAACCAACTAAGCGCTTTCACCCGCCACAATGCAGGTTTCATCAGAGTAACAACACATGGAGCAGCATCTCATTTATACAGCTATCTAACCAATAGAAAGAGTTCATTAATTTCATATGTAATTAGCAAGTCCATCAGTAGTGACTCAATATTATACCAAAATATCTAGATATTCACAATAAATTATTCACAATAAATTATTGTAATGCGTTCATGGGGCTTAACCATAATACTACAAAACTTTGTATTGACAGGGAAAAATATATAAATATAATTAAAATATTAATAATTAGCAATGATATATAGATATATATAATATCAACAATGAATTACATATTTTAATAAATTAATTCCAATAAATAATGCAATAAATATTGTAATAAATATATATATATATATATATATATATATATGTTAAAAAATGTATTTATATTAAAAGTATGTGTAAAAAATGTTATAAAAATACTAAAAATACATATAACAACTAAATTTTATGTGCATTTAATTTTAACTTACTAGAAATAGAAATTTGCTCATTAATACCAGGTTTCTTGCATGCATTTAATCTCAATTGCCACAAACATTCCTTTAATTCTAATAAAGCATTTACATCACCCTCTTTTGACATATCTTGTGGTATTCTATCTATAACAAAAAACAGAAATTTCTTAAATTCTGGACATACTAAACTATGTACAAAAAGTGCATTTGTTGTTTTTTTGTTTTTGATATCTCTAATGTGTTCTGCTATTCTTTCTTTTAATTTTCTTATGGTCTTTCCCACATAAAATGCTTGACAATTCAAGCATATAGCCACATAAACCACTAATTTCGTATTGCAGTTCACATGTCCTGGACATCTTAAAGTACGGTGATAACCCTTTACTGCAACATATGGTCCATCTCTAATAAATCGACATGACTTGCAAAATCCACATTTATTCATTTTAGAGTCTTTAAATCTTATCACACTTTCATAATATTCTTTTAAATTTCTGCCTCTACTAAAGACTACTTGTGGCTTACTACCTATTTCATCCAAAATTTCACTTTGTGTGTTAAAAACATTATCCCATACTTCACTCATAATAGTTTTTATTTCATATGCATTGTTACTGTATGGTACTATCATAGCATGTGTTTTCTGGCCTCTATTATAGTTGTGTGTCTCTTTATTTGTTAATCCATGTTTTAATATCGGCTGATAGTTAGTATGTCTTTTTTCAGATATCTCAGTTTTAATTTTCTGCAATAACCTGTTGGGATAACCTCTCTTTTGTAACATATCAATTAAAAATTCTATTTCTTTTACATAAATATTATCCTCACTAATCATCCTAGATAGCCTTACCATTTGTCCTTTAATCAGACTACGTTTTTGAAACTCTGGATGACAGCTGTTGTAATGCAGATATGAATTTGAAAATGTTTTCTTTCGGTATATACTTGACTCAAATTTATTATTCTTCTTATAAAGTTTGATATCCAAGTATTCACCAGTATCTTTGTTAAAATTATGGGTAAATTTTAGAAATTTTGTCGTTTGATTGAGGTAGTCAATAAATTCTAATAACTCGTCTTGACTTCCCTTCCAAAACATCAATACATCGTCAAGAAATCTCAAATATAAGTCAATTCTTGCCCAGTATTTACTACAGAAAATAAAATTTCGTTCCCATGTGGCCAAAACTAGATTAGCATATATGGGGGCACATCTTGCCCCCATAGCCACACCTGAACATTGTTTATAAAATTCACCCCCAAATTTAAAAAAATTATTTTCCAAAACCATCTCCATCATTTCTACCATAGTTTTTCTTTTTACTATATGCATATTGCTGTAAAATCTCAAACTTTCCTCAAAATATTGTAAACCTTCATCCAAAGGAATTACTGAAAATAAATTATTGATGTCAATTGTAACTATACTAATGTTGTCCAAGTTATCAATACTACTATTGTAGTCTTTTAGTTTCTCCAAACAATGCCAAGAATCCTTTATAATATGGCCTATGTTACCTATTACCACACCACAATTGACATCTACATAATGTGCTATTGCTTCCATCTTTGATAACTTAGCAGAGACTATTGGTCTAAAAGGGGGGTTGTTAACATTTTTGTGTATCTTTGGTATTCCGAAGATTGACGGTGTAACTGGTGATTCCACTAATAGATAATTATATTCCTGTTCTGATATTGTACCATCGACATAAAGTTCATATAGTTGCCAATCTATCCTAGTATATGCTTTTAATATGTCGTATTTAGGAACTGTTTTATAAGTCATCTCATCATTCAACATTTTGTTCATCTTATTTGAATAATCTATGTTACTCATTATAACAACCCCACCCCCTTTGTCTGGTTTCATCACTCTATATGCATTGTTTTCAATCAATTCTTTTAGACAAAATCTTTCAGCTACTGTAAGGTTATCACTAATGAAACGATCTTCTTTCCAAAGTTTCCTGATTTGTAATTCACATAACATTTCAAAAAGGTAAATTATAGGATTATTAGGGGGGATGAATGTACTTGATCTCTTAAATGTAATTCTTGTTTCATTTTCCAGTGTATCCTTCCTATCTTTAAAAAACAATTTCAAATTCAACAATCTAGTGTATGTTTTTAAATTTAATAACACTTTCCCCAGGTCAGGTTTATAATTAGGTATAAATTTAAACCCCTTTTTAAACAGTGATAAAAAATCACCTTGTACAATTTTATCTGAATAATTGTAAACAGAAAATCCACCATCGATAATTATTTTACATTCTAAGTTCCCTTGTAACTCAGTAGTTCGTAAATGCCAGTCAGAATCAATGTCAACAAGTTTTGTTAAATCCAACACTTCTTCACTATTCAATGGAGTATTATATAAATTTAAGTTGTTATAGTCATTTGAGTTACCCTTATTACTTAACATGTTTGTTAAATGTAGTGTGGTGTAGTTTAAACAATCTTCTACAACATTTAATCCATTAAAAACAGCAGTATTTGACAAAGTTTCATCAACATTAATTAAATCAACCTGCCTATTCATATTGTCAACTACACATTCACAAACTACAAGTTGTTCAGTAATAATTGATTCATTAATAGCTAAAACCTTCTCCGGTTGCTGTTCAGATAGTTCGGTTGATGATTGTAATGAACTTGCCGGTCCTGGTAACGCTCCCTTAGGTGTTCTGATCTGCGCAGGACCGGCTCCTCTAAAAAAAGTTCATTAGAATTTTCAAAATATTGGCGGTCATCCTCAAAAGTCTGAACATTTTTGTCGGATACAACTGCGTCTCTGTAGTGGGTTCTGTTATTCACATGATTATTGTCTTGGCTCACATGTAACCTTTTAAAGTCTCTAAAATGAGCATAGGCACAGTTCTTTCGGTAATCGTTACTGTCTCTTTGTAGTTTTTCATTTTTATAGTCAAGCCCCCTACTAACATATCTATTAATGTCATCAAGAACATTGTCCAACTTAAATTTATTATGTTCATATAATAAATCTTTTTTTATATTTTTATCTAATAATTTATAATAATAATAATTAATAATAATTTATAATAATAATTTAGTTGTTATATGTATTTTTAGTATTTTTATAACATTTTTACATTTTAACATTTTTTACACATACTTTTAATATAAATACATTTTTTAACATATATATATATATATATATATATATATATATATATATTTATTACAATATTTATTGCATTATTTATTGGAATTAATTTATTAAAATATGTAATTCATTGTTGATATTATATATATCTATATATCATTGCTAATTATTAATATTTTAATTATATTTATATATTTTTCCCTGTCAATACAAAGTTTTGTAGTATTATGGTTAAGCCCCATGAACGCATTACAATAATTTATTGTGAATAATTTATTGTGAATATCTAGATATTTTGGTATAATATTGAGTCACTACTGATGGACTTGCTAATTACATATGAAATTAATGAACTGTTTCTATTGGTTAGATAGCTGTATAAATGATATGCTGCTCCATTTGTTGTTACTCTGATGAAACCTGCATTGTGGCGGGTGAAAGCGCTTAGTTGGTTGTGTTATAATAAAGTCTTTTCGTGCATCATAGTTGCTTTCCGCTCATTATTTTAAAAGTTATCAGTTACACGCAGTTACGTTAGTTTTGTTGGTTTTCGTATAATGGTGGTGAGCACTGGATGAACGGAAGAACGTTGAATAGATTATAATTCGTTTTTAATATTTATTTTCGTTTTTACAAATAGTTTTGAAGTTATCAACTTCAGTCAAATGGAGCAGCTCTTACAACAACAATTACTAATAACGCAGAGGATGTTAGCCTTTATTAAAAACAAGAATGGTGCTGAAATCTTTGAGGACAAAACTTTAATGGGAGAAAATGCAAATATTTCATTATCGGAAAGTGAAGAGCGTATCTTCACTTTGCATTCTACTCCTGGTACATCTAGAAGCCATCCAGCAGCCAGCAATTGTCCGAAGGATTCTATTGGCGAGGAAGCGTTGCGTATACCGGAAGGAAGTTTTGAGCACGTTATTCCGAAGCCGAATTCAACTTCGAACGCTGGTGAGGGACGAAATGGCGTTGTAAGAAATAAACAAAGATCCGTGGACAATGGTTTACAACATCTTTTAACAGCACCAACATTTAGTTATGGCGACAATACCGCTGAATCCCAATCACTGACGAAACAAATATCTGATTTTGAGCGAACATTAAAGAAATACAAAATGCTACAAATGGATAATGTTTTTTTGGAACGCTCCTTGGAGCTTCAACAGGTTCCGAAAGGACTACGCATGTTTAAGGTACCTTTTGGCTTTGAAAGAGATACTGAATTATTTAACAAACTAATTAGTTTGTTTGATAATACTGGGAAACAACTCATTAAATTGATTATTAAAAATAAAAATTGCAAATTAACCAAACTGAGTGAAACTTTGACATTATTAGATAAAAATATAAAAAAAGATTTATTATATGAACATAATAAATTTAAGTTGGACAATGTTCTTGATGACATTAATAGATATGTTAGTAGGGGGCTTGACTATAAAAATGAAAAACTACAAAGAGACAGTAACGATTACCGAAAGAACTGTGCCTATGCTCATTTTAGAGACTTTAAAAGGTTACATGTGAGCCAAGACAATAATCATGTGAATAACAGAACCCACTACAGAGACGCAGTTGTATCCGACAAAAATGTTCAGACTTTTGAGGATGACCGCCAATATTTTGAAAATTCTAATGAACTTTTTTTAGAGGAGCCGGTCCTGCGCAGATCAGAACGCCTAAGGGAGCGTTACCAGGACCGGCAAGTTCATTACAATCATCAACCGAACTATCTGAACAGCAACCGGAGAAGGTTTTAGCTATTAATGAATCAATTATTACTGAACAACTTGTAGTTTGTGAATGTGTAGTTGACAATATGAATAGGCAGGTTGATTTAATTAATGTTGATGAAACTTTGTCAAATACTGCTGTTTTTAATGGATTAAATGTTGTAGAAGATTGTTTAAACTACACCACACTACATTTAACAAACATGTTAAGTAATAAGGGTAACTCAAATGATTATAACAACTTAAATTTATATAATACTCCATTGAATAGTGAAAAAGTGTTGGATTTAACAAAACTTGTTGACATTGATTCTGACTGGCATTTACGAACTACTGAGTTACAAGGGAACTTAGAATGTAAAATAATTATCGATGGTGGATTTTCTGTTTACAATTATTCAGATAAAATTGTACAAGGTGATTTTTTATCACTGTTTAAAAAGGGGTTTAAATTTATACCTAATTATAAACCTGACCTGGGGAAAGTGTTATTAAATTTAAAACATACACTAGATTGTTGAATTTGAAATTGTTTTTTAAAGATAGGAAGGATACACTGGAAAATGAAACAAGAATTACATTTAAGAGAGCAAGTACATTCATCCCCCCTAATAATCCTATAATTTACCTTTTTGAAATGTTATGTGAATTACAAATCAGGAAACTTTGGAAAGAAGATCGTTTCATTAGTGATAACCTTACAGTAGCTGAAAGATTTTGTCTAAAAGAATTGATTGAAAACAATGCATATAGAGTGATGAAACCGGACAAAGGGGGTGGGGTTGTTATAATGAGTAACATAGATTATTCAAATAAGATGAACAAAATGTTGAATGATGAGATGACTTATAAAACAGTTCCTAAATACGACATATTAAAAGCATATACTAGGATAGATTGGCAACTATATGAACTTTATGTCGATGGTACAATATCAGAACAGGAATATAATTATCTATTAGTGGAATCACCAGTTACACCGTCAATCTTCGGAATACCAAAGATACACAAAAATGTTAACAACCCCCCTTTTAGACCAATAGTCTCTGCTAAGTTATCAAAGATGGAAGCAATAGCACATTATGTAGATGTCAATTGTGGTATGGTAATAGGTAACATAGGCCATATTATAAAGGATTCTTGGCATTGTTTGGAGAAACTAAAAGACTACAATAGTAGTATTGATAACTTGGACAACATTAGTATAGTTACAATTGACATCAATAATTTATTTTCAGTAATTCCTTTGGACGAAGGTTTACAATATTTTGAGGAAAGTTTGAGATTTTACAGCAATATGCATATAGTAAAAAGAAAAACTATGGTAGAAATGATGGAGATGGTTTTGGAAAATATTTTTTTTAAATTTGGTGGTGAATTTTATAAACAATGTTCAGGTGTGGCTATGGGGGCAAGATGTGCCCCCATATATGCTAATCTAGTTTTGGCCACATGGGAACAAAATTTTATTTTCTGTAGTAAATACTGGGCAAGAATTGACTTATATTTGAGATTTCTTGACGATGTATTGATGTTTTGGAAGGGAAGTCAAGACGAGTTATTAGAATTTATTGAGTACCTCAATCAAACAACAAAATTTCTAAAATTTACCCATAATTTTAACAAAGATACTGGTGAATACTTGGATATCAAACTTTATAAGAAGAATAATAAATTTGAGTCAAGTATATACCGAAAGAAAACATTTTCAAATTCATATCTGCATTACAACAGCTGTCATCCAGAGTTTCAAAAACGTAGTCTGATTAAAGGACAAATGGTAAGGCTATCTAGGATGATTAGTGAGGATAATATTTATGTAAAAGAAATAGAATTTTTAATTGATATGTTACAAAAGAGAGGTTATCCCAACAGGTTATTGCAGAAAATTAAAACTGAGATATCTGAAAAAAGACATACTATCAGCCGATATTAAAACATGGATTAACAAATAAAGAGACACACAACTATAATAGAGGCCAGAAAACACATGCTATGATAGTACCATACAGTAACAATGCATATGAAATAAAAACTATTATGAGTGAAGTATGGGATAATGTTTTTAACACACAAAGTGAAATTTTGGATGAAATAGGTAGTAAGCCACAAGTAGTCTTTAGTAGAGGCAGAAATTTAAAAGAATATTACGAAAGTGTGATAAGATTTAAAGACTCTAAAATGAATAAATGTGGATTTTGCAGGTCATGTCGATTTATTAGAGATGGACCATATGTTGCAGTAAAGGGTTATCACCGTACTTTAAGATGTCCAGGACATGTGAACTGCAATACGAAATTAGTGGTTTATGTGGCTATATGCTTGAATTGTCAAGCATTTTATGTGGGAAAGACCATAAGAAAATTAAAAGAAAGAATAGCAGAACACATTAGAGATATCAAAAACAAAAGGACAACAAATGCACTTTTGTACATAGTTTAGTATGTCCAGAATTTAAGAAATTTCTGTTTTTTGTTATAGATAGAATACCACAAGATATGTCAAAATAGGGTGATGTAAATGCTTTATTAGAATTAAAGGAATGTTTGTGGCAATTGAGATTAAATGCATGCAAGAAACCTGGTATTAATGAGCAAATTTCTATTTCTAGTAAGTTAAAATTAAATGCACATAAAATTTAGTTGTTATATGTATTTTTAGTATTTTTATAACATTTTTTACACATACTTTTAATATAAATACATTTTTTAACATATATATATATATATATATATATATATATATATATATATATATATATTTATTACAATATTTATTGCATTATTTATTGGAATTAATTTATTAAAATATGTAATTCATTGTTGATATTATATATATCTATATATCATTGCTAATTATTAATATTTTAATTATATTTATATATTTTTCCCTGTCAATACAAAGTTTTGTAGTATTATGGTTAAGCCCCATGAACGCATTACAATAATTTATTGTGAATAATTTATTGTGAATATCTAGATATTTTGGTATAATATTGAGTCACTACTGATGGACTTGCTAATTACATATGAAATTAATGAACTCTTTCTATTGGTTAGATAGCTGTATAAATGAGATGCTGCTCCATGTGTTGTTACTCTGATGAAACCTGCATTGTGGCGGGTGAAAGCGCTTAGTTGGTTGTGTTATAATAAACACTTTAGAACATAGTGGTATAGCTGAGGAAGCATGCGCAAAAAATCGCTGCAGTTACATACTAAGTAAAGAGGTGCAAGAAGGAAGGTTTAGAGTCGTGCTACTAATAAAGGGAGACACTGGAACTGTGTGTTGAAGTTTGGTCCCTTCAAAATGTTGCTGAAAATAATGTCACAGTAGTTTGTGGATGCATCGTTAAAAGCTTTGTTAGCAGCGTTACTTTTAATTGCAAGGGATGCACATTTGACAGCACTTTCAGCTGTTTTAACGTTATTCACCAGTTTCTAGCCTTTCTTTGAATGCTTTTGTTTTGTTTTGAATTACCTGCTTTGAGTACACTTTCTGTTGAATGCAGGTTTCTACCCTGCTGTCATATGCATTGGATAACCTAAGGCTGAAGTAGTTCATCTTTATCTTTTTTGCTACTGTGATTTTAGTTAACGGCAGTGTGAAATCTTACTGTTTCACATAAATGTAATACGCATGTTATTCTGTCTCTGTGCTACTTTCAGGGGGTTAGGCTGGTTAATAGATAAAGAAGTTTGTCAGGTTATGAACAGTACATCTGCTTTACAGAGTGGTCTGTTTTCCATGAGTTTAAACAAGACAATTTTGCAGATGCAAAGAGGAGGCTTCTGCTGATCTTACCCATTTACTTCTTGAGGAATTACATTCTAACTTGGCTTGTCTAAGCTATTTTAATTTACCTGCTTGTTGGCATTGGTTTTGAGGCTGCCAGCATTGAACCATGCAGCTTTGTCAAAGGTATTCTTAGTGCCCAGTCATATGATGGACTTGGCAATGTTAAATGCTTCAGCATAAATATTCTTTTGGTGCTAAGTGTTTCTGGCTGTGCTATTAGCAGTTATTGACCTATAGATCCTAGTGCAGGTGATTTAGAGGTTTGGTGTCAGACTTGATGACAACCCTGTCTGTTTTGGTGCAGGGTGCACCTGCTTTCTGCAGTAATCGACACCTGGTTCTTTACAATCAGGCAACTTGTTTGTTTATATTTAATTCCTTGTCTAAGGCTGTTTGTATACAAATGAGGCTGAAACCTGCCTTTATTAAATATTGGGGTCTTTGTGACATGTATTTTGTGCTTCATGCCAAACTACTGAAAATTGCTGTGCCGTTGCAGTATTAAGCATACTATCCTTGTAGAAACAGACTTCAGATTAGACTTCAGATTAGAGGGATAATAGTAGGATTTGTCCAGTTTGTACTTGTTGACCCTGCAACTAGTGCTAGCTATTGATCTGGCTAGTTTTTTGTCCCACGTTTTGATGGACTCAGACAGTCCCCCCCAAACAAACATCTACCCTTTGTGTACCTAAAAAAAATAAATAAATAAATAATGAAAACATGCATCGGTCTACAGCTTCTGACCCTACAGTACTCTCAGCCATGGGCAGGTTATTGACCACTTGCCTTTGGTTACCTCCAGGTCCCCTGGTGTAATGTTTGTGTATGACATGAGGATCAGACACATCCTCTGAGGCTATACCTATACTACTGCAAAAAGGTAAGAAAGCTATAGATAGCAAAACAAACATACAGATAAACACTAGAGTGGTAAAATAGAGCAATGTTTTTTGTTGAGAGGATTATAAATATATTTTGTCTATGTTTTCAGAAGGATAGACTGGATTGGTGGTATGATTTGATTTCACAAAATCACAAAGGAACTGAATTGGAAAAATTTAACTTATTAGCCAAGACAGGGAGAGGGGAGGCAGAGATGTCAGGAGTTCTAGACTAAATAGTCATACTTCAGTTTAGATATGAAATATTATTTTTCCTCTGAGAAGGTGGTCGCCCAGTGGAATGGACTTTCAAATTGAGCTGTGGATGACAAAACAAATTAGTTTTTTAAAACTCAATGGATTACTGGAAGACTGGCCGAATAGAAACAGCAGATGAAGGCACACCTCTCAATTGTCCAGAAGTTTGCAGAAGGTCAAGATATTTACCTCATATTTTTGGTCTATTACTAATTAATGTATAGTTTTCTGGCAAAACAGAGAACTGAAATCACTAAATAATGACAAATGTTTGAGTTTCAGACTTAATATCCTTCAGAAAAATACATGCCAATGCAAACCCAGTTATTCTAGTAATTCTCTAGCTTTATAAGAGCAATATATAAACTCTGTCCCAACTTATGGGTCATTGCTCCTCATTACTTTGGGCTTGGTCCAGAATTCTAACACTAAGAGTTTGAGAGGTACAGATGTAGGGTGTTGGCTGTAACATCCAGGTAGAATAGATATACCCGTAGTTCTCTTATTCATAGGTAGGTACTAGGCTATCTGCCCAAAGGCATTTATAAGCCTAGCCAGAATTTGTTGGCTTTCGTCACCCCCTTAGATTAGTTCCCTGTACCTCTGTCCAGCAGAGCTACTGAAGTAATCTCCGGGATAAACTTTCTGTTTCCCATCCACTCGTCAAGGTTTCTTGAGTGTTACGATGAGCTCTGCCTAATGTAGATTGAAATCTTGTTCCAAAGCATGAGAAGTCTCTGGGACAGGAATCTATCCCTCCAGCACGTCCTATTTATTGTTGTGGTGAGGTTTAGATCCCTAGAGAGTGTGGCTTGAGGAGATAAGCTTTTCTTTAGGTGGAGCATGTCGATCAGTTCTGGGTTGGATATAGCCTTGTATGTCAGGCAGAGATCACCTCTGAGTAGGCGGTATGCAACCGAGTACAGCTGGAGTTTCTTCAGTTGAGCTGCAAAGGGCATCTGTTTGAGGCCAGTGATCCTCTTGGTGAGGTACTTCTGTGGTCTTTCCAGCTGTTGCAGGTGTCTTGTAAGATACATCCCAAATGGGGCGTTGTACTCTATGATGGGTCTGATGAGCGATGGGTAGAGGGGCACAATGACCTCTTTTGATCTGGATGCGAACCCTTTTGTGATAAGGTGTGCCATGTAAAAGAATTTTCTAACCACTTTGGCAATGTGATTATCAAAGGAGAGTTTACTATCTACTTGGGTCCCCAGATCCCTTATTACGTCTTCCATATTTAGAGGACTACCACCTATGTGGTAGTTTGTGGGTACTTTGTTTTTTCCAAAGGGGATGACTATGCACCTTTTTGGCATTTAGCTTGAGGCCATGATTTTGACACCAGGTGTCCGTCTCAGTGAGACCCTTTTGGAGGATGTGTGTGTCAGCCAGAGAGTCAATTATAGCCCCTAGTTTGCAGTCATCTGTGAACTTGGTCAGCCATAGTCCTCCTGTGCTTGCCTGTACCTCTGAGAAGTATATGCAGAACAGGTGGGGTCCTAGGACTGAGCCTGGGGAGCGCCACTTGTAACCGGTTTAGAGTCAGACCTAGCTCCCGCAACTCTTACCATGTGGGTTCTGTCCATGAGCCAACTGGCAACCCATCTTGTGACGTAGGGGTTTATGTTCAGGTTGGTGAGCTTGTCTATAATACCAGAATGGGGAATGACGTCAAAGGCCTTTGTGAGGTCTAGGTAGGCTGTGTGTACCACCTTTCCCTTGTCTATAGCCTTGGTAACTGTCTCAAAGAAGTCCACCAGGTTTAGGAGGCATGATCTGCCCTTAACAAAGCTGAACTGGGTAGGGTCCAGTGTTTGGAGGTTCCCAATGTCTCTGTTAATGAGTTCCATGATGATGTGCTCCATAGCCTTGCAGATCAATTTAGTCAGGCTTATAGGGCGATAGTTCCCAGGATCTGTTGTGGCTCCACCTTTGTGGAGCGGAATAACCATTCCTGTGTGCCACTCTATGGGTATGTAACCTGTGGAGAGGCTGAGTTTGAACAATATATTTAGGTGAGGGGTTAGTTAGTCTTTGAGCTCATGTAGGATGCAGCCTGGGACACAGTACGGTCCAATTGATGATGTGTTTTTGGCTTTGGAGAGGGCTGTTTTAACCTGAGTGTCTGTGATTTCAGGAGCTCTACATTCTTTTGGTATGGTTATGGGCCCTTTTGGGGGTGAGAGGGGGGTGAAGTTTGCACTGAACCTGTCTGCCAGGATGTTGGCAATATAGGACCGGTTCAGTATATTTTATACCATTCTGCACTAACTCCGAGCAGATCTGAGCATTGCCACTTAGATTCTTGACATAGCTAAAGAATGCCTTGTGATTATCTTTGGAGTCCTTGGCAATTTTTCTTTTGAAACTTGCCTTGGATGATTTTATGAGGGATCATAGTTTCTTGCTGATACTGATCAGGGATGTCTTCCCTTCTTGGGATTTTACTCTTATCTGTACTAGTTTCCTCCTTCTATTGAACAGCTTGTTTATGGCAGAAGTCCACCAGACTGTTTTCCTTTTCTTGAAGGAGTGAGTCTTGGTTTTGCTTGGGATAGCACGATCCATGCATTCTTGTAGGTGCCCGTAGAATGCATTAGTAAAGGATTTTGCAGCTTGGACAATGTTATCCTTTAGCATGGGGGCTTTGAAACTTTCCACCTTGGTCTTAAGTAACGTGAAGTTTGCTTTTGAAAAGTTTTTCATGGTGGTTTCCTTGTCCAGGAGTGGGGACGGAATGTGGATATCCAAAGTGATTTGTTTATGGTCAGATCTAACCAGTGAGGGGTTGATCTCCGGTGTGGAGCACTGGTCGCCCATGTTGGTGATGACAAGGTCCAATATGTTGTCACCTCTAGTGGGAGTGTTGACCAGTTGATCCAGGGCATTTGAATTTATAAATTCTAGGAAATGTTGGGCAAGTCCAACGTAAAATGCATTTCTCTGCATATTAAGTTTGCAAAAATCCTTCAGCTAACCCATTTATGACTAGATTGTAGGAAGCTGGTATGAAAGCTATTTTGTAGCTTGGACATTTTACATTTCTTTTGTTATCTGTGAAATATTAGTGTAAATCTGTATAGAAAAGTTGCACAGAGGCGAGGAGAGGAGTCATGCATACTTCTCAACTGTGCAGATTTTTGTAAAATGTCCAGATGTCTGCCTCTTATTTTTGGTCTGTTGGTCATTAATTTTTGTGGTTTTCTGGCAAATCAACATCTGGAGCCCCATGCCTGTCCTTGGCATATTAGTAGCGGTCGTCCTTACCCTGCTTTTTCTCTTAATGGGTGCCTTTTCTGTGCCCCCTTGTCAGTGTCCACCCATGCAGGATTTCAGGTAAGCTAAGACTGTCTTCTGCTGTTCTGGGAATCACTGGAAAGGGAGCAGTCAAAACCCTAAGCTGTCCCATCGCAGAATCTTGTGTTGGTGGATGCATCACAGGGGGGGTTCAATACCCAGCCACCATGGATCTTGTGATCCACCTGGATCGCAGTTGGGAACTTGGAGACTCTTCAGCTCAGTCCCATAGTGTTGCTGTCCTGGGTAAGCATGGCCTTGGGGGTGCCACTGGGATGCAATGTTTCCACCTGGGAAAGGACACATGCAAAAAGACACAGCCTAAGTCAGTCTTGGTCTTTTGACATGTTGTCTTGGTGTAGCTCTCCACTCAATCCCCCCTCTCTTCAGGTGTGGTCAATGTATGTAGGGAAAGTTAGTAAATGTATGAAGGTCAGGGCAGCAATTAGTAAGTTACTTCAGTCCCTCATCCCTTAGGTCCGTTGCTGAATGGACACATGTAAAGGGAAAAGGTAGAGGTAAGGCAGACTGCTTACACTGAAGGAGGTTGTGAGACAATAGTGGTATCAGCAGTCTAGGTGGGCAACCGGAACAGCTATGTGACACTTCAGATAACCAACATCTGGAGCCCCATGCCTGTCCTTGGCATATTAGTGGAGTGGCGGTCCTTACCCTGCTTTTTCTCTTTCTATGCCCCCCTGTCAGTCATTGTGTGTAATTTGGTGTTTTCACGGGTAGTGGGTATGTACCTCTGAAGCGTAATCACTATTTATGTACCTAATGCAAAGAATACTGCCCCTGTGGGTAGGATGGAAGATTTGAATGGGCTAACCAGGTAATGCATATGATATACATATATATATGTAGTCTTCCAATACATCTGTCAAATATCAGTAGTAATCTGTTTGCATTTTCTTTTCTCTGCAGGTTTGCCCACCTTCTGACACTGACATGGCTTCATGACCAGGAGAACGACAAGTGAGTGTGTGGGTATGTGGCCATTCCTACATTCACTGGGCTGCCAGCCATGCCTCCATAACTGAAAACCGGTACAACTTGAGCTTCCCCACATCCAGTGTGAAGGTATACTGGATTGCAAGAAAAGGTATGCATTGGAGCAGACTACTACAGTTGTTGGAAGAGAAATGTTCCATTTACCCTAAGCCTGACATTCTTGTGCTACACATTGCCTCCAATGATGTCATCAGTCAACCACTCAGAAGGCAATTTGAACACCTGAAGTCTTGGTGGCCACATTGCCATTTTGTGTGATCTGATATAATTCCTCAACAGATATGGAAAACAGCAAACGGGCAGTTCACAAGGCCAGACATTTACAGAATGGGTTCATGCATGGCTTGATGCACAGGGTCGGTGGATCTACAATCTGCCATGACAGCATCACCACGGAAGATGTTCACCTGTTCAGAAGGGATGGCGTTCACCTAACTGAGGAGGTCATTGTGTTGTTTTTGACCGACCTCCACAATGGCGTGAGGAGAGCTATGCAGGATTGCTAATATGCAGCTTGTGAGAAGAATGGAAAACACCCATGTCCAAGTAGGACCAGTATAGTAAGTAAAACACTATTATGAAATGTGTTGTGTAAAATATATTTCTCTGAGTTTGGCAAATAACTGTGGTAAGGAGCTGGTGAGGATGATGAGAAAGAACAACTGATTCAGGAGAGTGTTACCACGTACAATCTAATATGTCAGTGACCATCCTGTAATACTTCTTTTTTTAGTCTGCTTTTATCAGCCATGTGTAGAGTTTAGATGACAGGAAGGGCTTACTAATACAGAACTTGATCCCTTAGGTCCATTGCTGAATGGACACATGTAAAGAGAAAAGGCATAGGTAAGGCAGACTGCTGACACTGAAGCAGGTCATGAGACTGCAGTGTTATCAGCTGTTTGAGTGGGTAGCCAGCACGGCTATAAGACAGATCAGATGGCCTTGCCTGCCACTGAAGTCCCATGCCTGTCCTGGGTTCATTAGTGGAGTGGCAGTCCTTACCTTGCTTTTTCTCTTTACATGTACCCATTCAGCAGTATGTTGGCTACACCAAGAATGTGTATATTTACAATCATATGTGTCTACATGGTAAAACAACTGCTTCTGAATGCTGTACATATGTACATATATCAGTTTTGTTAGGACTCAGGTTATGGAAATATTTTTTTCATATTTTGGTAAATAACTTTGCAAGGGAGCATGTCAGTGTGCAAAGTAATACCTCATTTTGAAGACAGGGTTACTCCTTACAACATGGTAAAATAACTGTCTGTACACTGTACACAAGTACAGATATCACAGTTTTAGTACTGTAGGATTATGAAAATTACACATTTATAATACTTCTCATTATTATGCCCATATCTTTGCAAGGGTGCATGGTGATCACACAAATGATGCATCATTTTGAAGCTGACATTCAGATGCACAACTTCTACACTGATACATAGGCTCTGTCTGTTACAGGTGATGAGATATTATGCTTTATTTATCAATTATGAGAAGTAATACATTAATCATATTTCTGTGAATATCTCAAGAAAGGAGCATCACACAGTAATGGTTAAGGTATAATTTTAAAGCTGACATTCATACTAACAAATTAGATTCAAATTGTATGGGTCTGCATGGTACATTGACCAAGATATTGTGCTTTGCTTTTACAAAAAGGTAACAAATATGCACAATATCAACATTCCTTGCCAAATATTTAATAATGACTTTGATATGCACTATCAGCATTTACACTGTTGGAAAGGTCAGTGTCTGCTGAACAACTTTTGCATTTACATTTTTAGTCTAGCTCTTATAGTTAAAAAAGTTATGAACATTTGTTTTCTGTATGGTATTACAAATGGATTTTCTGAAAATGAGCTCAGGCTGCACTGTTGTTCCTATGATGGAATTAAGCAGGCAGCTTTTTCTGAGCTGCTCTGGAGTGAATGAGTTAATATTTTACTTTTAATGTAAACTGCATGTCCATATACATCAGTAGCACATCAACAAAACACCTCTATTCTCCCCAACTCCTTCCCATATTTTTTAGTTATTCTGTCTCTCTCTCTCTGTACATTCCTACAACTTCCTTCCTAAAGCACCACAGAGTACAATTAACAGTCCCCTCACTTAGCTGTCAGATAAATGGTATTATTTCCAATATCTCAGTTTCTCACCCAGTAAGCATCTATGGTATTTCCTCTACTTTATATAGAAAAGCTTCTTAACTCTCAGTCTTAACCCCTTCAGTTTGCACAGGCTGAATTACTGACTGTATTTTTGGTGGCGAACTGACTTCTTGATGCAACTGTTCTTTTAAATAGTGTCTGTAATAGTTAATTCTGTACTTGCATTACCTTACCCCCATGATCCTTTTCAGCATAAAAGGTATCTCTAGGGTTCCATGCCATCATTAAACTTTTGCTTTTGTGGTAGATACCCGTGCATTATTTCGGTGATGTACGAGCGTGTGTTCCTTTGGACTCACTGTGCTTAACCCTAAGTGTATTTCTACAGGTGATACTCATCACCCTGTCAGAAAATTAGACTGTTGGACTGTTTTTTCTTCTCTTGTTGCACATTTTTTACCCTAACTATGTAAACGAAAAACACATTATAATTTTACTTCTCGATGATTGTGGACATTAGCACAGTGTTTCTCATACATAGGAAAGTAGCGCTTTAGCTGCCTCAAGATTGTAGCACAGATGAGGCTTTTCTTTCTTTTTTGCTTGTTGAGTGTTTTCTTCATTTACTTGCACAAAAGTATACCTACCTTACTTTTAGTTGATTGTTGAAGTCAGCACCGCATTTCTTCATGCATATGAGTGTAGTTGCTTAACTGCCTAAAGACTATAAAACATATAAAAATGTATGTGTAGCTTATAAGGCTCTCTTTCTTGTCTTTACAGTCTATTTTCTTTTTTACATTGCTATACTCTGCTCTGTTACTCGTGCAGTGTAGTATTCTGTTGGCAGTTTGATTAGTAATTGTTGAAGGCTCTAACTGTTAAACTGTAGTTATTGAAAATCTCCTAGTATACTGCTCACATAGATATTCTGTTATACTGTACCTAATGAAAATCTGTTTCTAGTATACTGCTCACACAGATATGTTTAAGGATGCCTCTTGCCCAATATCTGTTGCCATATCTGTTACTCTGAGTGTTTGTTAAATAAACAGTTTTGTACCTTAATTTCTCTCCTGGTTTCATTCCTTTACTTTCATCTTAATTTCTCTCCTGCCTTCATTCCTTTACCTTCATCTTAATTTCCCTCATGCCTTCTTGCATGTTATCTTCATCTTTTCCCACACAACAAACTTTATACTTCCTCCCCATCCTATGCTCTACAGTGTCCTTCTGACTTTTTTTTTAATTTCTCCAAGTTTTTGGGGTTTCTAATACCATGATGGGAATGGACCCCATTACTAAGTCAAAGTACGATTTAAAGTTCATGAAATTAGCATTGTTTCAATCTTTGATGTCAGCCAAAAGTGCTCTTTGGAGCACCTGCAATGTGCCCAGTAATGACTCCTGCAATGCGTATGGAGTTACATGGATTGGTAACATATCTAAATGCGATTGTAGATTCTTTTTTATAAGACCCATTGCTCCTAGTACTATTAGAGCTGGTTGGGTATCTTTCTTCCACATTGCTCTTGTTTTGGCCTGCAGATCCTGATATTTTATGAGTTTGTCTCTCTCTCTGTATGCAAGACGATAGCCTAGTGCCTGTGTATGAACCTGTAGAGTCCCACGATTGCAGATCTATACATATAATCAATTTCAAGAAGGCCCATCCATCATTCAGAACAGGGAATATACAATCTTGGTATGCATTGATTTTTAAAAATCTTTTGGTGAGCATGAAGCATCCTTCTTGTTTTCCTATCTAATCTATCCATCACATTTTGGGGCCAGTCAATCACTCCAAAACTGTAAGTTAGGGCAGGAAGAGCAAATTGGTTTATAGCTTGAATTTTGTTCCTAGATGTCAGTACTGTTTTCAGGATTAATTTAATTATTCTGAAATATTCCTAGGTTTTATTTGCAATTGTTTGTGTTTTTTTGTTGATCCTTCAATTCCCAAATATTTATACACTCCCTCTTGCTCAAGTTCTTTTATATTACATTCTTGTCTCAAACTGTTTTCCTGATATTGCAGTTTTCCTGCTTTAAAGGTTGCTTTTGCACATTTATCAGGACCAAATCACATTCTTATATCATCTGAAAAAGTTCTAACAACTTTCAGTTGTGCTTTCAGTTCCTCATCTGATGAGCTATACAGTTTTAAATCATCGACAAAGAGAAGATGAGAAGTCTTTATACACTTTGTTATTTTCTAGGAGCCAAATTATTGCCATGGCCTAAGCTGTAAAGCAGACAGCTTCATGGGTTAAGGGCAAGGCAGAATAGCAGCAGTGGCAGTCACCTTGGAATATCCCCCTTTGAATTTTTATCCCTGGGATAATAATTTGTCCTTTAACATGGCTTAATTGCAAAGTGGTCTGTCATTGCTTCATGGTCACCGTAATATAGGCGATACATTTTTAAGCACTCTTTTATCCATGAATATGGGATACTATCAAATGCTTTTTTGTAGTCAGTCCATGTCATACTTAGATTCTTCCCCTTTTTTCCACTTTTCCACTAATACTTTAACAACAAATGATCTTTTGTTCCATATGACTTTCTTTTGTTGCACTTTTGTTCTACTGCCATAATTGAGTTTTCTTCTAAATGACTATAAACTCTGTCAGCATCATTTCCCATGTAGTTTATACATCGTTGGAAGGCAAGTTATTGGTCTATAATTTTTAGGGTAGCTTACAGGTTTCACTCAAGTAGGAGCATTGTTTTTCCTGTTGTTAACCAGGTTGGTGTCTATTCTGGGTCTGCATATAAATAGTTCTTCCTCATGGCTAAATCTTCGTGCAAAGATGTTAATACTTTCAGCCAAAAATTAGATACTGCATCTGGGCCTGGGGTTTTCGAATTAGAGGCTTATCTTAACTTTGTTTCAGTCTCTTTGGCTGTTACTTCATCTCATTTCATATCCTGTACCTTTGAACCTCTTATTCTTTCTTTAACTTCTTCTATCCATTTAGCAGCTTTGTTATGTTTCACAAGATCTTCATAGATACTTTTCCAAAATGTTATCTATTTCTTCTTTTTTTTGGTGGTCTTTCAATCCCTTTTACCTTACTTCCCAATTCTCTATAAAACTTTTTTGGATCATCAATAAATTACTTATTTTGTACTTTTCCTTTATATTTATTTTTTATCTTCTAAGTCTTTTCACCTCTGCTGAAATTTTTAGTTTATTTGCAATAGTGCATGATAGATCCTGATCTGTTCTAATACTGCGTGCTGCTTTTATCACATCTATTTTTCTTAGTATTTTTGCTGATCTATTACCTCTTCTATAATCTTCTAACAATTACACTTCTTGTCTTAGTTGCTTTATAGTTTTCTCTATTCGATATTTCCATGATGGTATTTGATTTCCGCCCTTCCTTTCCCTTACTTAGGAGAGTAGTAGTGCTGAAAATGTATCAGTTATTAATTTAGCTGCACAGTAATATATCCTGTTTACTTCTGTTGTACCACATTAGTCTCTATGACCAGTCAATTACTGTGTTCATTTGTTTTATCAAACTTCTGACTTTTTGGGTTTTATTAACCTTCTGCAGTCTATTTCTTTCATTGATCTTGATATATCTGTCTATTAAATCAAACAACTCTTCTCTTAGCTCATTTTCTTCAAAAATAAGGGTGTACCCCTTGTTTTCCAATTCCTGCGGGCATTCTACAGAAGACTCTATAGCATCTTCCTGTGGTACATTCTCTTAAACTTCATCCCGTGCCATCCGTTCCTCTATCATATGGGAACTCACTGGCCTATCTCTCCTCAACATTGACTGCATCAGAGTTTCCACAGTTTCCTGTCCCTTCCCTTGCTGTCTAGCTTCAAGTGAATATTTAAACTGGTTTCCTGTGGAAGGCTCTAAATTATCCTCATATGGCACCTGACCAATTGCTTCCAGTTCCACTGATTTTTCCCTTAATTTGGATATCCATTACTCTATCCTGTTATGGTGCTTTCTGAATTAGATTTTCTAGACTGAATCCTTCACTTTGCAGGTACTCTATAACCTCAGTTTCTATTTCTTTAACTTCTTCATTACTAATCTTCTTTTCTACTTTTCTTCTTTGTTTTCTTATTTTTTTTGTATTGCAAAGTCGTCCATGTCTGGATTCCTTTGCCTGTGTTTTTCTTCAAATATCTTTGGTGCTGCTCTTTTGTATTGGTTAGTTTTGCTTTCTCCTTTGCATAAATAGTATACCATATTAAATCTCTTTTTCTTTCCCATGTCCATATGTCTTCTTCAGATGTTTCCTGATCTTCCTGTTTCTCCCTACTTTGGGGACTCACTCCATCCTGCTGTGATGTAACCTGTGGTAGGCCTTCTACACCAAATCCTTCACTTTGCTGGCACTCCATAACTTCAACTTCTGTTTTTTTAACTTCTGCTTTACTAATCTTTTCTATGTTCCATCTTAGTGATGTTATTTTTTTATTGTGAAATTTTCCCTATCTGGATGTCTTTGACTGTATTTCTCTTCAAATATCTTTGGAACTGCCTTCTTTACATTGATTAATTTTTTTTTTTTTTTTAGTTGCATAAATATTGCACCATATCAAATCTCTCTTTTTTCCCCATGTCCATATTTCTTTTTTTATACTTTTCAACTATCTCTTGGTTTTGTTGTTTATATTTTTGCACTTCCTCAGATGCTTCCTTTTGCAAACAGGTCAAGGTTTCTTGATCTATATACTGTTTTTCACAAATCTGTTGTATCAACAAACACCAATTTTCATTTGAAGCTTCTGGCAGTTTTTCTTGAGGAAGTACTTTTTCTTCCTCTAATTTCTCTCTTAATCGTTCTGTATATCTTGCGTCTGGAAATTCAGGACTTTTTGCATAACAGTAAAAATACATAATTTCTTTCTTATCCTCAATAGTCCACTTTGTTGTCTTAATGGCTCTTCTTTGGCCTATCAGTTTTTGTGGACCGCTACTTCCTTCTACAACATGGGGCCATCCTCCCCCTGAGCCTGTTCCCATTGTAGGTATGTTTCCATATTTTGAGGATTCTACACTGTCATCTTTTCTGGTCTTGGCACCAGTGCACCTACCAGAATTGGGCACTTTTTTATCCTGGGTCTCGTGCACACAGCCTTTTTTTTTTTTTTTAATTTTTAACCTACTTCTGTCCATGATATATGCCATATAAATACAGTCTGTATATCAGTGTTGCCTTGGTAAGATTTAGTAAAAGCAGTCCAGCTCATCAAGGCCCTCACCAAGACTTGAGGATGAATTCAATTTCAGCACTACTACTCTCCTACGCTTGCTGACTTTTCACCTCTCCATTTGGACCCTCCCCTTCCTGACTTATATAACTTATCTGATACTATCATAGTCTTTCTTGCTTCTCCCTAAACTTTGTCCTGCTTTTTTCTCTATATTACCCATTGTTCCCAAAGCATACTTAACCTTCCTCTCTCTTTCCCTTTTCATAGGTCAGAAGCAATACCTAACTAGTACTACAAGTCCCCCCGACTGTCCAAAAGACATTGCAGGTCTGAACTTGGATTACACTGTGGCTTTTTGGCTCAAATAACAGCTGCTATTTCAGTTATTGTATATTTTTGAGTTAATATTCTACTTTTAACTCTAAACTGTGTCCATATTCATCCGGAGCACATCACTGAAACACCTGTAGTTTCCCCAACACCCCCCCCATATTTGTTTTAGTTATTATGTTTGTCTCTCTGTACCTTCCTACAATGTCCTTCCTAAAGCATCGTTACATACAAGTAATAGTTCCCTCACTTAGCTGTCTGATACATGGTATTATTTTTCATATCTCAACCTCCCACCCAGTAAGCATCTGCAGTATTTCCTCTCCTTTATATAGAAAAGCTTCTTAACTCTCAATCTTAAAACATTCAGTCTGTAAAACTTCAACGTCACAGGCTGGATTACTGATTGTATTTTTTGGTGGCAAACTGACTTCTTGGTGCAACCTCCTTCATTTGCCCTCACTTCACTCGGGCTCACTCAGCTCCCCTACTCTACCCCCATTCCCAGACACCCCGACTTCAATTACTTTTACAGCTAGCTAAACTCCTCCTCCCACACATCTCCTCTAATTAGATTCCCCTATCCATCTAACTCCTCCCACTATGTCTTCACATCAATGTGTACTTGCTCTATTTACCCCACCCCCTTATCTTCACAACCAACGTCACGTGATCCACCTACCCCACCCCTTATCTTATACCTCATCATAATCCTCCTGTTTATCTTCCAATTCTCCATTACTACTACTCATCTCTGTCTGACCCACTTCCATTCAACCTACTCCTACATCCAACTAACCATATATCTATATCTACTATCCAACCACTTTTACTTTTCCAAACTACTCTGTTCATCCTTTGCACTCTCCTGCACCACTACTTCCAAAATGCCTTTATATACACCACTACAACACTTATTCCTCATACATCTTCCTTACACACACAAGCTCACCTCACTACAATGTCTCTCTTCTCCAGTGCTATTCTCTTTATATTCTCTCTATCCCTCTATCTCTTACTACAACTAACATTACATCAAACAACTTATATACCTCACAAATCTACATTTACTACAACCACACTTACACAATCTCCCCCCAGTTACTCTGCAGTAGCCTCAAGTATATATGCAACAGACTTAGTATTACCGACCAAACTAAAAATCCTCCCTCTTCAAAATAAACAGTAGTAATCTTACTCTATACTGCCACCACAAAACCAAAAATAAACTCCCACCTGTAGCTTACTATACTTACTGCAACTTAAAGCAATGCAGATATATACATCCAAATCCTGGTCCCTCCACAACCTCTTACAAATCCCCTAACCCCTTAAGATCCCTAAACCTCAGAACCCTTAATCTTCAAAGCATAAGAAATAAAATCCCACATCTGCATGCCTGGTTAACCCAATATAAATCTGAATTCACTGTAGCTACTGACACTTGGCTAAAACCTACCCCTAGCTACGCTTGCCTTAGAACAGACAGACTACAGAAAAAACGTGGTGGTGTCACCTTGATATACCCAAACACCTTCACTGTAGTTCCATACACAAAACCTGTCCTACAATTCTCCACAGCAGAGATACTAGTAGCCTTCCTTAGACTAAACAGTTGTAGAAGCCTTGGTATCATGGTCCTATATATCCCCCGAGGTAATAACATTCTTATACCAGAAGATATCCTAGCCTGGACAACAACTTCTTTTTCTTTCGGTTGTTCCTGTTAGGTGTCACCACAGATCATCTGTTTCCATTTCTTCCTGTCCCCTGCATCTTGTTCTGTCATGCAAACCACCTGCATGTCCTCTCTCACTACATCCATAAACCTTATCTTAGGCCTTCTTTTCCCATTAGCTGGCAGCTCCACCTTTAGCATCCATTTCCCAATATACTCAGCATCCCTCCTCAGCATATGTCCAAACCAATGCAATCTCACCTCTCTGGCTTTGTCTCCAAACCATCCAACTTGAGTTGACCCAATAATATACTGATTCCTAATCCTGTCATCCTCTTCACACCCAGTGCAAATCTTAACATTGTTAACACTGCAACATCCAGCTCTGACTCCTGCCTTTTTGTCAATACCACCATCTCCAACCCATATAACACAGCTGGTCTCACAACGCTCTTGCAGACCTTCCCTTTCACTCTTATTGGTACCTGTCTGTCACAAATCCGTCCTGACCACTCTTCTTCACCCACTCCACCCCGCCTGTACTCTCTTCTTCACCTCTCTTCTACACTCACCATTACCCTGAACTGCTGATCCCAAGTATTTAAACTCGCCCACCTTTGCCAACTTTACTCCCTGCATCCTCACAATTTCTCTAGCCTCCCTCTCATTCACACACACATGTATTCTGTCTTAGTCCTACTGACCTTCATTCCTCTCCTCTCTAGAGCATATCTCCACCTCTCCAGGGTCTCCTCAACCTGTTCCTTACTCTCACTACAGATCACAATGTCATCTGCAAACATCACAGTCCACAGGACCTCCTGTCTGATCTCATCTGTCAACCTGTCCATCACCATTGTAAATATGAAAGGGCTCAGAGCTGATTCTTGATGTAATCTTACCTTCACCTTAAATGCATCTGTCACTCCCACTGCAGACCTCACTACTGTCACACTACCCTCATACATATCCTGTACCACTCTTACATACTTCTCTGCCACTCCTGACTTCCTCATACAATACAACTCCTCCTATGTAGGCACCCTGTCATATGCTTTCTCCAAGTTTACAAAGACACAATGCAACTCCTTCTGATATTCTCTACACAGCCTGGACAACTAACAATATTAAAACGAAACTATCATCTTAGGAGACATTAACATTAAATGGTTTGATATCTCTAATCAGCACCCCTTCACCAACATCTGCCTTTATAACTGCACCCAGCTAATCACCAATATAACTAGACCCAACAATAAAAACAACACAGGCTCAATCCTGGACTGGACACTGGTTTCTGAGCCTAACAACATCTCCTCTGGTATACTACCAAACAGCATCAGTGACCACTCACCAGCCTTTATAGTACGTAAATCTACCTTAGTACCAAATAAACACCAATTTAAGCAAATCAGAGAGCTTTCTCACTTCTGCCCTATTACTTTTAATGAAATTTTACAAAGTATCAGTTGGGTAGCACTAAAAACTCTCCCTCTCAACAATGCTGTCAAATTCTTCAATTCAACATTTCTTAGGATTTTAAATAGTTTAGCCCCTCTCCATCAAGAGAGAGTAAAGACTAAGCAAGCCAGCTGGCGTAGCAAATGCAAACCATGACAGAAAGGGACAAAGCCTGGAAAGCTGGCAAAAAAATAAAAATCCTTCTGACCTCATTCTTATAATGAGCTATGCAATCGTGTAAAATGACTAATCATTAAAAATAAAAAAGAACACTTCCAAACTGTTCAAAAACTAAACCCTAACAAATTTTTGGGAGCAATTAATTTTCTACTTGATCCAGGCTCAGATAATCTTTGCCCAATCCAAACAAAACACCCACTGAAATAGCTTCACTCTAACTTACATTTTATTGACATCACAGCTAAACTCACCACCTTCCCACAAACAAAACCCAATACAGCTGAATCTTTCTTATCACAGTCATCAACTTCCTCTCTACCTAATTTTTCCCTCTCACTTATACCTACCTCCATTATAAAAAAAACTCCTCCTTAACATCAAACCATATACTAATGCTCCAGAAAAAGTACAGTTTTGTACCTACCATAAATGTAGATGTTCGAGGATCCCCATTGCTGCAGTCCTTACTATTGGGTATAGTCCGTCAGTCGCGGTCCCATATACCAGAGTATAGTGGCGTCGGTCGGTCAGAAGCGCGACTTAGACTGTCCAGTATCACAGGGTACTAAATGCGCATGACCGGCGTCATATCACACACCACCCCTAAACACAGAGGGGGGAGGGAGGGAGTAAATTGGACTTCCCCTGCTGCAGCAGTCCTTTTGGGGTAGAAATCCCAGCCAGAGGTAAGGGAGGCTGGCAAATCATAAAGAAGCAGGAGCTGAAGTAGCTCCAAAATATCCTTAGTTGCCACCCCTTAGAATGCTGTTGCTGTGAAGTGGCAGTAGCCCTAGTGGAATGAGGCCTAATCCAGCTGGAATCTCCTTGCATGATGGGAATAACAAAATGCAATGCAAAAGCCAATCCACCTAGAAATAGTTTGTTTTGACACAGGCTTGCCCTGTGAACAAAAAAAAAAACAAAACAACAACTGAGACTGCCTGAAATCCTTAGTCCTAGTTAAATAATAATAAACGCAATTGCCTGTGTACATCTAAAGTGTGCAAAATCTTTTCCCCTTTATTTTGGGGTCTGCATAAAAAGTAGGCAAATGAATAGTTGATACCTCCTTATGGAAAAAAAAAAAAATGGCTCTACTGCCATAAGGGCCTGCAAACTCAGACCCCTTCTTTGCAGAGTAATAGCCAACAGAAAAGCAGTCTTCCATGACAAGTATTTCAGTCAGTAAAGATATTGAAGAGCCACAAAATTAGGCTCAGAAACAGAAAAAATTTCTTGTCTCCAAAAAAAAAAAAAAAAATCTTCCATTTTTCTCGTACACTTTCCTTGTACTAGGTCTTTCAACACAGAATATGCAGGCTGTTTAGATGAAGAGAGTGAAGCTTGACATTGAGCAGATGACGAGGAGGAAAGGTACACACATGAATTTTTTTCTGAACTGAAAGACAGAGCATCCACTTCTTCTGTGTGATGAAACCCCTTTGTGCAATACTGTGGTGTGCTGGTGGTTTAGTGGAGAAGTTTAACAGAATGATTTGTCTGCTTAACACATCTGCTACTTGCCTGCATAGAGGATAAGAATGTGTCCCCCTTGCTTGTTGATGTACCACATGACAGTTGAAGTAACTCCTTACAAATGCAAACTGGACTGCTAACATCTTCTTCATTGTGATATGTAGATGCTGTAGTCTGGCAGCCACTTGTCTGTATCCACTCCATTTAGATGATGGCTCCCAAGCAATGTCCGAGGCATCAAAATTCTTTTTGAAGGTATTATTATTTGAATGACAGTGTCCAAATCCTGGCAGTGCTGTGTCCATACATTTTGAGATACCATTGTAGCTTCCTATGCAGTTATCTTAGCACTGCATAACATATTCCAGAGATGCTGTAGAAGGTCTTTTTCTTTGAGCCAGAATCAGGCAGTCGTCCAAGTAAGGATAGATTTGAATTCCTGAAGCTAAAGTTACCATCAGTGATCTTGCCCAGCAGAGGTAAAAGCTTGTGTAACATCAACATCTTGAACTTTGGGATGTCCAGAAAAGTGTTGAGGAGAGATAAAAATTTCTACTAAACTTGTGGCTGTACCTGCAAAAATCTTTTAACAGTTTGCATAGACTTAGCTTTGTCCTCCATTTTGTTCAGACATGAACCAAATCCAGCAACTCTTTACAATTTTTACTACAGAAGCCTTAACACCTTTAGGCCCTTGAGAAATAGTTCAGAATCAGAATAAGTAGGATACTCCTGCAAGTCTTCCATGAAGACTCCTGAAGCCTCTGAACACTGTTCAAAACTATCAAACTCGGTTCCACCTAGCCTCTCTTATCAGGCGGGGCATAGAACCTCTAATCATAGTAATCAAATCTTCTGCCATTTTAAGCATATGTTTCTTAGGTACAGAACCCGAAATGCTAGGAGAAGCCCCCACTGAAGCTGAACTTGGCCTACCTCTCAAAGAAGTTTTGGCAACAGAAGGAGAGGCTCAACTACCTTGGGAAGAGAGGGAAGAACAGTTACCTGAGAGCCCCTCAGCCTGGCCTACCTCCTGAGACTGCGGTTCATCAACCTAGCTTCACACTGTTTGTCTTTGGCTTCTTGACGAAGAAGGCGCCGGAGCATCCGTAAACAAGGTATACACAAGGTATGGTAATCCCTAGAGGGTATCTGTTTTCCCAGAAATAACAGTTATTCACTTTTTGACATCCGGTTAAATACTGAGGGGCAAAAAAACCAAAATGTTCTCATCATACCGGCAGAATTCCTGAAATGTTCCACAAGCTCGATTGCCAACCGTATCAGCATACTCCTTAATAGATCAATTCAGGAGTCCTTTGTACCACATACCTGGAAAAAAGCATATGTCCTTCCACTTCATAAAGGTGGCAACAACTCAGACATCTCCAGTTTCTGACCAATCACTATTCTCTCTCCCATTTCCAAAATATTAGACAAATACGTTCACAGTCAGCTTCTTAATCATCTGGTTACAAACCAAATCCCTTTCTCCCACTCAGCACAGTGTCTGGCCTGGTCATAATACTAGCACAGCTCTCATTTCCTTTATGGACACAGTTAATATGGCCCGTGATGCTGGTTACTTTGTTTCTTCACTCTTCCTTGACCTCTCAAAAGCCTTCAATATGGTATCCCATCCCCTCCTTCTCTCCAAACTCTCCAACTTGGGTTTCTCACCCCCAACCCTAAACTGGCTCTCAAACTATCTATCCAATAGGCAACAATCCACCAAATGGCAACATTCCTCCTCACCATTCCTAAACACTACCACAGGTGTACTGCAAAGATCCACATTGGACCCCCTCCTATTTAGCATTTTCATTAACAACTTCCATTCCACTCTTAGTCAAGGCACTGTCATCCAATATACAGATGATTCTACAATCATCTGCAGTGCCAACTCCAACTTGATCTACAACTCATAGGTTCATACTAGGCTAACTGCCTTTGTGGGCCATTTTAAGCCTAGCCAACTAGGCCCCATGTGAGAATCAAACTCTGCACCTTGTGTCTGTAAGGTAAGCACCTTAACCATTATATCAGCCTCCCAATAAGTTACATTCTTTTACAGATATATTCTGCCTGTTACGGACTTGAACACAGAACCTACTACACATAAGACTGTAACTTTACCCATGCAGCTAGTTGGATAGTGGGATAACTCCTTACACAAAATGCCTTTACTTCAACTGAAACTTGGATGTCCAATAACCATCTTGCTCTAAACCCCAATAAAACTAAACTCCTAATATTCACCCCTCAAAAAAACACCCCCTCAATAAGAATGAACTCTCGGTCCACTCCCAAAACAACACTATCATTGAAGTTGCTCCTAGTCATAAAATGCTAGGTGTCATTATAGATGAAAACTTATTTGACCTTCATACCCACAGCAACATTAAAAACACACATCAGAAATTGAATATTCTCTACAGACACAACTACTTCCATAATCTCACTGCAAAAAGGCTCTAGCCTCATCCTTCATATCTTCTCTTCTTATATGGTGCCCCAATCCTTACCAACATTTAGTCCTCCTTGAAAACCAAACTAGACTCATGCTACAATAAAGTTGCTAAATTCGTTACAAATGCAAAATTTTCAGCCCACCACTGTGCATCACTTCATCAACTAAACTGGCTCGAAGTTCCAGACTATCTCACTTATCTACAACTAACTACCACACATAAATTTATATATAATCCTTCAGTCTGCCCTTCTCTTTCTTCCTTACTGACCATGTATCACCGAAACAGACCTCTTAGATCAGAAAACAAACTGCTGCTCAAAGTAGAAATGCCAGATCTCTCAGCTGATCAGATGCTCTATTCTTTGACTGCCTCAAAACTATGGAACTCCCTCCCACCTTCAATTAGAACCACCTGCTGTCTCCTCTCTCTGGCTATGTAAATGTCCCAATACAACACTCTCCAGCACCTGATTTCCTTCCACTATAACCCCTTACCTTACTCCATCTCTATACTTCTATTCTTCATCTCCATTACTGACTGCTTATGCACTTTTCTGTCCTGCTAAATTCCCCTGTTCACACTTAATACCTCCATTAGTTAATTAACATACAACTGACATGTCTAGTCATGTAATCCTATTAACTGTATTTATGGATTGTTTAATGCAAACAGGCACTATGTATGTAAATCTGTACTCTTGTGCCCATGATTTTCCTACCATCGTGATTGCATATACTATGTACTGTGTGTGTTAATTCATGTATGCTCCATTTATTCTAGACAACTTATTTCCAATGCAAATATGTTCTGTAAATCTGCACTTTTGTACTCATACTATTCTAAGCATTGTGACTGTACATACTCTGTACTGTGTGTTCTTTCATATATATATTGTTTAATACATGTGGAGCTTTTTTTCACTGGCCTCCACTGAAAATGGGCTCACCTACGCCCAGTGGACCATCCCGGTAAACAAACGTAATACATTAATATCTACATATATATATATATATATACATATATATATATATATATATATATATATATATATATATATCAATCAAACAAATGGTCTCTTCTGCAGTAAAAGAAAAACCTGGAACCCCAGGTAACCCTGGAATATTCAGGAACTACTCTAAGGCTACATTTCTAGTATTAAGTGATAACCTGACAAAATTTCATGCCTCACATAAATCCTGAGAACACTGCTGCCTACTCAGAACTGTTCAGAGAAACCATACACAACCATGTTAATAGCTGCATAGAGGCAGCTATACCCACCCTGGTGAATTCAAGACATCAACAGGCTGTATAATAGAAAGAAGAAAGTTGTGACAAAAATTAGGAGGAGCACCCAGCAGGATAAAAGCACTACCATCAAACTAAACCAACAACTGAGAGGACAAATAAAGCCTACCAAAGCCAAACCTGAGGTAAATTTGGCCTCCCAGGCCAAGGGCAACCACATGGCATTCTATAGTTATGTCAGTGACCTCAAATGCAATACACAATTACATGCAGAGCTCATTATTAATGGAGTCACCTATACTGAGCCAGAAGATAGAGAAAACCTTCTGGCCAACAAATTCAGCTTCAACTTTACCCCTCTCTCCCCCAGCCTTCCCTCAGGAAATACCATCAACTATAGCTCCCCCTGCTATCAATAGGGAACAGATCCTTAATGCTCTAAGGCCATAAACATTGCATTGATAGGCCCAGACAATATCCCAAGATGAGCTCTAATAGCATGAAACATGACTTATCGGGCCCTCTGGAATTACTATTTAATTGTAGCCTCCAAACAGGTTTCATGCCCCATGAATAGAGAACACCAACAGTCTTCCCTCTGCACAAAGGTGGGCCATCTACAGACCCTGGAAAATACAGATGCATAAGTCTCACTAATCCCATGTGCAAAGCCGTGGAAAGAATTATCATGGAAATGATTGATGATGACACAGGAAACCTCCAGACACTGGACCCAACCTGGTTTGGTTTCATCAAGGGCAGGTCATGCCTACTGAACCTTGTGAACTTCTTTGAGAAGGTCACCAAAGCAATGGATGAGGGCAAAATGGTTCACACTGCTTACCTTTACCTGGCCAAGGCATTTAACACAGCACCCCATCTGGGCATTCTTGACAAACGCAAGAGGATTGGTGTAAACTCTAATGTTACCAGGTGGATAGCCAGATGGCTCACAGACAGGACCCAAGAAGTTAGAATTGGGGAGTCATCATTTACAAAGAGGACAGTCATAAGCGGGTCCCCCAGGGATCAGTCCTGAGACTGCTCCTTTTTAGCATTTATTTCTCTGAAAACAAGGCCAATATCAATGAACTCTGGCGGACTTTAAACTATAGCAAACCTATATATATGGCTTAACACACAGGAAGCTCTGAAATGCCTTTCTCTTTCTGTACTGGTATTTTGAAATGCCAGTAGAGAAAAATAAATAGGAACTGCTGTTCCATCAAAAATGCACCGCTCCTTATACTTTGCAACTGGAGCAATTGCCCTCTTTGCCCCACCCTTGCTATGCATCTGGTTTATGTCATACATCATGGTCAGACAAGTCTCCTTGCACTCTTACACCCCGATGTGTATAAATACAGTGACATGGGGTAAAGGAAAGTGCCTTATTCCCACTGTTCTGTTATCTTGCTCTTGTTGACATTGTCACATTGTTCAATGAAACACAGGAATTAATTAAAAGAAATGATGATTCCCATTTCTTCAAAATACTGCTCAGTAAACTGCAGGACTCCATATGGACATTTGATTCTGTTAACTGCAACCAGAGTGTTAGCATCCCATATATTAAGCTTAGTTAGTTAGTTATTCAGGTTTAGTCCTTCTGCTCAGTGTTTAGCCCATAAGTACTCAGTTAGAGCAAGTCCTCATAAGACCGTAATATTTGCACCTTTTATACAATCTAGAATTTTAGTTTACATACCCTGTCACAACTTGTCATCAGAAGAATCTAATATGCATGCCTACTACGTGGTTGAGTGATACATGCCCTTACTGTTGAAGTTTTTGTGAAGTACATAACGGTACAGGTCATTCTGTACAATTTGCAAAGTCTTAACTATTAAGATTCTTTGCATCACTTACTGTTTTTGCTATAGCATTGAAGTAGTAGTTACTTTTATACTGCAAGTTCAGTTTGCCTTTCATTTGGTCCAGGTCATGAAGGAAGAGAGCCCTTGACCAGTCCAATCACCCACATAAAAAGAAAATAATGACATAAATATATGTGGTGTCCTGCCATTTTTTTTTTAACTAAGCCTGTGTCTGAGGGAAGCCTTCTAGCTTATCAGTGGGAGAGGTAAGCAGTAGGTAGCCTACCTACCACAAAAGGAGTGGTTTCTGGCCCAGAAATTGTAGTTTATTGGCCGTTTGGGCAGTTTTTCCATCTCTTTCAGCCTTCTGGTTTAAAAGCCCACATTTCACGTGTTTCTCGCCTTTCCTGTAAATAGACTACTCCAGATACAGATTTTCTGTAAACGTCTGAGTCCCCAAGCCTTTCTGTGCTGGAGGGAAGCTTTCTACCTTATCAGTGGGAGTGGTAAGCACTAGGTAGCCTATCTGCCATAAGAGGAATGGTTTATGGCTCATAAATTGTAGTTTATTGGGCATTTTTTTCCATCTCTTTCAACTTTCAGGTTTAAAAGTCCACTTTTGCGCTTGTTTCCTGCCTTTCCTGTAACTAGTGTAGTCCAAATACAGATTTGCTGTATCCAGGACTGTTTGTAAGCTTCTGAGGGGTGCAAAAAAGTCTGCTCTTTAATTTTTCCCTTGATCTGCTAGTTCTCTCCTCTCCTGCACTTTTACTAGCTTATTAGTCCAGCACTTTACAAGGCATCGTGTAGCAATTATTGTAGCACACAAAAGTGCTACCAGCACTAAACATTCTACAAGGAAACAGCTCCAGTACTTCTTATAAATGCCTACACCTCCAGGCATGTTTAGATGTCAGGTCCCTGTTCTTTCTCCTATTAATCTGGTGGAATTAGGCATCCCGAGGCAATGTAGCAACTGCCTCATGTACACTGACAACCTTCTTCCTCTTACCTCTCAGACTTGCGATAGATGCACTTATATATCCAAACTGGAAGCCACGCACTCTCCAGCCAAGACCAGAATAGCTGGCCAAAAGGAGAAGGTCAACACTGGCACCACACCACATGAAACATGTAGCCCTCCAGAACACACACCAGCGCTACCTTCACATAAAAACGCAAACCATACACCCATGTTAGCAGAGGCTCTCAATAAAAATCTACCCAAAAAGCAGAGACCTCTAAGGCAGAAAAACACTCAACCACCATAACACAACACTAATCATGAGACACATAACTCTCCTAAACAGTGTGCCACTCAACCAAAATCCATAAGGCAAAACAGCATGCCCAACACACTTGTCATAGGTGACTCAATAGTAAGGCATACTGATGTCCCATTTACTAGGCTGAATAAGGAGAAAGTAACTGTCAGCTGCCTGCCAGGTGCCAAGATCCACCACAATGCACGCACTCAGGTCCCGCAACAATAGGTGCAAATATTACTCTGTCATTGTACATGTGGGAGTGAATGACCTGAGACGTACCTCCCGGGACTACATGAAAAGGGACATGGAGGAGCTTTTGGATTATGTAGCCCAGGCAGGTATGACTCTAGCCCTGAGCAGCCTCCTACGATCACCCAGAATGATACCACAGTACAAGCAGAAAATGATTGATTTCAACAATTGGCTAAGTTTCTGGTGTCATTCAAAGGGGATACAGAATCTGTCTACCTGGGATGACATGACTGACAGACCTTGATGCTTTGCCAGAGATGGCCTGCCTCTGTCACCCCTAGGCTACTAGGATACTGGCCAAGGCTCCTGCCACCCCTATAGTGCCTTTTTTAGATGGTGTTCCAAAGACAAACTTACCACCATAACAGCTACAAACAAATGCAATCTGAGGTTCATGTTGCTCAACATTAGAAGTCTAAATCTCAAAATGCACTTGTTCAAAGCACTCCTTAAAATGGAGAACATCGACATTTGTGCTGTAACAGAGACCTGGTTCAAGGCAGCAGAAAGTACCCCTGCACTACCAGGCTATAACTCATTCCACACCTTTTGGCCCCAGAACTTGGACTGAATCTCCAAAGGCAGTGGTGTTTCCATATTCATAAGGGATGCACACACCTCCAGACTGGTAGCCCAACATAATGCATCAGAGATATTTCAGGTGCAGCTAACATTGGGTAAGACAACGATTCAGGATGCCACCTGCTCTAGGTCCCCAACCATGTCCCAAGACTCACACTCCATGTTCCTAAGCACCCTGGAGAATATTAGGGTCCAACCTAACACTCTCATACTGGACGACTTCAACTACCCCTCCATTAACTGGGAAAACTACTCATGTACCAGTATAATTGCCCAATGTTTCCTGGAATTCATTAATTCCAATGCCCTTGACCAGCTCATTCTTACCCCCACTAGAGGTAAAAACATTCTAGACCTGGTCATTACTAACATGGGAAACGTTGCTCTACACCAATAATCAACTCCTCCTGGTTAGATCGGACCACAAACTAATCACCTTGAAAATCCACATCTCTCCCACTCCACCCCCCCACCCCGCAAAGATAACCATCATGAAAAACTTCTCCAAAGCTAACTTTGGGCTCCTAAAAACAGGTGGCTAACTTTACGGCACCCATGCAAATGGCGAATAGTTGCATGACCGCTGAATCATACAAAAATGTACTGTACGAACATGTATAGAAATGCATGGATCTCGCCATACCAAATAGAACCAAGATGCTCTCCTCCAAAAAAAATCTGGTGGTCCCCTGCCATAAACAGACTCTACAATAGGAGAAGGAAACTGATGCAGAATAAGGTGAAGACCCAAGACTGGAAAAACTCCCTTATCAGCCTCAACAAAAAGTTGAGATCCTTCATCAAATCCTCTAAAGCTAGCTATGAAAACAGAATTGCACCAGATAGTAAAGACAACCACAAGGTCTTCTACAGTTATGTAAAGAATCTCCACAGCAATACCCAGATTTGCTTTGAGCTACTGCGCAATGGTATCTCCTATACTGAGCCAACAGATATTGCCAATATACTGTCCAACAGATTCAGTGCCAACTTTATCCCTAACTCCCCCACCAAAGGACCAATCACAATACTAGTAGATTTCCAGACATCCAGTATTACTGCTGCACAGGTTTAAACATCACTGTCCAAGTCCAAGAATACAGCTTCTATGGGACCTGAAAATATCCCTGGCTGTGTTCTACATGAACTACAGAGTGAACTGGCACCTCCCCTGTGTGCCCTGTTCAATCACAGCCTAACCTCAGGCTTTGTCCCTACTGAATGGCGCACTGCTACAGTCATCCCTCTCCACAAAGGAGGAGCAACTACAGACCCTGAGAACTATCGCCCCATTAGCCTAACGAGTCTGATATGCAAAGCTATGGAACGCATCATCATGGACCTAATAAACAAGGATATAGGGAATCTCCAAACTCTGGACCCCACACAGTTTGGTTTTGTGAAGGGTAGATTATGCCTGTTCAACCTGGTCAACTTCTTTGAATCAGTCACCAGAGCTGTGGATGAAGGCAAGGTGGTTCATACAGCCTGCTTTGATCTGGCCAAGGCCTTTGATACCATTCCCCACTCAGGAATCATAGAAAAACTCACTAAGCAAGGCATCAACCCCTATATCACTAGGTGGGTTGCAAACTGGCTCACAGATAGAACCCACAGTGTGAAAGTAGCTGACTCCATGTCAGATTGCCAACCTGTCATGAGTGGAAACCCACAGGGTTTGGTCCTGGGTCTTCTCCTGTTTGGTATCTACTTTCTGAAGTCCAGGCCAACATGAAGGGACTCTGTCTGACAAAGTTCGCAGATGATTGCAAGTTGAGAGCTATTATTAATTCCCCAAGTGATGGTGACATCCTACAGGAAGGCCTCACTGAGACCAATGACTGGTACCAGAACCATGGCCTTAAGCTCAATGCCAAAAAATGTGTAGTCATCCCCTTTGGGAAAAACCTGGTTCCCATGAATTACCACATTTATGGTAGTAAACTGAACACAAGAGGATTTATAAGAGATCTGGGAACACATGTTAACAGCAACCTCTCTTTTGAACACCACATTGCCACTGTGGTCAGAAAGTCCTTCTATGTGGTACATCTCAATACTAAGGGTTTTGCATCCAGGAAGAAAGAGGTAATTGTCTCCCTGTACTCTTCCCTCATCAGGCCAGTCATCGAGTACAATGCCCCATTTGGCATGTACCTCACTAGACACCTGCAACAAGGCATATCATTGCTGGAGCCTTCCTGTGTCCTGACAGACTGCTCTTCAAACTATCTGGAGATATACAGAGCTGAGTATATTTTTCTGGCACTTCAGAGTTGTGTACTGGTAATTGTTGTTTGACTAATTTTATATTACTGCTGGCTGACTTCAGAGTTGTGCACTGTTATTTTTGCTTCACTGTATAGTTTTTCAGATCTCTGCTGAAGGTGTTGGTTTTCCTATACCCACCCTCCCTATTCCTGTGTTGTTGTTTAAATTTGGAGGCTTTTGCAGTTGCCCGCACCCACTGTAGATTTGATTTGGGACACTCCCCCCAGTCCCATCTCTTTACCTCATTCTACCTAATAGACTCCTTCTCCACTTGTTTTTAGTCATTTTTAATTTAATTGCATTTTTTAAACTGTTTGGTCTAACATTGCTACATACTCAAGTGTGCTAGCTTGCACTGCATTTGAAGTGTTTTTACGGCTGTTTTAGCTACTTTTCTGTATATATATATATATATATATATATATATATATATATATATATATATATATATAAAATCCTTTCCTGTACCTAGTGTAGCCCAGACTCAGATTTGCTGTATCCAGGACTGTATGTAAGCTTCTGAGCCCCTCCCCCAAGCTTTCTGTGTTGGAGGGAAGCCTTCTAGCTTATCAGTGGAGTGGTAAGCACTAGGTAACCTATCTACCACATAAGGAGTTGTTCTGGCCCAGAAATTATAGCTATTGGCCGTTTGGGCAGTTTTTCCATATCTCTCAACTTTCTGAATTAAAAGCCCGCATTTGCACTTGTTTCCCCCTTTCCTGTAACTAGTTTAGTCCAGATACAGATTCTTAGTTTTAACTTTGGTTATTCGTGATCAGCACTTGTTCAGAACTTGTAAGCACTAAATAACCTATTAATTACTACAGCACTCAACCTTCCTCATTACCTAGAGGAAAACAGTTTTTGTACTTACTTTCCTCACTTGCTTAGAGAAAAACAGCTCTTGTACTCACTTTCCTCACTTATCTAGAGGAAAATAGTTTTTTATTCAGGCATGTCCAAGGGTCTGCTCCCAGCATTCTCTCCTGTCTATCTGATGAATCTGAGCATCTTGGGGCAATGTAGAAATTGCCTCATGTACACAGACAACCCACTCCTCCTACCACCCAACACTACAACCTGTGAGAGATGCACTTATCTAGCCAAACTGGAGGTAAAGCTCTCTCCAATCAAGATTGAACTTGACAGTCAAGAGGAGAAGGTAAACACTTGCACCACACCACACTCATCACATAGTCTCAATAAATCTACACCACCAAAATCCACACACAGAAACACAAAAACATTAGCGGAGGCTTTCAATAATAATCTGTACAAGCAACAGAGATCTCCAAAGCAGAAATGCAAGCAACCTCCACCCCCCCCAACACAACCCAAATGACACATAGCCCGCAGACTCAGTGTGCCACTCAACCACAGCCAATAAGGCAAAACAACGTACCCAACACACTAGTCATAGATGACTCTATAGTCAGGCACACTGATGTCCCACTCATCAGGCTAAACAAGGAGAAGGTTACTGTCAGCTGCCTGTCGGGTGCCAGGATCCGCCACATAACCCACACACTCAGGTCACTCCACAAGTACAAATATGACTCTGTCATTGTCCATGTTGGTGTGAACGAACTAAGACATACCTCCCTGGACTACATGAAAAGAGACATGGAAGAGCTCTCCAATCTTGTAGCCCAGGCAGGTATGACCCTAGCCCTGAGTAGCATTCTGCCATCACCCAGAATGATGCCGCAGTACAAGGACAAAATTATTGACTTCAACAAGCTTCTGGTGCCATTCTAAAGGGATCCAGTATCTGTCTGCCTGGGATGTCATGGTTGACAGACCACGATGCTTTGCCAGAGATGGCTTGCACCTGTCACCCCTGGGATTCTGGATACTGGCTAATGTTCTTGCCGCCCCTATAGTGCCTTTTTTAGGCAAGGTTCAAATGACAAATCCACCACCATAACAGGAACAGGCAAGCAAAAACTCAGGGTGATGCTACTCAATGCTAGAAGTCTAAATCTCAAAATGCACTCACTCAAAGCACTCCTTAAAATGGAGAACATCGATATCTGTGCAGTGACTGAGACCTGGTTCAAGGCTCCAGAGAGCACCCCTGCACTACCAGGCTATAACTCATACCACACTTTTTGGTCATGTAACCTGGACCGGAACACCAAAGGCGGACGTGTGTCCATATTCATTAAGGATATCCGCACCTCCAGGCTAGTTGCTCAGCATAATGCAGCAGAGGTTATCCAAGTGCAACTAACTGTGGGCAAACCGGCAATCCAAACTGTAGCTTGCTACAGATCACCCACCATGCCCCAGGATTCCCACTCCTCTTTTCTTGATGTACTGGAAAATATTAGGGTTCAACCAAACACCCTAATAATGGGCGATTTCAACTACCCCACCATTAACTGGGAAAACTACTCATGTACCAACTCCTTCGCTCAACGCTTTCTGGAATTCATAAACTCCAATTCCCTGGATCAACTTATCCACACCCCCACCAGGGGCAACAATATCCTAGATCTAGACATTACCAACATGAGTGACCAGTGTTCCACACCTGAAGTCAACGCCTCATTGGTCCGATCCAACCATAAGCTAATTACCCTGGATATCCACATGCCCCACCCCCCATTAAGGAAACCATGGTAAAAAATGTCTCCAAAGCCAACTTCATGCTTCTTAAGACAGAAGTGGTGAACTTCATGACACCCATGCAGATGGAAAATACAGTTACGACTATTGAATCCTACACAATTGCACTTTATAAGTACTTACATGAGTGCATGGATCGTGCTATTCCAAACAGAACCAAGACACTATCCCCCCCCAAAAAAAGGAAGCCAATCTGGTGGTCCTCTGCCATAAACAAACTGTACAACAGAAGAAAGAAACTGTTGCAAAAGAGAGTAAAATCCCATGAGTAGAGGAGCTCCCTGGTCAGCCTCAGTAAGAAGCTGCGATCCCTGATAAAATCCTCCAAATCTAGTTATGAAAACAAAATCGCCACTGATTCTAAAGACAACCACAAAGCATTCTATAGCTATGTCAAGAATCACAATGGCAACACTCAGATCTGCTCTGAGTTACGGCACTAAATATACAGACCCAACTGATATTGCCAACAATCCTTGCAGATAGGTTCAGTGCTACCTTTACCCCCCTCTCACCCCCTAAAGAGCCCATCTCTATACAGGAAGAATGCAAAGTTCCTGTAATCACGGATGCACAGGTAAAAAACACACTCTCCAAAGCCAAGAACACAGCATCCATGGGACCAGACAACATCCCAGGATGCGTTCTACATGAACTACAGAACGAACTGGCACCCCACCTAAGTACCATGTTCAATCATAGCCTCGCCTCAGGCTTTGTGCTTGCTGAATGGCGCACAGCGACAGTTATCCCACTCCACAAGGGGGGGGAGCCACCACAGACCCTGGGAACTACCGCCCCATTAGCCTGACGAGCCTGGTCTGCAAGGCCATGGAACGTATCATCATAGAACTTATAAACAAAGACATTGGTAATCTCCAAACTCTGGACCCCACCCAGTTCAGGTTTGTAAAAGGTAGATCATGTCTCCTAAACCTGATAGACTTCTTTGAAGCAGTCACCAAAGCCGTAGACAAGGGTAAGGTGGTTTACACAGCCTATCTAGATCTTGCCAAGGCTTTCAACACCATCCCCCACTCTGGAATTATAGATAAACTCACTAAACTAGGTATAAATACTTATGTCACAAGATGGGTTGCCAAGTGGCTCACTGACAGAACCCACTAGCAGACTCCAAATCCGACTTTAGACTAGTGACAAGTGGAGTACCACAGGGTTCAGTGCTGGATCCTCTCCTGTTTGGTATCTACTTCTCTGAAGTACAGACTAACACAGAAGGTCTTTGGCTAATGAAATTCGCAGATGACTGCAAACTAGGAGCCATAATCAAAATTCCTAACGATGTGGACATCCTACAAAAGGGCCTCACTGAGACAGATGACTGGTGTCAAAGCCATGGCCTCAAGCTCAATGCCAAAAAGTGCACTGTCATCCCCTTTGGTAAAAACTCTGTACCCATGAACTACAACATAGACGGTAGTATACTTAACACCAAAAGTGTGATAAGAGACCTTGGGACACAGGTGGACAGTAGTCTCTCCTTTGATAATCACATCGCCACAGTAATCAGGAAATCCTTCTACGTGGCACACCTCATTACAAAAGGTTTCTCATCCAGAAAAAAAGAGGTCATTGTTCCCTTCTACTCATCACTCATTAGACCCATTATAGAGTACAATGCCCCTTTTGGTATGTACCTCACAAGACATCTACAACAACTGGAAAGGCCGCAGAAATATCTCACAAAGAGGATAACCAGCCTCAAACAGATGCCCTACGCAGACAGTCTCAAAAAACTCCAGCTTTACTCTGTTGCATATCGCCTACTCAGAGGCGATCTCTGCCTAACATACAATGCTATGTCAAACCCAGAGCTGCTGGACATGCTCCACAAAGTAATCCCAATCCCTCCAAGCTACATGCTCTAGGGACCTAAACCTTGTCACCACAATAAACAGAACATGCCGGAGGGATAGATTCCTATCCCAGCGACTTCCTATACTCTGGAATAAACTACCTGTCTATATCAAACAAAGCTCCTCATTAGCACTCTTCAAGAAAAATCTTGATGATTGGATGGGAAATAGGAAATTCACCCCGAAGATCACCTCTGTGGCTCTGCTCGACACTGGCACAGTAAAATAATATTCTTGGGTGGCAAAAGCCAGGGTACCTTTTTGGCTGGGCTTGTATAGGCCCCAGGGCTGATAGCCTAGTACCTACCTGTGAACCTATGAACTGGAGAGGCTGCAGAAGTACCTTACAAAGAGGATCCTAGACCTTAAACACTTGTTCTATATGGACAGATTAAAAAAACTCCAACTATTCTTTGTCTCATATCACCTACTTAGAGGCAATCTCTGCTTGACTTACAAATCCATGTCTGATCCAGCTCTGTTAGAAATGCTACATTTAAAGAAATCCCAATCTCTCGGCACCACACACTTCAGAGACCTCAACCTCAATACCACAAACAGAAGAAGTTGGAGGGACAGGTTCATAACCCAGAGACTGCCCATGCTATGGAACAGATTTCCCTTACATGTCAAACAGAGCACCTCACTGGCCCTCTTCAACAGAAATCTTGATGAGTGGATGAGAAATAGAAAATTCACCCTGGTGATCACTCCAGTGGCTCTACTCGACAGAGGCACTGGGAACTGAAGTCAGGTGGTACAATGCCATAAAATGCCCGCATTATGTAGACTTTTTCCACTTATGGTGAAAATATACCCATCCAGGCTGGTTTTAAAGGTTGGCAGGGAAGTACTCTACTTAAAAGGCAAGGACAGCTAATTAAAGAAGTAGGAAATATGTTGGGTTACGTTACTGTCATGCCATCTAGTATTGCTCATGTGGTAGTACAGGTCTCTAGACTGGATGTTTGCTTTACTTCTGCTTCTAGTTAGATGAAGGGGCACAAAGAGTGATGGATCTTTCATAACACAGAAGGATAAGCAGAAAGATCATCCCTCTGGAGTATCTAATACACATAGTAGGCGTACACTGTTTTTAGTCAGAGTAGCCAAGGGTACTGAGACCAGAGATTGTTTTAATGAAGGAAAATTGAAGTTTCTCAATTTGTTTTAGGTGTTTAGAGTAGGGGCATGCAAAGTGTGCATTATGGTCAATGATGGGTCTGATAAGGGAAGAAGGAAGTGGGACTGCAACTTCATTAGACCTTGATGAGATATCCCAAAGGATAAGTTGTACCAGATAGTAGAATTTACTAACCACCAGAGGGAGGTTGTTCAGAGTAGAGTCTTTATTCAACACACCTTCCCAAGTCCATGATGACTGTGTTAAATTTAAGTGGAACATTATCTTTACTGAATGTAGTAGTGATGTTAGATTTACCAAAGGAAAACGTGCTACATTTCTTGGTGATAAGGGAAAGCTCAAGATTAATACACCATGCATTTGCTTGGTCTCAACCTTGCTGGAGAACTTGAGTATCAGAAGAGGATTGATAACCACCCCCAGTTTGTGATCATCAGCAAACTTTGTTAGTTATAGTCCTTTAATAGTAGCTTTTCTGTTACAGAAATATATAACAAACAGGACAGGACTCAGAACAGAGCTGTATGGCACACTATTGGTGTCATTTTTATGTCTTGAGCAAACACCCACCCCAACCACCTTAATTGTACAAGTTCTGTCATACTGCTAATTAACAATCCAGCAAACTGTGTATGGGTTAATGCTGAGTTGGGAGTTTGTCAATAATCCAGAGGGAGGGCATAATCTCATAGACCTTGGCAAGGTCCATATAGACAGTATGGACTGCAAACCACTTATACATGGCCTCAGTAATCCTTTCAAAAAAGTCAACCAGGTAAACCAGGCATAATCTTCCTTTAGAAAGCCAAACTGAAGTGTATTCAGGAATAAGGCCATCTATATCACTGTTTATTAATTTAGCTATGTGATATCCCCATTCTGGGCCAGTAATCAAGGAGCCTGAATCCTCACCACTGACAATTGAGAGGGACAGTCACTTGGTACAAAAATGGATACACCCACTACTTCCAAATGCATCGGGCACAACTTCCCTTAAGAGCACACAGGTAACACAGTTAGAGGGCTGGTTTTCCCTCTACCTCTCTCCACATCCCCAGTAAGACTCACCACTGGTACGGCTATAGAGTTGAGCCCTCAGCTGAGTGACCAAGCCAAGTCCTCTACCACTCTCTCTCTGCGAAACCAGTGCTTTATGTGCCTGCTCCAAGCAGCTGACACACACACACACTCTGAGATTTGATTTTCACACACACACATCCACACCCCCGACAGACCTGGGAAAGGCTGGCACAGATTTACTAGCTATGCCCCCTTATGCCCAGACTATAAGGTAATTACATCACCACCAGATACTCCAAAGCCAGCTACTCTAAGGCTCTTGCAAGAGTAACCAATTACACTGAGTGAAACTAATATTAATACAAATGGTAGTTTGACCAACAGCAAGGCTTTCAGGAGCATTCAGAGCTGTCACCAAATATATATACAAGTACTCCCGGAGATTAAAATAGTCTCTGAAAGACCAGCCACAATAAAAAGTTTAAATGTATTTAATAATATGAAAAGAACATGAGAATATTAACTATCTATTTACAGTAAACACCAAAGTTTCAAGCACAGGAAATATTAAAACAACACAGACAAACAGATTCACACAGATAGAAAAGAACAATACTTAACTAATCTCACTATATTTTCCTGACTGATCTAAAGAATTACTATTTCCTGATTCAACTTACTAGAACAAGGCAAGATGAAGTAGGTGAGAGGTCCTTCTCTGTCAGGTTCCAAAACCAGACTGCAATGAGACTTCAGTTCTACCTAGTATTAAAATATCCTTTTTAGTGATGAATTACAGAATGACATCACATACATCTGGTCATCTGACTTCTCGTCCCCATGCTACCCCCTTGGCTAGAAGCTGTCAGAATTTAGCATGTGTGTCAATAACACATGCACAGAGAGCCTTGCTAAGATCTGCTGCAGCTCCTGGAAGTCATAAAACAATTTCAAACCTCCACCCTTCCAGAGCAGCAATTAGTTCACCCCAAAGATAATGCAGAAAGCTTCCCAGTACAGACTTTTTTCTCTGGTTACATTGAGAACTGTAAGATACAATCTTTACGGCCTAAACCAAGTAATTTACTTTCAAACTATTTTCAAAGTTGAGTGGATTAAGATTGCCCTATTCTTTTCCAGTATCCTCTGTTAAAACATGCACATATAAACAGTTACAATAATACATGTATATTTCTTTATCTGTCCAGCAAGACACACTGTTGGTACATTTTTAACACAAGCAGCTTTACAGACACATTTTTCAACACAAGCGTATGTACAAATCAGGTTGATATACAAATGCCATACAATTCTTTACAAAATTCCAGATAACTGTGCCGACATATGTTACATATCTACTGCCCTGCTTCTCCCGGCATAGCTGGAAATATCTCACATCATTACAAGCTACAATACATTCCAATAGGCTTTGAAAATAATACTAGTGAGACAAATAAGTCTGTAATTTCCAACATCAGTAGTGGGCCCTCCTTTATGCAGTGGATTGACAACTGACATGCTCCACACCTCGAGAAAATGACAGATGTCGGGGGTGAGGGTTATTCCACTTAACTTGACCACTCATGTCACAGAACCGCACATTAGACTTGAACATTGCAAAGCCGGGTGAAGGATGTTTTATTTATTTATTTGTTTTATTTACTGGCAAAGTCTTTCAAGGAACTGAAATGTCCCTTTTTAGTGGGGGCCTTGGGAGAAATGCTCCAAAATAATGTTAGAAATATATTTTTGACAAGTCAAAATTAAAATAGTCAACAAACATTATTTACAAAGTACTTCATAGCAAACATTCAACAAACATTCTTTACAAAGCATATCAAATTAAAGAAACATGTTTTAAAGATAGTGTGCGCAGACTCAAAAATACTATATTAATCCACTTACAAAGTATCCATAGTAAACAGTTAGGAATGCATACTTATATGCAAGTGTACTACACCTACAGTTTATTAGTTGCCAGATGCGATTTTTGGTGGATTTGAATTGTTGCAGGTTATTCAAAAGTTTGATGTAGTTTGGAAGATAGCGAGCCACCATAATATTTATTAGATTTATTTGCAAAAATTAAAGTTCTGAGAATCTTAGGATTCTATTTGGTACATGCCATTAGATAAAATTTGACAGCAAGTGTGTGGATGATGAAGTATTTTGCGTGCTGTGAGTAGCTGGAAGAGGGTAATATGCTGAGGAAGCTCAAGCCAGTTGAGGGTATTGAGCACCATGCAGTGATGGGAGTGGTTTGGGAGACTGCAGGCAAATTTGTTGGGTTTTTTTGCGCATTTTTTTCCCCAACAATAAAAATTATAAATCTCTATTTATTGACTGACAATACAGAAAATCAAAAATATTAAGGAGGACAGGTCAAAAATTTCAGACAAACTCAAAGATGCTCTACAAAATTCTGTAAATTTGAGAGGAATGGCCCAATGTGATTGCATTGCAGCAAGATAAATATTATTATTATTATATTTACAGTGATGCTAACAATGATCAACCACATATTTTTGCAATATTTCTGGCTTTGTGAATTGTGTGGAGTAACATGGAATATTTTAATGCATGGCAACTTGTTTGTGTGGAGCAAACATGAAATAATATTGCACAGTCATCAGACATTGTGGCCATAACTACTGGGTGAGGGTTGAGGTTGGCTAGATGAAAATAACTAACTCTCTTGTCATTTACACAGATTAGACAGTCATTATCTGTTTTTTTCAGGACTAATGTGTGTTTGTGAGAATTACGGAGGACCACTTAACTGGACACCTAATATGCACAGACAGATTAGGTATAAATGCTGTTTGTGATGGAAAATGACTAGCAGCATGTAGTTATTTACTTATTAATCTGGCTTTGCAGGACTAATGTGTTTTTGTGAAGAAATTTGGAATATTTTAATGTGTAGCAACTGTTTGTTTGCTACTAAGGTGAAATATATTACAAGGCCATCCTGTTTTATCACAATCAGACATCTAAACTGTACACAGAAATGGCTACAACTGCTTGGTTCGTTGGATGAAAATAACTGACCATCATCACTTGCTCAGTTTAAACAGTCATCTCTCAAAAAATAGTGTAAAACTACCCTGCTTAGAGGTGTGCACAGAAGGTTGCTGTAGCTTGAAGGGGGGGGGGGTGAGAAAGAGGTCATTATTTCTTTAACTTCCTCCCCAAAACAGAGAGGTCTGTATATATTGTGTTAGGCTGGGGGCAGTGTGGTCATTATTTCTTTAACCTTACAAACTTCAGAGAGGTACACAAAAGTTCTCCATAGCTTGTATATGAGTAATTTACTGTTTATAAGTAAAGAGTTGGAAACATTACTGTAATCATTATTTTATTTCCACTTTCCTCACAGCCACCTGTAATTGCATCTGATGTTTGATTATTTTTTAGGGGAGGGTAATGAGCATGCTATTTAGAGAATATAACATCTGCTGTCAGGCATCTATATTTGTTTTTTTTTCATTTTTGTACCTGTCTGAAATCAGAGGAGCACATAGAAGGTGGCTGTCTTTTCAGGGTAGGGGTAAGTTGGCATACAGTCTATACAAATGACAGCAGAAACTTGAAATATGACTGTGGCCATTTGTCTCTTAATTTTTATTCCAGTATAACACCAGTGGGGGTTAAACTTTTTTTTTGAGGGGAAGGGGTTGGGAGGCAGGTATCTCTTCCTAGTTAGGATTTATGCATCCTCACAAGCATTTGTCTTCTTAGTTTACTTTGAACTGTTATTTGGTCAGCTGTGAAATTTAACCCTGAATATAACTTATTTCTTCATGCAATATTTTTGCTCAGGCCATCACTGGATAAAAAGGCTAGAAAAAGCTTCAAAATGCACCTCATAAAATCTGTAACACCATGCCTTCTGGGTGCCTAGTGTCCCCCACACCCCAGCTTAATTTACTTATTGCAGTTTAGTTTTATTAAGTTAGGATGCACTGAAAGGGTACAGTAAAAAGCAAAGAGCAAGACTGAAATTCTTCCTTAATCAGGAGTTTCATTCAGGTCATTGTTGGATGAAAAGGTTGTTTTAAAAAACTTTAAAATGCACTTCAGAACATCTACAACCTCCATGGCTTATGGGGGCCTAGTGGCTCCCAGACCCCTGGCTTGATGTAGTTATTTCCACCAGAGTTATTACAGTATAGTGTTGTTCACTCAGAGTATGCTGATAGGATGTAGAAAAAGGCAAAGTCGAAGAGTAAGATGGAATTGCTTTTGTTCAGGCTACTCTTGTATGAAAAAAGCTGTTTGAAAAAATTTGAAAATGCATTGCAGAGTATCTAAAATCCTGAAAGGCACCCTAACACCTAGCTTAATGCAGTTGTTTCATCCACTGTTAATAGACAACAGTCCTGCTTAGATTGAATGAGTAAACCAAACTGTTAGAACATGTAATTTGGACAGTGTACATAGACTAGGATGGGGAGGAGCTGAGGGCACTGGGTAATTTACAGCTGAGTGGCCTAGTGGGCTAATGTACTATTCTATAGTTGACAGGGTCCTAGGTTCAAGACTTGGCAGGGTTGAATAGTATGGATGCATGGCTAGGCTTAAAAAGGCCCTTGTGGTCGTTAGCCTAGTAAACACCTATGTAAGTTGGGGCTGAGACACTGGTGGGGAATCATGGAGTCCTTCACCTAGGGTGCTAGTTCAGCTAAGGTCAGCCCTGTCCAGAGTACCATGACATAGGCCAAATAGGCAAACACAAAGCATATAATTGCATTGATTAGAGTTATGGCATCATATAGTGATTTACTGTAGCATATTAACAATAGTCAAACAAAGTGCAAAGCAAATTAAACAACAGTTAAATAATAAAAGTTATTGCAGTAGTAAGTATATAGAAAGTGAATCACTACATTTAAGATTTTATGAAAGTCTTATTTGAGGGTTAAGAAAGTGACAAAAAGAAACTGCATTAGTAATCCAAAACGAAGTTAGAAAGTACAGATTCAACAGCAACTAATGATGGGAGAGGAAGATAGTGGGAGTTGACCTGTATCCCTGAAGCAAGGACACTTGTGTTCTTTGACTAGATAGGCATAAAAAGACTTTATGAACACTTTTAAGTTCACCAACATGTCTATTAATATCAGACATGTCTCTCCAACTAGCAGCAGCAATTTCTGAGAAGGATCTCTCACAAGAGATTACAATAAGTTATAAGTTTTACAAAAAAAAAACTCCCAGCTGTTTTCCAAACTGTATGACTCATCTAACAATTTTATTGATGTTCCTACATGTTGGTCAAAGGCCAGATTACTATCAATATATGTTCCCAAACCCCAGAGACTTTCTACATTAGCCTTGACTTTTGAAAAACAGAGGCCAATCAGGAGTGGGCCCAAGATGGTGCCTTGAGGTACTCCACTGATGACTGGTCCCCTTTTGGAAATGGTCTCACCAGTCTTGAATTCTTGAGTCTAAACTGTGAGCTATCTAACAATCCAGTGTGTTATGTATGGATTTATGCCTAGTTCTGAGAGTTTGTTAACGATACCTAAGTCGGGTATTGTACTGAATGAATAAAGTTTCCGGTGAGTCCAACTACTGCGCTATCGTCTCTGTGTATGACAATGAAAAAAAGCACAGAGGAAACACAGTATAGACTCCAAAAAAAATGTTTTATTGCAGTGCAAAGCTTCTTATGATGTATCGGTACAATTTATAGTGAAAAGCACAATGTTCTAAACTTAAAAAACAAATGACATATTGCTGAAAAGTTACTAGTTTAGCACTTTCACCAACAATATGTTGGCTTCCTCAGAACTAGTGATTCTTGTCGCTCTTGAGTTTAAATAACTTTTTTGGCACCAATTTTTTGACCGCCGTTCTTAAAGTCATATCTACTCATTTACTTAAACAACAATTTGTCTAAAACAAATGTTTGATGTTCCAAATATTCATCAGTTACAATATCAAATATACAATATATACTATAAACTAAACGATATATTTATTTATTTTATTTTATTTTATTTTATTTTACATTTGTTAACCGGGCTAGTCTGGCTGGATACATGTCCATTTTCAGCAGAGGCCCGAGGAGAAAAGCTCCACTATCAGAATAAGACAATACATTTCAAAGACATTACTAAATAAATCAATTTTAAAAAAAGTGTACAGAGACAAAATACAGTTTGCCTGGACTAATTTAAGTAGATAACAAACAGAGTTCAGATTATGTGGCTAAGGAGATAAGCTCAGGCATAAAAATACAAAGTTGAGTTAAAGGATATCACTAGTCAAGCTAAATAATTTAATCATCGGTCAGTAGGCTGGAAGACAGATTAGGTAGTTTGCAGAGGGAAAGAAACTGTTGGTATCAAGTGTTAAAAGAGCAAGTTAGAAGGTATAACAGGTAGATTGGTAGTTAAAGCTGTAGGAAAAGGGGAAAAAAGATAGATAGAAATTGGGGATAGAATATAGTTTTGTTGGGTAAAAGTATTAAAACATAGTTAAAGGTTATGAAAGTCAAGTTGAAAAGGAGAGTGAGGAAACAGGATAGAGATGAAATGCTAAGGTAGTAGGATAAAGATGGTCAAGGAATGGCTGGAAAGAGAATAGAGAGAGGATGGCTATAAGGTGAAGTAGGCAAAAGATTGGAGAAAAGAGTGAAGGTCCAGTGAAGGGGCTGAGGATGTTAGTCTAGGTAAGAGAGAGTGGAAAGAATTACACAAGTAGCAGACTGGAGAGAGTAATGAAGAGTACTGTGCTCAGTCAGGATTGGAGCAGGGGCATAGCCAGTGAATTAGTAGGTGGGTTTTCATCTGTTTTTTGAAAAGGTGACATGAGGTTAGGGAGGTCAGTTCAATGGGAAGTTTATTCCAGTGAGAACCGATAGTGTTTGCAAATAGGGAATCACCTGATTTGTTATGAGATTTCAAAGTAGTAACTAGTAGCTTGTTGGCTGATCTGAGTGTCGTGAGATTTTTATAAGGTGTGATAAGTTTATTTAGTATGGGTATATTGGAGGGGTAATGAAGAATTTTGAAAGTGATGATTAGTTGTTGTAGGAGTATAAGGTTCGGGAGTTCAAGCCAGTTGAGTTTCTTTAAGTTAAGACAGTGGTGAGTTTGGAAAGGTGAGCCAGTGGCAAATCTGGCTATACTGTGGTAGGCAATATTCAGTTTCTGAAGATTGGCTTTAGATAAGTTGACAAAGGAGGGGGAGGCGTAAGTTAATGTAGAGATAAGGTGAGTTTGGGCAAGGGCTACTCGGGAAGTTGTAGTGAGATAGGGCTTTAAAATCTCTATTCCTACTAGCTAAAATGACATGCCCTATAAATGTACTAAAAAATACTAAAAAAATATATATGTCTATGAACATTACTTAAATACATATCAGTATATATTTCATTTGCATTAACTGAATATTATAATATGATAATACATCTCTAATTCAGTTGTAGTAATGCCATAATTTGTTATTCAATACTGTACTATTCTGGTCCAAATACAAAGAACTCAATTTGTTATCATTCTTTTCAATAAAATGGGTTTTACTGATATATTATCATTTAATCCTGGTGTATTGGGGGCATCTGTGAATAGTTGCCACCAAACTTCTCTACAACTCAATATCTCTCTTCTATTACCTCCCTTAGAGTTATATTTTATATGTTCCAAAATGGCAAATCGAAATCTATGTTCAGCCCCTTTCTTTTTGATATGTCTGTATAATGCATTGTTTTCATCCTTTTTCCTGATACTATATAGGTGGTCATATATTCTTTTCTTAAAACATCTTTCTGTTTTACCTATATAGTATCCTGGGCAGATTTCGCATTTTGCCATATATATAACAAAATTAGTATTACAATTCCCATATTTAAATCTCATTTTAGTCTTGTTAATATTATCCAATACTAACTCCGCTTCTTCCATAATATAAGGACACTGATTACAATTACCACATTTTCTAGTGGACTTGTACTGTTTCTCTATATGATCACTAATTTTTACTGTACCACTGTTCTCTAACATTCTTTAAGTTGTTTGCCATTTTGTAGACAAATAATGGTCTTTCTCCTATATAATCAATTAAGTTTTCATCTACCATAAACAATTTCCAGTGGGTTTCCATTATGTGTTTTATTTCATGTACATAGGGACTATATTCTAAGACACATGCTCTTTGATATTTTCCCAAACTCCCCCTTCTAATATTATTATTCTCCATTTGTTTATTCTTATTACTTCCTAATAATGGAGTATATTTTTTCCCATTGTTCAACTACATACTGCTGTACATCTTCCATCATTTTCTTGTCATAGCCCCTTTCTACAAATAACTGGGTCACATATTCCATTTCATTTTTCATATCTTCATACCTTGATGTCATACGGGCTACCCTTATACATTGCCCTTTATAGATGTTATATAACAATCTTCTCGGATGGTTACTTATATATTGTAAATAATCATTTGAAAATGTACTTTTTCTGAATATCACTGACTTAAATCCTTCACTATCATGTGAAATGAAAGTGTCCAAATACGCTATCCCTGTTCTACTAGTAGAATAAGTGAATTTCAAAAATTCACTACTAGTGTTCATGAATAATATAAATGCTTCCAGATCTTCTTCACTACCCTCCCATAATATGTATATATTATCCAGGAAGCGCGTATAATGTTTCACATATTTAAACATTTTGTTTGGAAATATCTTAGTGTCCTCCCAGTCCAGCATGACTAAATTTGCAAATATTGGAGCGCATGCTGAACCCATTGCTACGCCTATGTTTTGTTTGTAATACTCTCCTTCATAATAGATGTAGTTATGTTCAAGGACCATAGACATACAGTCCAATATTAAACAGACCTTGTCCCAATCTAAATTCGTATATTTCCTTATACTATTACAAAAAGATTCCAATCCAAGGTTTTTGGGAATGCATGTGAACAAATCAATAACATCAACAGTCACATATATAAATTTATTACAATCTTCTTCTATGGGGAAATTCCTTAAAAAGTCCCAAGAGTCCTTTATAAGATGTGGGATAGTTTTATAAATATCTTTTAACCATGAATCTATAGCTACTCTTAAAGGGAATGTTTTTGCTTGGCTACCAGAGACTATAGGTCTAAAGGGGGGGGTTCCATAATATTTTTATGTATCTTGGGGATACCAACTAATGTTGCTAACACTGGCTATGGTACCTTCAAAAAATTATAAATTTCGGAATTTATTCTGTTATCTATCCAATATTCTTCTATGTAAGAATCTGTGTGTCTGTATGCTATATTTATTTCGTTCATAGATACTGTTTGGTAATTCCCCGACTGTGTTAATAAATTAAATATTTTGATGGTATATTCCATTTTATCATATATAGCAACTCCTCCCCCTTTATCTGGTTTCATAATTCGAATATTTTGGTCCCCCATCAAATTTTTTAGTACTTCCCTCTCTTCTGATGTTACATTGTCATATATTCTTTTCACTTTGTTCCTATTCTTAAATCTATATATATCCCTGAATACTTGTTTTTCATATAAATCAATTTTATGATTTGTGGGTGGAATGAATGTGCTTTTTTTTCTTTAATTTATTTCTTTTGTCTACATCCTCTTGTGTATCTTTGTTATATTTATCCTGGAACAAAATAGATAGATTTAACTTCCTAGTAAATAATTTAATTTCACATAATTGATCAACTAATCTAAACTGTGGTGTGGGTATGTATTTCATGCCCTTAGATAGTAGGTCAAAATGTGTTTTATTTATACTGAAGTTAGTGTAGTTATAAATTTTAAAGTTGTTATAAATATGTATAACTCCATCCACAACTATATCATTAACAAGATTCCCTTTGATTTCTATATTCTTTTGTTTCAATTCTATATCCACAGCTGTTTCACCCTTCTCTGTTCTTTCCCAAGCTCTTTCCTTGGGTATCATTACCCGTGTGCTCTGGTTTACCTCCTTTTCCAATATTGTGGATTCCATCCCCTCTGAAAATTTTGCCTGTAATTCTTATTATATACCAATTCATTACTTTTTTCACCATCATTTCCATATTTTCCTCTATTATAAGCTGTGTCAATAGTTGTTTTCTTCCTATTTATTTTATTATTATCCAATTCATCGTCTTTCCATGTATAGGCCCTATTTTCCTTATATTGTGCCAAATCCCTACTAATTTTTTTACACTTTCTTTGATATCCTGTTTGCGTTTTCTTTTCCACTATCTGGAATTATTTATTGCATAAATTTTCCCATTGGTCAAATAATAGATCACTTACAATTCTTTGATTTAATTCTTCTACTTCCTTAATTAATAGTGAGAGCTTTTCATCATTGAATTTAATTATTAATCTCATATATCTATAACCAAAGTCGTTAAACAATTGATTAAATTCATTTCTGTTACTACTAGTAATTTCTATTCCCATAGGCTGTTTAAAAAATCGTAGCCCCATTGGGACTATTTCCAGCATCAAACACTTGTGTAAATATGCATTATCCATCTTTATACTATTCATAACACTTAATTTTTTCCCCTGCAAATAAATGCTTTCCCTTAAGGTGCGTTTGGTATGTGTTTTACTGTTACTAGAATTTATCTTACTATCATAATTATCAAAGTCACAGTTGTGGGCAAAAAAAGTTTGTAATTTCTCATTATTGTGGTCAATATGATTAACTTCAATATTGTCCAGTCTTTTTTTTGTTTTCACAAGGTGTGTTCGATATATGTTGTGCAAAAACAGTACCTTTTGATTTATTAGTGGTCTTCCCCACAATGTTGGAATATGTTCTTTCCGGGAGAATTCTTTTAGGTTTAGTTCCAATGCGATGGGCTTCATCTTCCCCATCGTAATCATATAGTGAAAAATCAAAAGTGAAACCCGCTGAATTTAATTTCGAACTGTCTCTATACTGGCTTGTAAATGGTGGCTCCATTAAATCAATGTCAAAATTCTTCTCAACTCCTGTACCCTGTCTTGCTTGTCCATTAGGAATTTCCTGGCATGTCGAAGTATTACTGCTGTTGAAATTACTGTCCTGCTTGCACTGGAGTGGATCTGCAGAGACCTAGGTGTAGCAATGGGTTCAGCATGCGCTCCAATATTTCCAAATTTAGTCATGCTGGACTGGGAGGACACTAAGATATTTCCAAACGAAATGTTTAAATATGTGAAACATTATACGCGCTTCCTGGATGATATATACATATTATGGGAGGGTAGTGAAGAAGATCTGGAAGCATTTATATTATTCATGAACAATAGTAGTGAATTTTTGAAATTCACTTATTCTACTAGTAGAACAGGCATAGCATATTTGGACACTTTCATTTCACATGATAGTGAAGGATTTAAGTCAGTGATATTCAGAAAAAGTACATTTTCAAATGATTATTTACAACATACAAGTAACCATCCGAGAAGATTGTTATATAACATCTATAAAGGGCAATGTACAAGGGTAGCCTGTATGACATCAAGGTATGAAGATATGAAAAATTAAATGGAATATGTGACCCAGTTATTTGTAGAAAGGGGCTATGACAAGAAAATGATGGAAGATGTACAGCAGTATGTAGTTGAACAATGGGGAAAAATATACCCCATTATTAGGAAGTAAACAAATGGAGAATAATAATATTAGAACAGGAAGTTTGGGAAAATATCAAAGAGCATGTGTCTTAGAATATAGTCCCTATGTACATGAAATAAAACACATAATGGAAACCCACTGGAAATTGTTTATGGTAGATGAAAACTTAATTGATTATATAGGAGAAAGACCATTATTTGTCTACAAAATGGCAAACAACTTAAAGAATGTTAGAGAACAGTGGTACAGTAAAAATTAGTGATCATATAGAGAAACAGTACAAGTCCACTAGAAAATGTGGTAATTGTAATCAGTGTCCTTATATTATGGAAGAAGCGGCGTTAGTATTGGATAATATTAACAAGACTAAAATGAGATTTAAATATGGGAATTGTAATACTAATTTTGTTATATATATGGCAAAATGCGAAATCTGCCCAGGATACTATATAGGTAAAACAGAAAGATGTTTTAAGAAAAGAATATATGACCACCTATATAGTATCAGGAAAAAGGATGAAAACAATGCATTATACAGACATATCAAAAAGAAAGGGGCTGAACATAGATTTCGATTTGCCATTTTGGAACATATAAAATATAACTCTAAGGGAGGTAATAGAAGAGAGATATTGAGTTATAGAGAAGTTTGGTGGCAACCAGAGGCGGCTTGTGGCATAGGACTGCCGGACTGCAGCCCCCTCAGAAAAAAAAGAAAAAAGTACCTTTTTATGTAGTCAAGTACTATTATTTTTTTTTTTACTGTGTCACTCAAGGAAAGCCTCAAATTCAGTTGCAGACTAGTCTCCGCGACTCGTAGTTCCTTCCGGGCTCGGCCAGTACGCGCATGCGCACTTTAACCGCCTCGGGTTGCGGCGGTTTAAATAAAGACTTTTTTTTGTGTTTGCTGCAGCCCGGTGAGGACATTAAGGCATCAGTGTGATGCCCAGCAGTCTATGCAGTTCCAAACCGCATAGAACTGAAAGGGGTTCGGACTGCAACGTCCGCAGGCAGTGCAGGCACGTACATGACGTGCCTGGCCTAAAATGCTGCTGATTGGTTGTCGCTCTCTTCCCGGGCTTTATGTGCTGGGAAAAGAGCGAGAATCAATCAGTTTCAAGACAGTGTGGACTGATTGAGTCAATCGCAAGGGAAGGATTAATTTACCTTGCCATTGGAATTGGATTTCTATTTTTTTTTTTTTTTTTGGGCAGCCTATATTTTGTCAGCTCAGCTGTAGCCTGTGCTGAAGAAGATAGAAGAACAAGAACTGAAGAAAGAAGTATTGAGTAGAAGAAGAAGGAGAACAGAGGAGAGTAAGAGAAGAGTAGAGTACACTACACTACAGAGAGTTTTCTTCTTCGTGGTAAGGTATATTATTTTTTATTGTCCTAGCCAACTGCATCTTTTATTTTTAACTGTCAATTTGTTTATATCTGAACATAAAACGTGTTCATGATACATAGATTAATTTCATTTAATCCTGATAGCTTCCATGAACATTACTGTGTAGACTCTTCAAGTTAAAAAAAAACAAAAAAACACTGAAGAGTCTACAGTAATGTTCATGGCAGCTGTGAGCTGTCAGGATTAAATGAAATTAATCTATGCATCATGCATTGCCTTGTGTGTAAGCAAATCAAGTTAAAAAAAAAACACTGATTTGCTTACACACAAGGCAATGCATGATACATAGATTAATTTCATTTAATCCTGACAGCTCACAGCTGCCATGAACATTACTGTAGACTCTTCATTGTTTTTTTTTTTTTTAACTTGATTTGCTTACACACAAGGCAATGCATGCTGTTAATAAAATGAGTGAAGTGTGTAACAAAACCAAAACTGTTTTGTCGCATGCTTTAAAACAGAGGCCTGAAGTAAAAAAGAAAACCACTTGGGTTAACTAAAAAACAGAGGAAAGTTATGCAACTGAAGTGTGTGTGTGTGTGTGTGTGTGTGTGTGTGTGTGTGTGTGTGTGTGTGTGTGTGTGTGTGTAATGCCCCAGTTAACAAATGGTGGTGGGTAGAGATACTCAGGCTTGAACCCTGTACCTTGTATGGTGGTGTTAAGGACCTGAATTCCCTACCCACCTCAATTTGTAAAAATAATTGCAGATTTTTGCCTCATATTTTATCTGATCTGTTCCTCATAATATCTGTGGTTTCTAAATATTGCAATGCTTGATATTTGATGGTACACTGGTAGCATTGTTGCTTTACAGCTGCAGGTTCTTGGATTTGATTCTTGGCTGGGGAGCCTTCTGTGTGGGGTCTACATCTTCTCCCTGTGTTTGTGTGGGTTTGCTTTTGTGTCCTCCCATGTTATAAATACATGTCTGCATTATTTCTTCCTGGGCCTCTGCTGAAAATAGTTTTTTTGTTCCAAGTCAGATTGTCCCGATTAACAAATGTTAAATAAAATTGACAGGCATTTGAATTTCAGACTTCAGGTTTATGAATGTTTAATTCCTTACATATTTGATGGTGCAGTGGTAGCATTGTTGCCTCACAGCTATAGGTTTTCTGGTTTGATTCTTGGCTGGGGTGCCTTCTGTGTGGAGTCTGCATCTCATACCTGTGTTTGTGTGGATTTGCTCTGGTGTCCTGCCATTTTACAAAGACATGTGTCTGCAGTATTTCTCCCTAGGCCTCTGCTGAAAATTGTTTTTGTTCCATCAGAAGTAAAATTGACAGGCATTTGAATTTCAGACTTCATATTCTTCAGAAAATACATAGTAACACTTTTGGGACCGTATTACCCCATTATTGGCTTTGTCCAGGTTTTTTGTGCTAAGGTTGACAACTATGGCAAGAACTGAATTCACTGAATATGCCTGAGGGCTGTATTCCCTCATTACTGGGTTTGTCCAGGTGTTTTGTGCTAAGAGGTTGACAGCAATGGTGAGAACTGAATTCATTAAATGATAGCCATTTAAGTTTCAGTCTTCCTCTCTTTCACAAAGCAGCTGATTTGGCGTAGTGGTATGTTGCTCTGACTGTTTTGCACAGGGACCTTGGCAGTAAAATGTATGGTGGTAACAGCATTTTTCTTTCACAAAGCAGGTGATTTGGCATAGTAGTATGTTGCTCTGACTCTTTTGCACAGGGACCTTGGCAGTAAACTGCATGGTGGTAACACAGCATTTTATTCTAGCAACTTTTCCAAGATTATACAAGCAATGTTTAATGTGTCCCTGGTTTTTGGCCGTTTGACCCCCCCCCCCAATAAATTTGGCTTTTTCCAGATTTCTTGTGCTGCGAAGTTGAGATGCAGTTGAGTATTGAGTAGATTTTACAAGCAGCTGAGAGCTGCAGGGGAAGAGAAGTTTAGTGCTGCTTGCATTGTTAATAGCACAACAGGTTGTGTACTTGCTTTTGATGCAGAAGGTTGTTGGTTCTACTCCCACAAGGCGTGCATGCTGCCATACTGAAAACTTAAGATACTAACTATGAGCCTGTTATCAGTTTGCCATCCATTCATTTCCTATTGCAATATTACTAGCTTATTTTTAATGTAATATAGGCAATTTATTCCTCAGGGGCATCAGACACTTTATTTTTCGATGAAACCATGAAATATAAAGGTGTTTGCTAGCAGCAACATCTTCATTAGTTACAGATTTATTTAATGTGGAATTTAGATACATTTTTTACTTCTTCAGAGATTGTGCATATTTACTGATAATGGTGTACTGCAGAATTGTACATATTTACTGATAATGGTGGACTGTAGAAGTTTGAGTAGACTTTTATGATGGAAATGTTCTGAATTGGGCAGTTTTGTCATTATTGGTGCATGCGTTTTGTTTCATTGTTTACTGGAAAAATGTTCAAAACAATAGGAAGGTGTATCAAAGAGCACATGTATGTTTCATATGCAAGGGGCCTACGATTTGAAAACAGCCCAGAATTAATCTTTATCTGCCACTGGTAAAATGTATTTTCTTTGAATTTGGGTTTCAATGCTGTTTCAATGAATGTGAGTTTCAAGGGCAGAGAAATTTTAATGCTAAGTTTGTTTAGCAGATGTCTTAAGTGTTTGTGCTGTAAAATGCAAAATAAAACTTTCAAATGAAGTCCAAATCATCATAGAAATAAATCAGTATGCACATTAGTGTTTTTGGTAAATGGAGTGAAATAGCCAAGTAATGGATCATTGGAATGACTGCAGGGGGAGGCTCCATTCGACCATGATTTTCTGAGAGGGAAGGGCGGCAAACTTAGACAGTCCCAGCTGAACTATACCTCCCAACTGTCCAGATTCTCAAAGAATGAATAGATTTTTGCTTCTTATTTTTGGTTTGTTCCTCATAAAATTTGTGATTTTCTGGCAAATCATTTAGGAATTAAGTCACTAAACAATGACACACTGAGTTTTAGACTTCATAACCTTCAGAAAAATGCATGCTAAAGTAAGACCTGTTGTTCTATTAACTGTCTAAGTTTATACAAGAGCAATTTTTAGTACTGTTTATATGTTCCCCCAATATATTTGGCCTTGTCCAAATTTATTGCATTAACAGGTTGAGAGGTACATGCAAATAAATTGCTTTATAGAATTAGGCATAGCCAAACCTCTCAACTGTCCCTGATTTTGGCTCAAAATGTTGCTCTTCCCCTAATAATCCCTCCGCAAAATAGCAATTTTGTAAGAAAACATGGAGGGTTTACAATTAAGAAATAACTAATAATTAGATTTATAGATTACTTTTATTTCAAAAATGCATGTAGATTATTTTATTTTGTCAGCTGCTCAAGTTAGCAGTACTAATATTAAAGTGTCCCTTCTTTGACAGGTTCCTAGCTGTATTGTGTGGCTATTTTATATTTTTACATCACATTTTTGGTCCATTTTTCATAAAATTGTGGGGTTTTTTTTGGCAAATTAGTGACAAACCATTGAAGACTGAAGTTAGAAAATAATGACAGACATTTGAGTTTCAGATTTCATACCATTCAGAAAATTCATACTAATGCAAGACCTATTCTATTATCTTTCTAAGTTTATAAGAGCAATATTTTAAAAACTGTCCTTATTTTTGGGCCTTTGTCCCACTTCTTTGTATGGCTTTGTCCAGATTTCTTGCTCTGAGGTTGAGAGGTATGACAAATGTCAGGGTCATCACAGTCAGCCAGAGACATTTCAAATTGTGACATACTTGTTGCACCCCACTCCCCCATGTAGTGACTCTGGATGTGTCAAAGCAAGGCAAGGAGTAGTTATGCAGTGTAAATGTGCAGAGTACCCACCCCATCCAAGGTAGACACAAGTACTAGAGTGGCTTTTCATCTGTCCTTGATTTTTGCAGAATGGTCTGGTTTCTGTCATTTTTTGTACTGTTGATTTATGCTTATTACTCAAAGTGCCTGTTGCTCTGTGTTTAAGTAGCAATACTTTAATGGCCATCAGGTAAGCTGGGCTGAGACTGTAAGATGCAAGTAAGCTTTAATAAGCATACTGTTAAAGAATTGTCAACATTTAAAGCCTTTCTTTTGTTACCATGTAGAGAACTAGATAATGTATAAGCCTTTGGTATTGAAATGCATATGACAGTATTTGTAATAAGGGACAGGATTACATTATTTTAAGAAGCTTATTACACTTGGAGACTTCAGTCATCTCTACAGGCTTTACCCGTAAACTAAACAGAATGCCAGTCGTGTGGTCCATAACCTGTACAGTAATCCTTTTAAGCAATGTATCTTGAGCTTATTTCTTGTTTGCTTTTAATTTTTTACTTTGATCATGTTTTCACCATGAAACAAGTAGATAGTTGTCAGGCAGCAGGTCTTTTTTTGGATAAGGAACATTTTTACAAGAGGGGGCATCAGAGATTTCTACTTTCAGCATGTTACTTGGTACTTTAATAAAGCTGAATATAAATTAGAACTGCAGTGCAAGAAGTGGTTTGAGTTTGAATGCTGCTTGTTTTTCTTATACTTGATTTTGACTGGCATTCCATTAATGCATTTAAAGAAGAAATTTATTTTTTCATGCCTCACAACCTTTTTGTTTCCATCTAGATATTAAGTAAGCTGTCATGCAGCCAATGCATTGAAATATTTTTATTCTTCTACACTTCGTTTTGTCTTGATTGGACTCTCATAATGACGGTTTGGCACCCACGGCAGTGTATTTAGTTAGTTTTTGTGGTTTTGAGCATAGCACCTCCCCTTTCTAGTTGGCCACACCCCTTCTCATTGACCACACCCATTCAGCTGTCTCCTGCAGCCCCCCCTTTGATTTGAAGTCACCAGCCACCACTGGTGGCAACTATTCACAGATGCCCCCAATACACCATGATTAAATTATAATATATCAATAAAACCCATTTTATTGAAAAGAATGATAAGAAATCGAGTTCTTTGTATTGGGACCAGAATAGTCCAGTATTGAATAACAAATGATGGCGTTACTACAACTGAATTAGAGATGTATTATCGTATTATAATATTCAGTTAATGCAAAGGAAATATATACTGATATGTATTTAAGTAATGTTCATAGATATGTATAGACATATATATTTTTTTAGTACTTTTTAGTACATTTATAGGGCATGTCATTTTAGCTAGTAGGAATAGAGATTTTAAATATATTGTTTAGTTTATAGTATATATTGTATATTTGGTATTGTAACTGATGAATATTTGGAACATCACACATTTGTTTTAGACAAGTTGTTGTTTAAGTAAATGAGTAGATATGACTTTAAGAACGGCGGTCAAAAAATTGGCGCCAGAAAAGTTTATTAGTTCTGAGGAAGCCAACATATTGTTGGTGAAAGTGCTAAACTAGTAACTTTTCAGCAATATGTCATTTGTTTTTTAAGTTTAGAACATTGTGCTTTTCACTATAAATTGTACCGATACATCATAAGAAGCTTTACGGTGCAAAAAACGTTTTTTTTGGAGTCTATACTGCGATTCCTCTGTGCTTTTTTTCGTTGTCATACACAGAGACGATATTGTACTGAATGCCTTGGTCAGGTCGGTTAGGCAGTGTACACCATTTTTTCCTCATCCATAGGCATGGTGACCCCCTCGAAGAAGTCTACCTGGTTGAGTAGGCACGACCTTCCCTTGACAAAGCAAAAATGGAATGGGTCCAGTGTGTCTGCAGGTTGCCAATGCCCTTGTTGATCATTTCCATGACAATTCATTCCATAAATGTGTATATTAGACTTGTCAGCCTGATGGGTCTGTAGTTCTCAGGGTTGCTTGATAGTCCATCCTTGTGGAGAACTAAAACTGCTGCAGTCCTCTATTCACTTGGTGTATGACCTGTTTCGAGGCTGTAGTTGAACAGTGCTGCTAGTCGTCCTGCTAGGTCATGTTTGAGGCTATTTAGGAGGCAACCAGGAATATTGTCAGAGACTCAGAGCCAATTAAAGCAGTGTTTTTGGCCTTAGTGAGTGCTGCTAGGACCTGTTCCCTGTTGATAGTTTCGGGATATGCTAGAAGGGATTTCACAGGTGGTAGTCAGGGGGAGTAGGAGTGAAGCTAGAGCTAAAGTTATCAGTTGGAAGACTTGCTATATCACCCTGGTCAGTGAAGGTCATGCCATTTATCAACAATTCTGCCGACTGGTGTGTGCTACCTTTAAGGTTCTTGACATAGCTGAAGAAGGCTTTGTGAATTTCCTTAACTGGAAAGGTTATTCTGACTTCATAACTGGCCTTGTTAGACCTTATAAGATCTCTTAGTTTCTTGTTTAGTTGAATCAGAGGGCTCATGTCTGTATGAGAGTTGCTCTTTCTGATTCTGGCCATGACTTTTTTTCTTTTGTTATATACCCTTTAAGGTTAGGATTCCACAAGTGGGGTTTGATTTTGGTGTTAGATCTGGGTTTGCTTCTGGTAGTAAGACTAAATAAGTTGTTCTTTCCCCTATTGTTGTACAGCATCAAAGTTAGCATATTTACTTGTTTTTATTTATTTATGTTCTACCTCTTAGCTGGATAAGCCCACTAGATGAAAGTGTCTCTTTCAAGTGGTAATGAAGAAACACTGTCTTATTAAGTGGCTTGCTCAGTTACAGAGTACACAAACAGAGGCTGACAGAATCAAAAACCCTGCATTCTGGACTCCAGGAAGCAGATCACTAACTCAGGATGTTATTCCTCTGTGCTAAGTACCAGCTAGGCAGTGATTGATGCACAATACATCACTGCCATATTTTGACATGAATGAGGCAGAGGGAGGTGTTTTATGTTTATTTCTCTTGTGATGGATTAAGCTTTTAGAATTGATATGATGTGTTGTTGAATGGTGATCAGGTAACAGTGCAGGTAAGAAAGAGATGCCCCCCCCCCAACTACTGTACAATCTTGGAGTTAGTATATTTTAAGTTGGGAACACGTTGGGGGTGTGGCGGGGGGATGGTTTGTATTTTTTTTCTTTTTTTTTGATCCAGCCCGGCTCGATGCCTTGGGTTTGATGTGTTCTGTACAAGTTATTCTTTGAACCATGCACTAATGCAGACATGTTAGCAGTGGTAGTTACTTATATATATACTAGGTACAATACCATTTTCACCATGTTTATAAAAGCACTCTGTTGGCAGTTCTGAACGGAGGGATCTCTCTCTCCTGCTGATGGCATGCCAGTCCCACCTTCTTGGCAACTGATTAGCATCTCAGGCAAACTGAAGTTCTGGTAGGGGGAATAACATCCACCGTTTAGAAAATCTGACTAGGTTAGCAAGTCACTGGCAAGCTTTGCAAACAGATTGCATTCCTAACGGATTTCAGCTAACTTTGTCATTGTATTTCCTTCACTTCTGCTTTAACTCTTGGGATGTGGCTGAAATGGGTCCATTGCGGATCAGTCTACTACCCTGGGTCAACAAACAAATATATAAAAAGAGATGGAAATGGAATAGCAACTTCTGTCATTGCAAGTACCTCACAGGTGTGCTGTCATGGTAAGTACCTCACAGAGGTGTTTTTTCCCCATTATAACAGAAAGCATACTAGCATATAATATGAAATACACTCAACCTTAAAAGCCTCTCCCTTATATTCATTTTTAGAGAAGGAATAAAAAGCACTTGAGCTATGAGAAAATACAATTTTCAATGTGTTTTTATAAAGAAATGCTTGATTAGAAATCGAGAGCTCAGCAGTATTATTTTCCATAAATAATGAGTTCTTTGTCTTACACAACAGCATTCTGAGGAAGTCTGGCCACGTGAAATCTTGCTTTTGGTTTAGTAATGACTTGAGTCTTGGCCAGGTATTTTAAATGTGACACAAGTAAAGCCAAGTGTAAGGAATTTGCAGCACAAGCACTGGGAAAGGTCATCTGTAATCAGGACTGTGTTAGTCACTCTCTACTCATTTAACCTTTAAGTTCATTGTTTTTCTCACTCTCATGGTTTGATGACAGGCCACTGAAAACCTTTTCATAGAGGGAGCTGTGAGAGAAGTGACTAAATTATTTTAAGAATGTACTTTTTCTGTGTGGGTATTGCTCAATATACAATGAAAAGTAAAACTTAAAACACAAATTGTATTAAGAAGCAAATTACAAAGAAATTAGTCAGAGACAGCATGAGTCAAGCTAATTTTGTTCACAAAAGGTCCAATTATAGATGAGATAATTATAGAAAACATCAGAAACAAGCAATCTGAATATCAAAAAGAAAGAAAACAAAACGTGTAATATCTGTTCATGTAATTCAATGGCTCATATTTTATTAGCAGATGACAATTACAGATATCATAAGAGAAGTAAGACTAAAATTTGATTTGGAATGTGCATCTCAGAATGATGGTAATCTACAGCGACATGACCAATTAGTGTGGAGGAGGTCTTTCAATGAGGTTTTGAATGTACATTTGGAAGACATTTTCCACAATGGAAGTGGAACTCTGTTGCAGGGCATAATGGGAAAAGAAAAACATGAGCCAAGTAACCCATTATTACCATTAGGTATGGACATGAGAAGTGTATCAGGTAACCTAAGGTCATATCTTTCAACTGTCCAGATTTTCGCTTCATATTTTTTGTCTGTTCTTCACAAAATTTGTGGTTCTCTGGCAAATTACGGGGACTAAAGTCACTAAATAATAGCAGACATTTGTTTTTCATATCTTTTAGAAAATGTATGCTAACACAATACCTTTTATTCCATATCCTTCAGAAAATGCATGCTAACACAACACCTTTTATTCTACAACTTTCTATGTTTATAACAGCAATATTTAAAATCTGCCCCTGTTTTTCGGCCTTAGTCTTTGGCCATTATTTTTGGCTTTGTCTAAAATTCTTGCCCCTAGAGGTTGAGAGGTATGCCTAAAGTCATAATGTAGTGGGTGCAAATCTAGGATGCTAGTAAGTTAGAGATACTTATAGTAGTTTAGTAGTTTATAGGTGAATTTTAGATGACTTAAGCACAAGTGTTGGCTGTACTGAAACAACTGAAAATTACAGAACATGAAATAGAGGTGAACTGTGCAGGTTATCTGATGCAGATTGAATGGCCCCATTATAAACTTAATCGTTCTTCACAAGCTAGAGTAACTGAAGGTTACTGAGTGCATGAGCAGAAGAGAGAAGGGAAAGAAGGCATGTCTAGCTGACTAACAGTAAGGGATGAAGCTCTATGACCTAGACCCAGAGTCGAATAGTGTCCTGGGCAGTGGAACATCTGGCTGGGGAGTGGGTGGCTAATGCTAAACATTCCAGGGAAGGTTGCTGGTACTGTCCACTGCTGTGCAGAACAGGAGTTGTATATCTGTAATGATTCATGTGAATATGTAACCTGGCCACAATGTTCTGCGCCATCTGTACACAGTCAAGGTCAGTGTTGGAATGTCCCAGAAGAAGGGCACTACAATATTACAGTCTGGATGAGAAGGGCATAAACAACTACTGAGAGAACAGATTGAGTTAAAAAGTACTTTATTTTGAAAATGTTTTGCAAGAGGAAGTAGGATAATTTCATACCTACTGACACTTGGTTCCAAAGAGTCAACCTGTGATCCAAAATAACACAAGATTACACACTTATTAGATAAATTCAGGCAGATCTCCACAATATGTGATAAAACTGGGAAGTTGTGGTGAAAGAATTTGCTCATGGTAGTATGAATTGCCACTGTTTCAAGTTTTGGAGATGTTCAATTTCAGATGATTATGCAAAATATGCAAAAAAAAAAAAACTTAAGTGGATGGCTACAAGACCATCAGCTAGGGAATAACACTAACCATCATCCTGGGGAAAGGAGAGGTACAGCTGAGCATAATCTGCATAACTTTGGCATACAATTCTCCTCTAATAAAGACTCCCAGTGTAAGTATGCAAACCGTGAACATCAAGCCTATGATAAAGATCTGTGGTACTTCACATTGTAAAGGTCAAGACGAAGATGAATTAAGTCAAGCACCAACCGTCTGGACACAGGCAAAGAGATAAGATGGAAAGCATTGCAAGATCATAAAGGACAGACAATGGTGCAATTGTTAATCAATAGGCCATGATCTATGACATCAAATACTGCCAAAGCATGCAGGAGGACCAATACCGAATAGCACCACTGCTCTACAACCATAAGGCAATCAATGACCATCCTAGTAAGAGCAGTCTTGGTGCTATGGCACTTGTGAAACTCAGACTGGAAAGGGGCCATGAGTCCAGTGACTATTAGGTAAGTCTGAATCTGCTAAAAGACTATATTATTTATAATCTTACCTCAGAAAGAAAGGTTAGAGATTGGGCAGTAGTTTTCAAAAATTTCAGGATCCAAATTTGATTTCTTTAGAGTAGGAATAATAAAGGCCCCTTTCAAGGCAGATGGAAAAAGCTTTGATCTCAAGGACATAAATATAATCTGAAAGATCACTGGTCATAAACAGCCTTGATGGACAAAAATGCAATCCACAGGATGTTGAACAATAGTACAGATGACAGTCATGAACTTGTAATCAAGATGTCAAAGACCATTCAAGTAGCTGTAACTGGAGAGACTAACATTAAGGTAGTACCCTATAAGGTCCAGCGGCAGAAAGTACAGTTGTGTACACTTACCATAAATGCAGATGTTCAAGTGTATTCACTGTAGCAGTCATCACATTTGGGTTATCTGCCTGTAGGTAGCCCTCAGACAGCCTGAATACCAGAGCCTTTGGATTTATGCATCGGATGCTGTCGCTTCTTCCATGATGTCAGGTTGTCAGGGGTATAAAACATGCAGTCGATGCCATTACATCAGTTTTTCTTGCCCCAGATGTCAGGTGCCCCCACAATAGGAAGTAACTATATGGTATGGAACACCCCCAGCAAAAAGCAAATACACATGATATAATATATTCCAAATAAGAAGGAACGGTAGAGCCAAGAGAAGTCAGGGGGCTGGAGGGAGGGTAACCAGGACTGCAACAGTGAATACACTCAAACATCTACATTTATGGTAAGTGTACACAACTGTACTATGTTCTTCGTGTTTCACTGTTGTAGTCATCACATTTGGATTGATTCACAAAGCTAAGGAAGGGTGGAGGCAGTAAAGAGCATTGGGGCTAGCAATTAGGCCCTGTAAGACTGCTGTGGCAAATCCAGCTCTGGATTTAGAAAGATAGGCAGATGGTAATGCTTGGTGAAAGTATGTAGAGAGCACCAGGTAGCAGCATCAAGGATGTCCCTAGTAGGGACTCCTCTGAGAAATGTGGTAGAGGCAGCACTGGTGGAATGTGATCTTATTCCCTGTGGGGTAGGTTTTCCATAGTGCTTGTAGCAGAAATGGATGCAATTGGCTATCCATTTGGAAATGGTTTGCTTTGAAATGACATTCCCCTATGCCCATGCAGCAAAATTAACTAGCAACTGGTCAGATTTTCTGAGAGGTTTAGTTCTGTCCAAATAGAATCTAAGCTGTCTGCGCACGTCCAGAGAATGCAGTATCCTTCCCCCCTTATTTTGAGGATTAGGGAAAAAAAGTAGGCAAATGAATGGACTGGTTTACAGCCACACTAGACACCACACCTTGGGCATAAAGGATGGATTAGTCCTGAGAGAAACCCTGTCCGCATGGAAGATAATGAAGGGTTCCAGTGCCATGAGGGCCTGCAGTTCAGACACTCTTCTTGCTGAAGTGATGGCTAGACGTAAGGCTGTTTTCCAAGAAAGGAATTTCAACTCTGCTGTAGTAGCTGGTTCAAAAGGGGAAAGAGTGAGTTTTTCCAATACAAAGTTAAGGTCCCAGGCTGGAGTGGGAGCTCTCCTGAGAGGCCTTAAAATTTTGGCACCTCTAAGGAATTGTTTTAGCAGGGGATAAGAGAAGAGGGGTGGCTCAGTATTATAATGTGCTGAAATGGCAGGCATGAATCTTAATTGAAGAGAAAGATAGGCCCTTGTGGAGCATTTCTGTTAAATAATATAGAATATGGGATAAGCTGGGCACTGTTGTGCCCCTCCCCTGAGCCTGGCTCCAGGAACAGTATCTTTTCTACTTTTCTGAATAGGATTTTCTAGTACTAGACCTCCTTGCCTCAAGAATGACATCCAGCACCGGCTTACTGAGGGCTGCTAGGGGTGAGCTCAGGGAATTAACCAGGCTGCAAGGTTCAGGGTTTGAAGCTGAGGGTGCAGAATCTGGCCCACTTGCTGGGACAGCAGGGAAGGGGTCTGAGGCAGGTGCCATGGTTGCAGCACTGTCAGACTGTGCAAAAGGGGGTACCAGTGCTGGCATGGCCAGTCTGGGGCAATCAGTATTGTCCTTGGCTTGTCCTGTTTGATCTTTAGTAGAACCTTCAAGAGGAGAGGCAGAGGGGGAAAGGCATAAATTGAAAGGCTTTCCCAGATAAATGACAGGGCATCCACTTTCCAAGCTTGACTGTGGGGAGTTCTGGTGCAGAATTTGTTCAATTGGTAGTTCTGAGGGGAGGCAAACAGGTCTACCTCTGGTATCCCCCATTTGTTCCTCAAGAGCTTGAATATTTTGGGTTCTAGTTTCCATTCATGTGGGTCTATTAGATTTCTGTTTAAGTCGTCTGCCAGTGAATTTAGTTTGCTTGGCAGGAATTGAGATTGCAGGTTCACTGGGTAGTTCAAGGCTGTGTTCCACAGAGCCATGGCTCGTCTGCAGAGTGGGTAGGAATGGGTTCCCCCCTGCTTGTTTATGTACCACATAACTGTGGTGTTGTCTGTCTTTACCAACAGTTGTCCTGAAAGAATAAGGTCTTTGAAGGCTGTCAGAGAGTTCTGTACAGGTAACATTTCTTTTTGATTCATATGCAGGTGCTTCTGTTTTGGGTTCCATTTGCCCTGAATGCACTACCCTGCCATGTGAGCCCCCCATGCATAGTCTGATGTGTCTGTTGTTAGGGTTTGGGTGGCAGGGGGTAGAGTGAAAGGGAGTCCCTTGTGGTTGCAGGCCTCTGCCCACCAAAGGAACTCTGCTTTTAGACAAGGAATGATAGGAATCATTTCCATGTCCTGAGAATGTTGACACCATAAACTTTTTAGATACAATTGAAGTTTCCTCATATGCAGTCTTGCATATGGAATTAACAGAATGCAAGAGGCCATGAAGCCCAGAGCTTGCAAGATTTTCCTTGTAGATAGCTGGGTTTTTGTGGCCAGTAGGTTGAAGTAGGTTGTCAAATAAACTTGTTTCTCCGGAATGCGGAATGCCATCTGGAAAGTTGTGGTCAAGCTTGCTCCCAGGAATACAATCTGTTGGCAGGGTATCAGGTGTGATTTCTTCTCATTGATGGTGTACCCCAGTGAGGTTAGAAGTCTTTTTAAAATGCCAGGTGTTGTAATAGCAAGTCCTGACTTTCTGCCTGAATCAGGCAATTGTCCAAGTATGGGTAAATCTGAATATTTCTCTGCCTACAAAATACAATAGGCACTTTGTGAATACTCTTGGCGCAGTAGATAAGCCAAAGGGAAGTGCACAGAACTGATACATGGAGCCCGCCCTGAAACGTAGGTATTATCTGCAGGATTCCCTTATTGGGATGTGCAGGTAAGCTTCTTTAAGTCTAGGGTTGCCAGCCAGGTATCCTTGAATAGCATAGGAAGAAGCTGTTGAAGAGTTAGCATTTTGAATTTTGGAACCACCAGAAAGGTGTTGAGAATAGACAGGTCCAAGATAGGACGGCAGGAGTTTTCTTTTCTGGGAACCAGGAACAGTCTTGAATAAAAACTTTGTCCCCTTTTGTTCTGCTGGGACAGGCTGACTAGCCCTGATACTCAGGAGAGAGAGCACTTGTTTTGGGGCCTCCGCCCACTGATTTGGGGAGGTCTGGCCATCCACTTGGGATTGGTAGTGTGTGGAAGTGGAATCTGTATCCTAGGGAAACTACGTTTAAAACCCATTTGTCCTGTCCTGGGTAATGAGTTCCCAGTTTTCTGCATGCAGGGTGAGCTTTCCTCCTAAGGGAGCAAGTAGTTGAGTAGGGCTTGGAAGAGTTAAGGATAAGTCATTGTGCCATTTTTGCATGGGGGGTGGTTTACTACTCTCTGCTTTGGAAGTGGGAGCCCCCCACTGCTTAGATCTGTGCAGAGCCTGAGACTGAAGTCTTGGTGGTCTGCTGCTCCTGGGTTTGGACTGAGAAGGCCTGGAAGGGACTGGAAAAGACCAGTTCTTTGAAGGCCAATGCCTACTGAATCTAGGAGGCTGTACTTGTAAGAAATCTTTAAGTTTGCATATATTTAGCTTTTTCCTCCAGCCTTTTGAGGACTTCTTCGGCTTTGTTGCCAAAAAGGCGGTCTTGGTTTAAGGGTGCATCCAGTAATTTAGCTTTGACATGATCTGGCAAATTTTGTTCCTTAAGCCAAACATGCCTTCTAAGTACAGACGCAGTGACAGCAGCCCTGCAAGATGCTTCTAAAGCATCAAAACCACATTGCAAAGTATGTTTACCAACTTGTTCAGCAGAATGCATTAACTCACGCAAATCTTTGTGTTCAGCACAGTCAGGAATCAACATCATTTTCTGTTTAAGTAGTCCCATAATATACTTCTGATACTTTAACATATGAAACTGGCAATTTAAAGCCCTAATGGCCAAAGTAACAGAAGTGTAAACCTTCCTACCCCATCTGTCTCTAGAGTCCCTATCAGAAGGGGTACGATTTTTGGCAGTAGTAGTCAATGCCTTTTGGTCCTTGGGAAAAGGTATCTGGATCCGCAGTAGGGTTCTTGAAGAGGAATTTGTCTGAGTCAGGTACTCTGTAGTACCTGTCAGGTCTCCTGGGAGCTGGAGTCAAAGTGTCTGGGGTAAGGCTGGATTCCAAGAAAACATCGTCTACAATCTCCAGAACAGGAGGGATAGCTAGAGGCCTGTGTTGAGGCAGGAGTAAACATTCCCTAAGTCTCTTTTTGGACTCAGAATAGTTCTGTCATTACCGGCAGAAATGCTCCCTAAGGACATGCAAGGCTTCAACAAAAGAAAAATCTTCTGGAGGGGAAGCAGAGGGAATGGAATCCTCTGCATCAGAATCCTCATAAATAGATAAGGGTAAATTCTGGTAGTCAGAAGGAGCAGAGATATCAGTTTCTTGATAAGAAGAAGAATCATAAAGAAAATCAGTTATAGGTCTCTTAGAGGGGGAAGGCTGTCTTCCTGTAATTAAGGTAATAAGGTCTTCAACTATTCTAATCATTTGTTTTTGAGGCATATGGGCCTGAGTATGTGGCTTAGTTGTCGGTTTTCTAGGTGTAGTGCGAGCTTTAGGCCTGAGGAATTCGGTATTTCTAGCTTGAAACTAAGTCTTCGGTTTAATATGAAAGTCGGAAGGCTTGAATACACCCTCAGAAACCGGTGCCTGCACAGCGACTCTGGATCCATCCAAGGTAGAAACATCCGCAGGTTCCATAGTTGAAGCATCATCTTGAGGCATACCGGACTCCGAATGGGTCTCAGTAGAGGCCTGCAAATCTGTAGTAGTGGGTATCAGGGGCTGCGAAAGCGCCTCACTGAATGCCGACGGACTGGCGACTAGCTTAACAGAAGCGTCATCGGTAGTTTTGGACTTATGCGGTCTGTCTCTGTCTTTATCCTTACATTTCTTTGGAAGATCGGTAGTCTGATGGCTTAACGAAGCCATTTCAGAGTATGGAGATCGAGAACAAAAGTATTAAGCAACAAAAACAGCCCGACGATGAATAGTTTGGGTGTTGAACAAGGCACAAAACCGACAGAGAGGTACGTCGTGGTCTAGGCCTAAACAGGTGATGCAGTAAGAATGTAAATCTCTATGAGGTATTTGCTTTCCACAGAGAAGACAATTGTTAATTTTTTCTGACATCGGTTAGAACAAGAAAAAAGGATCTCCAATGGGGTACTTATCTTTTTGAAGACTTCAGGTCTGAAACTCAAAAACGAAAATTTCAGGAGTCGGCCGACCGGTACTTGCAAACTGCTTCTGCTTCGGGCAGCACATGACAAGAAAGACTGATGTAATGGCATCAGCTGCATGTTTTATACCCCTGACGACCTGACGTCATGGAAGAGTGACAGCATCCGATGCAGAAAACTGAAGACTCTGGTATTCAAGCTGGCTGAGTGTGACCTGCAGGCAGATAACCCAAATGTGATGACTGCAACAGTGAAACATGAAGAACATTAGCACATGGAATGGCAACAACCTTGTCAGGAAAGAAATAAGCAATAGGTTCAAATTCAGATGTTAACAGCTACTCCTGTGTTGACAGACAGGCTGGGCTCAACTACTCATCCACTACACGGAAGAGCATGGCCAGCCAAAATAATGTCATAGAGATGTCTCTGGATAAAAATGCCACCTTCTTAGAAATGATCACTGCATGGTAGGTGGTGTAATACTCCTATAACTCAAACCTAACAATATCATTTAATCCTGGATAGCTATCTGCATGGAAGTAATTAATCCACTTATATTCAATACATTCAGTATTTAATATAACATCACCAGCTCTATTATTCCTATCAATATTTCTAATTACTCTAAATGTAAACTTATGAGGCTTATGCATATGCATAATATGCTTAACCAGGGCATTACTGTTAACTTTCCTATGTATATCAGAAAGATGTTCAGATATACATTCTTTTAGCATCTTAGTCTTGCCAATATAAAAACAAGCACATTTTTCGCAAGTTGCTAAATTAATCACATTTATAGATTTATAAGTTGAAAAACATCAAAAATGATTTTTTTCTGTCACTGGATGTTTAAATTCATTACTTTTATTAACATAAATTCAAAACTGACAATTACAACATGCAACAGTACCCTTAGTTACAATACTAGCAAAAGAAAATGTAATAAAATTATTAAAACAAAGATGTCTCAAATTTCTTTCTTTTTAATAAACAAACTTCAGCTTAGCTGGGACTTTCTTGGAGTTTTTACTGAAGGCTTGTGAGACCTTTTTACCCATTCATTTTGCTTGTTAGGATATTTTGAGGCACCTCGATGGTTATGGGTATCAGGTTTGTTCTTAAGCTCTGAGTTTCTTTATACTGTAGTAATGTGCTCATTAATAAAAATAGCATGCTTGCAACTAGTGGGATTTAACTTTTCTGGCCTGAATATACCAGCAAAGTCTTAAGAAAAATTAAAAAATGATACATATTCAGAAACCGCAGTAGCACAACAAAACATGTTAAATTACTAATGCAAATTATTGAATGAGACTTGGGGGACACCAACAGTCAATAAAGCAAATAATATACTAAGTTATAAATCCAGAATAACCAAGTAAATAAAAATATATGTCAATAAAGCAATCTGGAACCACAAACTGTAATAAAATCCAGAGAATTAACTCATGTTTATTACAAATAAAAACTTTTCGCATAAAATGCTTCATCAGGCAAAACATCTAGAAAACTAATAGCACATATTTATATACCTAAGAAGAAGAACATGATTCCAACAAATAAAACATTCAATTTACTGAGTGACACTAATTTTATTTGGTTATGCAGTTCTCTCAAAATTTGTTTGATACTAAAGCTTCATTAAGACCCAGGTATTGTGCCCTGAAATGAATGATCCACTTACCACTTACTCTTTTCTTTCTCTGTCAAAATTTTCATATCCCCTCCCCTCAGATTGTCGAAGTATTACAAGTTAGAACTTCAATGAACAAACTGTAATACTTCGAAAGTCAAAAAAAAAAAATGTGAAGCCTAAAAAAAAAAAAAAAAAAAAAAACAAAAAACAACACTCTATGCTGGGGGGCAAGCCTCCGTTACTTAAATATGCCAACTCTGAGATCGCACTTCAGTGCAACACAGTGCGGAAACGGAAGATTTCCATTTCCTACACTGTAGCGTGATCTTGAAGTTGGTGTATTTAAGTAGTGTGGGGGGTGCAGGGGGGCTTGCCCCCCTGCTTACACCCTTTAGTTTTTTTTTGCATTGAAAATGCCATTGACATAAATTCAAACTTTTAATAGTTCGATCGCTTGAGTTCGATGTTTAGTGATTCGAACTATTAAAAGTTCGATGATGTGATATAGACCTCCTCCCCTAGTATGTTCAAACACTACATGTAAAATCATGAATTCAAATGTATGTATGCTGTTTGTATTCTTTATATGTTTAAATAATGCATGATTTTCTACACACCTTTTTATATCAGATAAAAGACCACATATTCTTTAAGTTTCATTCTTTTTTCCTTAGGTAAAAAGCATTGCATTGATGACACTTTGCCATGTAAACAAAATTTTTACTATCACAGGTACCATAGGCTCGAGGAGTAAATTCTTTCCTATTGAATGGATGTATAATCATTTTCCATTTGTGTGTGTGTGTGTGTGCGCGCGTGTGTGTGTGTGTGTGTGTTTATATATATATATATTTGCAATATTTGCATTTATTCCATTTATAAGTATCTTTACTATTTAATTTCTTAGTAGTAGTACATTTTATTTGTTTTTTATAATATAGTCTATTCTAACGAAAGCCTGGTCCTTCATTATTTATGTCTTTCAATTCTGACACTTGCGATAATACTGTCCAATGCTTCTTTATAATATTTCTAATACTCAGAGTATTCCTATTATATGTTAATATACATCAACAAATATTATTACTTTTACTATCACATTTAGTAGCAGCATTATGATTATCAGAGAATATTGGTTGTAAATCAGTCTGTCTATTATTTATCACTTCATATTTTAACTGATCTAATTTATTTAAATATCTCCTTCAATAAAAGTCATTTGCTCATAGGTTGGTACTAGGCTATCAGCCCTAGGGTCTATACAAGCCTAACCATAACAATTCCCTGGCTATTACTTCCATGGACCACTGTCTAACAGGGCAATTGACGTGATCCCTGGGGTAAATTTCCTATCTCCCATCCAATTATCATGGTTCTTTTTGAAGAGGGCCAAAGAGAAGCTCAGCTTGACATGTATGGGCAGTCTATTCCAGAGTATGGGGAGTCTCTGGGTCAGGAACCTATCCCTCTAGCATGTTTTCTTCATTGTGATGACCTGGTTTAGATCCCTGGAACGTGCGGCTCTGAGGGACTAGGATTTCTTTAAGTGTAGCATGTCCAACAGCTCTGGGTTTGACACAGCCTTGTATGTTAAGCAGAGATCGCCTCTGAGCAGGCGATATACGACAAGAGTACAGCTGGAGTTTTTTTTTAGACGGTCAGCATAGGGCATCTACTTTAGGATTTGATTCTTTTAGTGAGGTATTTCTGTGGCCTTTCCAGTTGTTGCATATGTCTTGTGAGGTACATACCAGACTCTATTATGGGTCTAATGAGGGATGAGTACAGTGGGACAATGACCTCATTTTTTCTGGATGAAAAGCCCTTAATGATGAGGTGTGCCACATAGAAGGATTTCCTGACTGTTGTGGCAATGTGGTTATCGAAGGTGAGACCACTGTCCACTTGTGCCCCTAAGTCCCTTATCACATTTTCGGTGTTTAGTGTACTGCCACTTATGTGGTAATTCATGGGTACATGTTTTTTCCCAAAGGGGATAACTATACATTTCTTGGCATTGAGCTTGAGCCCATGGCTCTAGCACCAAGCATGTTTCTGTAAGGCCCTTTTGTAGAATATCCACATAATTTGGGGATTCAATAATGGTTCCCAGTTTGCAGTCATCCCTTAGTGCTGATCTGTACTTCAGAGAAGTAGATGCCAAACAAGAGCAGTCCAAGGACTGAACCCTGAGGTACTCCACTTGTCTGGAGCTGGATTTTGAGTCGGCTACTTTTACAGTGTGGGTTCTGTCAGTAATCCAGTTGGCAACCCATCGAGTGACATAGAGATCAATGCCCAGCTTAGTAACTTTATCTATGATTCCAGTGTGTGGGATGGTGTTGAAGGCCTTGGCGAGATTCAGACAGGCTGTGTGGACCACCTTGCCCTCATCCACAGCTCTGGATACTGATTCAAAGAAGTCAATCAGGTTGAGGAGACAAGATCAGCCCTTGACAAAACCAAACTGGGTGAGGTCCAGTGTTTGAAGGTTGCCAATGTATTTCTTTATAAGTTCTATGATAATGCATTCCATGGCTTTGCAGATCAGGCTCATCAGACTGATGGGACGATAGTTCCTGGGATCCAAGGTGACTCCCCCCTTGTGGAGTGGGATAACTGCAGCTGTGTGCCACTCATTGGGCACGAAGCCTGAAGTGAGGCTATGATTAAACAAGACACTTAGGTAAGGTGCCAATTCATTTTGTAGTTCATGTAGTACACAGCATGGGATGTCATCTGGTCCCATGGATGCCGTATTCTTAGCTTTGGAGAGTGCATTTTTTACCTGTGTGGCCATGATTACCAGAATTTGCCAATCCTTTGGTATTCAGCTGGGCCCTTTAGGGGGTGGGGGAGTTGGCACTGACTATCTGCCAGGATATTGGCAATGTCCTTGGGATCGGTATATTTAATGCCATTGTGCTGTTGTAGCTCAGAACAGACCTGAGCATTGCCATTTAGATTCTTGATATAACTATAGAATGCCTTGTGGTTGTCCTTGGAATCTTAGGCGATTTTATTTTCGTAACTAGCTTTGGAGGATTTTATGAGGGATGTCAGCTTCTTACTGAGGCTAGTAAGGGAGTATTTTGCATCCTGGGATTTTCCTCATCTGCAACAGTTTCTTCCTTCTGTTGTATAGTTTGTTTATGGCAGGGGACCACCAGATTGGCTTCTTTTTTTTTTTGGATAAGAGCATCTTGGTTATATTTGGAATGGCACTATTCATGCATGAGTGGATGTGCTCGTTCAGTGCCTTAATGTATGATTCAGCAGTCAAACTTTCAGTTCCTGTCTGAATGGGTGTCATGAAGTTTGCCACTTCTGACTTGAGTAGCATGAAGTTAGCATTGGAGAAGTTTTTTATGGAGGTTTCCCTATGGCGGGTGGGGGTGGTATGTGGACGTCAAGGGTGATTAACTTATGGTCAGACCTGACCAATGAGTGGGTGACCACTGGCATGGAGCATCGATCTCCCATGTTGGTAATGACCAGGTCTAGGATATTTGAGCCCCTGGTGGGATTAGTTGATTCAGGGCGTTGGAATTTATGAATTCCAAGAACCGTTGGGCTAAGGTGTTTGTGCCCAAATAGTTTTCCAAATTAATGGCAGGGTAGTTGAAATCATCCAGTATTAGGGTGTTTGGTTGTATCTTAATATTTTCCAGTATGTTTAGAAAGGTGTATCTTTGGGCATAGTGGGGGATCTGTAGCAAGCTACAATTTGGATTAGTGTCTTACCTAGTATTAGTTGTAACTGTAGAATTTCAGATGCATTGTGTTGGGCAACTAGCCTGGAGGTGTGAATATCCTTGGTGAATATGGACACTCCTACACCTTCAGTGTTTCAGTCCTGGTTTGGTGGCTGAAAAGTGTGGTAAGAGTTGTAGCCTGGTATTGCAGGGGTGCTCTCTGGAGCCTTGAACCAGGTCTCAGTTACCGCACAGATATCGATGTTCTCCATTTTTAGAAGTGCCTCGAGAGAGTGCATTTTGAGGTTTAGACTTCTAGCATTGAGTAACATTATCTTCACATTTTGCATGCTTATATCTGTTATGGTGGTGGTTTTGTCTTTGAGCCTTGCCTAAAAAAGGCACTATAGGGGTAACAAGGGCCTTTGCCAGTAACAATTTGTTCAATGAGCCAGTAACAATGCTCAATTTAAGTTAACAGATTAGCATCTTTTGTATTTAATCTAGCTAAATATGTAATTTGATTTTTTACAATACTGTCAAAAATAAATGGAAGCTGCATACTGTGATGATGTGAGATACTGCCAGCTATGCCAACAGACATAGGGCAGTGGATGTGTAACATATGCCAGCACAGCTAGCTAGAATTTTGTAAAGAATTATATGTCATTTGTATATAAAACTGATCTGCACAGATGCTTGTGTTTAAAAATGTATTTGTAAAGTTGCTTGTGTTAAAAAATGTATCAAGAGTGTGCCTTGCTGGACAAAAAAGAAATATACATGTATATCAGACTGTACTGTATTGTAACCGTTTAAATGTATACCTTTTAAAAGAGGATACTGGAAGAGAAGTAGTTAATCTCCGACTTTAGAAAATAGGAAGAAATTAAATTAGTGGGCATAGGCCATAAAGATGTTATCTCACAGTTTTGAATGAAGCCAGGATGTCTGCAAAAAGTATGGTTTATTAGCTCCTGTAGGAAGAGTGGATGTGTTTTATGACTTACAGGAGATGCAGTAGATCTTAGCAAGTCTCTGTGTGTGTGCATTATTGACACATATGTGCTAAATCCTGGCAGTTTCTAGCAATGGGGGGTTGCATGGGAACCATATGTATGTTATGTCATTCTGTAATTTAGGACAAAAATAATGTTTTAATACTAGCTGAGACTAAAGTATCATGTAGTCTCTTTTTGGAACCTGAGATCGAAGGATCACTCATACCTACTTCATCTTGCCTTTCTCTGGTAAGTGACCAGGGGATAGTAACTCTTGAGATCAGTCAAGAAAATATAGTGTGATTAGTTAGGTATCGTTTTTCTCTAACTGTGTGAACCTGTCCACCTGTGTTATTTTTAACATTTCCTGTGACTGAAACTCTGGTATTTACTGTAAATAGATATTTAACATTTTCATGTTCTTTTATTATTTATTAAATATATTTAAACTTTTCATTGTGGCTGGTCTTTTAGATAATATTTTAAGAGTATTCATATCTGTTTGGTGACTCTGTAGCCACTCCTGAAAGCCTTACTGCATTGGTCAAACTACCATTCATATTATAATTGGGTACCCTTGTAACAGCCTTAGAGTAGCTGCCTTGGGGGTGTCTGGTGGCAATAACTAACCTGTGCCAGCCTTTCAGTGTGTGCATGTGCAAATCAATTCTCAAAGAATGTGTGCGTCAGCTACTTGGATAAGGGACACAAAGCACTGGTTTCACAGAGAGTGGTATAGGAGTTAACTTGGACACTTGGCTGAGGACTTAACTCCACAGCTGTGCCACTGGGGAGCCTTACTGGGGACCTGGGGAGAGACAGAGAGAGAACCCCTGACCAGGGTTGAATCTGTTCCCTGTGTGCTCTTAATGGAAATTATGCTTGATTGCTTGGTGCAAAGAGCTGCATCTGGAAATACTGGGTGTATCCATCTTGTTCCAAGTGAACATTCCTCTCCAGTGCCAGTAGTGAGGATTCAGGTTCCTTGATTATATGCCAGAGAGGGGAAATGTCACACATACAATCACATGATAAATAGGTACATCTTTTAACTTCATTTTTATAAAGAGTAGTTTATATCTGTCCTTTTGCATTTTTAATTTAAGCAATATCTAGAAACTCAATCTGCATATAGTGAACTTTCTTATTAAATTTCAAAAAATATGTTGTACTATGTACACAAGATATAAATTTATTTAACATTTATAATGGGCCATCCTAAATCAAAAACAAATCATCATACATGAACACATACAAGCCTCTTGTAGAAGATTATGTTCTGAAAATGTCGGTTTAAATATTTTGAAAGAACATAAGTATTCCCACGAGTTCATAACAATATTGGCATATGTATTTGCCAGTAGTGTACCCATGACTAGACCTTTCATTTGTTTAAAGAATAGACTTTGAAACAGGAAAACATTATTAGTCAGTACAGTTTCAAGTAATGCACATATCAAATTTACATTTCAATTACTTAAAAAGAAGAGTGGTTTATAATATATTGTCTAACAAAATTAATGCCCTCATCATTAGGAATAGATATAAAAAGTGAGTCAACATCCATGAAATAGCAGTTAATATTATTTAGACTGGCAAAAAGTTGATGTAAAATCATTAATATCTAATTATAGTTGTAGATGTCTACAGACCTGATTTCAATTGATTTTTGTGATGGCTTTGGTAACCCACTCTCTGGATGAAACAAAGGGATGTAGGAAGGGATTATGCAGAGATTTAAGTATTTCAGGTATTCTGTAGATTATCGGAATAGTCACTGATGTTTGTCTATGAAAACTCAAACATCTTTAAAAATGTCACCATTCAAGAACAAATGGTGTATACTATAATTCGCTTCATTAATAATTTGTGTGACTTTACTTTTAGTTATTCATGTATATTCTGTTGGCTCTAACATATTAAGCATAATACATGAATAAGGAGCACTCATAACAACAATTCCACCTCCTTTATCAGCAGGTTTTATAATGATGTCATTATTCAAGGACAAAAAATATCACATCTTGCTGTTCACTAGTTAAATTATGAAACACTCTTATACACGTAACATTGTATATTTCAATAATTTTGTTTTCAACCATCTTTTCAAACACTGAAACAATAGGGCTACTAATGGATATAATTACTTCTTTTATAAACATTATTAGAAGTCTCATCTTGGCTACCAAACAAAAATTTTAAACTACATTTTCTAATAAAAGGTTTAAACTACATCAGTACCTGTGAAATATCTACAGTGTCTGCTGGTTCAAAGGTTCAACCCTTATTAAGGACAGGGTATTCCTGTTCATTCAGTTGATGTTTAGATCAATTCAAGACTATGCCATTTACAAGTACTTGATGCCTATTCGATGAAAAATCAAAAACAAGTTCATTTAATGTTTTGGCTGGCTCCTTGTAACCAATCATTTCTCTGACTTCACATTTTTCATTCATACCCGATAACTGTAGCTCCACTGATACAGTAGCAGGACAGGAAGAGGCTCTTGTTGTAGGGTAGGAAAATCCAGGGGATCTAAAGCAGTGACAAGGTCTGCATCGATAACAGTCTCTGTATTCCCTTGCATGTGATCATTTGTAGATAATGACTGTATAGGATTTATATCCACAGATAATATGGATTCTACAGGTAATATAGATTTAGCAGACCACCTGTCTACTGCCTGAGTATGCCCCATCTTCTTCATCTCATCCTGATTCTGATTGAGCCATGTAAATACATGGCCTTTTTTGAAATCATTTAGGTCTCATTTCAACATACACATTTTGACTTCTATTAATTTATGCTCAAATGCTGTTATTTTGTCAAGTTTTTCACTTGACAAAAAGGAGTGTATAGTAGATTCAGTGCCAGCTATCAAGTCATTATATCACTCAGTCACTTCTATCTTCAAATTTATTTTCATAGCCTAGTTTCAAAAAAAAAAAAAAAAACAGATTCATAGCTTTCATGTACTACATGGAACAATTTAGATTAATCAGTTGACACTGTTTAAATAGCTCAGGGTACTTGTCTTGATATGTAGGCATTTTAATAATATGTAGCCCATGTGGGACAGTTTTTATTTGCAGATATGCAATGAAACTTAAACACTGCCACTGGAGTCTCTTCAACATTTGCATTTTTGATTTGAAAACATCCAGTTTACCTCTGTTCTCATCTAATGACTTATTGTTTGAATTCAAATCATAGACCATCAATCAATTTGTCATTAAAATCCTGTAATAACGGATTTTGTTGAATTTCAATTAAATCTTGGATAGACTTGACAGACTGCTGCTGCGCGTTACTAGAAGAGGGTATATTGTATAAAATGGTCATGTTAACTAGTGTATTCCAAGAAAAAATAAGTAAAGTAAATAATACGCTAAGTTATAAATCTGGACTCACCAAGTAAATAAAAAATATATGTCAATAAATAGTCTGCAGCCAAAAGCTGTAATAAAATCCAGAGGATGAACTCACGGTTATTGTAAGCAAAAACTTTCACATAAAATGCTTCATCAGGAAAAACATCTAGAAAACTAAAAGCACATATTTATATATTCAAAAAGAACCACACAATTCCAACAATTAAAACATTCAATTTACTTAATGTGACACTCATTTTATTTGGTTATGCAGTTCCTTCAAAACTAGTTTGATGCTAAAGGCTTCATTAAGACCTGGGTATTGTTCTGCCCTGAAAAGGATGATCCATTTACTCTCTTCTTTCTCTGTCATATTCTTCATATCCCTACAGTCCTAAGTCCTAAGCAAAGAAGAAAGTAACTTTAACAGTTATCTAAAACATTACAGTAGTATCTCCTTAAGGGGTCATTTGCATATATATCTCATGGACCTCCACTGCAGGAAGTGTGAAGTATTATACAATGATGACTCTACCTTAGTTGAGTCTTTTCTTTAAGTTTTTAGTGAATTGTATGCCTGTGTCACCTTTTTAACTTTTGGTTTAGCTATTACTGAGATATTGTGTGGGCACCTAAATGCTTATGGACAGCAGACTTGATATTAAGCTCTGAGTTGTGCAAACAATCCACTTATTCTGTACTGATGAGCTGAGAAAAAGGGCAAAACACTGCATGTAAGCTAATGGGGTTTTGCTTGACCTGAAAACTCCAGTAGAGATTAAAGAAGTGAAAAGTCATGGGCATTCAGAAGTCTGAAACAATGGCATTTGCATAGATCCCATGGGTCTTCACTACAAGTCGTTTATGTTATTACACAATAAAAACTCTATCTTATGCTATGAAACAATGAAACCCAGTTGCTTGTATTATACTTCTATTGCATATCCTTGTAAGTGGTCTATTACAGAGTAGTGTTAGACAACAGCCTAATGTTGTTTATAAAAAAGAAAAAAAATGTTTCTTAATACACTTTCTTATACTAATATTGAGTACTGCTCCATGTTATGATTGTCAGTTTTGTAGTTATATTAACAGAAGTAATGAATTTAGGCATCCAGTCACAGAAACAAATCATTTTTGACATTTTACAACTTGTAAATCTATAAATGTGATTTATTTGGCAGCTTGTGGTAAATGTGTTTGTTTTTATATTGGCAAGACTAATAGGATGCTAAAAGAAAGTATATCAGAACATCTTTCTGATATATGTAGGAAAGTTAACAGTAATGTCATGGCTAAGCATATTATGGACATGCATAAGCCTCATAAGTTTACATTTAGAGTGATTAGAACTATTAGTATGAATGGTAGAGGGAGTGATGTTATATTAAACACTGAGTGTACTGAATATAAGTAGATTAATCACTTTCATGCAGATCGCTATCCAAGATTAAATGAGACTGTTAGTGTTAAACCTATTTTAACAAAAAGATCATGTATTTAATTAACTGCTTAATTAGATAATTGTTTTATTTAATTATTTTGGCTGCTTTCTGATAGGTCAGTAATTTGTGGTGTCCATAAGAATGACTAGAGTTCATTTTATAGCGAGTATTAAAAAGAGTTTATCTCGAAAGCTTTGCCATTAAATATGTTTTTTATACATTCCATTGTGTTTGTGATTTGTTAAGAAGTGTAGATCACTAATCAAAAAAGGACCTGTTTTATACCCAGTCTGGGACTACTGTCCAGGTAAGTGACTTGTTCAAATGCACACAGTATACAAATGGAGAATGAATTAATCAAATTGCACACTACATAGAGAGCCTTAATCTTCAATAGCAAAAGGAATCTTGAAATTAAAACAGGTGATGAAAGGGATGTAAAGCTATATTAGTGGTATTTTCTCACAAATTGGTAACTCCACATCTGCGTGTGTGTGTGACTGCATACTTGCATTCACTCGTGTCAAAGATAGACATATAATCCAAATGTTTCTTCCCCATGTGGCATTAATATGTTAAATCTTGGAACGTCACTGTGTTAAATCTCAAAATTTCACTGCACAGTCCTGTTAGGGCAAATCAATTGCTGTCTAGGAAAGCTGGGTGTTGTACAAACTGGGAATTTGGTATATGAAAGTTCAGAGGTTGAGAGCCTGCAGTATGAATGTCCCACTACTCTATAATAGGTCACTTGCAAGGATATTCAACAGAGGTGTAATCCAAGCAACTGGATTTCACTATTTCATAGCATAAGCTGGAAATTCTACTACAACAGAACATATTCTGAATTTATTAGATACTTTTATGAACAACATTTTTGCTAACTGTTGTATTTAAATGATTGTGGTCATAATCAAAATGAAATGAAAGGATAACATTTACAGTCCAACAGGACACAGAAATAGAGGTATATTTTATTTTATTTCACCAATGTAGGTGCAGCGGTAGCATTATCACCTCACAGCAAGAGGTTCTCCCGTTCAATTCTTGACAGGAGCGCCTTTTGTGTGGAGTCTGCATGTCTTCCCCGCGGTCGATTGGCATTTGAAAGACATGCACGAATGGACGTGCCTTCGTTGAAGGTTGGGAGTCAAGCTGGCACCTTGGCACCGTGAACATCTACTGCCAATCATTAGCGGACCGGAGTTCCGCTGTGGCGACCCCTAACCGGGAAAAGCCGAAGGAACTACAATGTATTTGTTAACTGGAGTAGAGCACTGATCCACATGGACCTTTCTCAGACTCAGTTTGACAGCATGATCTGGTTAAATGACTTGCTCAGAGCCATCAAATAAGCAAATCAGGGCCGAATGAAATGGCTCATTAACAACTTATAGCTAAACACTTGCATTAAATGTCAGAAAGTTTATTTATTCATTTGTTTAATTATAAACAAATGATTTACTTTGGTAAGCAGGTAAAAGTTCAATGACTAATATTAGTCATGCTATAATACATTTAAAAATTGGTGAACAAAGCAAATGAGGATACCGAATAGATGAAAAATGGAGATAAAACATGGACAAAAAGGGATTATAAGCTGCCTATGGTTTATCAACTAAGCAATAAGTACAAATCTATTAACAGCTGAAAAACTAGTATTACACTAATACCTACTCGGTAAGCACATAGGACAACTATGCATGCCCAGATAATCTATCTGCCATGAGAACTGATTTAAGCTAGCAAACAAAATTACAATGAGCTTTATTACCTCATAAGAATGGCATTAGGTTCCACCATATAAATGCCAAGGAGAATTACATTTCACTCCTTCAAAGCTGATGCCTATTTTGACCTGTACCCTTCTCATTATAAAAGTGCCTCCATGAAGTCCTGAATGTGTGCTAAAAAGAAGGCCAGAACTTCTCATTCAAAGAACATATCTGCCTTAGTTCCCTGACGATGACGATGTTATCTCCAGTGGTATGATGAGATGGTTAAAAACACTTTGGTCAAACTTGCATAAAATACTCACTGAAGGAATTTCTGTGAAAATATCCTTCATTGAGTGTGTGGTCTCATTCAAGGAAATGTGTACTTTCCTTATCATGAGTTTGTTTTAAACTATCATTGGGACAGCAGTTAATTTCTTTGTAGAAATATAACAACCTTCCTGTTAACATTTCTGTTTGATAGGTAACTCCAAAAAGTGGAAAACTAACTCTTAACTATGTGAAACAAATGGACATCATGAGGAACACCTATTATCAGCTTTACCTAAGATGCATACAGCATCCTTAATTGTTTCTTCCTAAATACTTAATAATGAATCATATTAATTCATAAAGAGTTTTATCTACCCCAGAAATCTGTTAATAGTAATAATCATAATGATTATGTGACAGTCTCTTTCAGCATGGAACAGAGACCCTTAAAAACTCTAATAACGACATTCCTTATCATGAGGTGCACTTGAAAGGTATGGCTTTCTAATTTTACTTCTGTTGGTCAGTTAAGTGGACTGCTTTGTGGACTTACTTCCATCGTGACCTGGGCCTCAAAGGTAAAGGCAAATAAATATAGGTTATAATACAAAATGCAAGTGCCAGAAATACAGGTAAGTTGTAATAGAATGATATGGTGGTAACAATGCAACTAAATGCTAACACTGAAGACATTGACAAGTTAACGTAAATACAAATCAATAATGATGATAATGATCATAATAATAATAAGACATATATTGATAAAATGTCACCAGCGTGGGAAGTTAATGCTATCTAGGCATAATACAATCAGGGAGACACTTCCAGGATAAAAGAGAAAAAAAAAAACATTTTCTTTAAACAAAGGCAGTCAAATTCCACTCTCCATTTTTCTTGCGAAAGTGCATTTTTGCTAAAATGCACTTTCGTGAAAGTGAGCTCGCTGTGGTGCATTTCGATTTAACGTACTTTCAAAGTACAGACTAGAACCCATATGTGTATATATATATATATATATATATATATATATATATATATATATATATACATACATACATATACATAGAGTGAATTACTTAAATTAGTCAAATACTACTTAAGTCAACATGCATAATGTCAAATCAAACTGATCAACTTTATGCATCTAGACATGAAACTACAAATGTGCTGAGAATCTTGGAGAATGCAAAAAAGAAAGCATTATTTTTTTGCAGAGGGACAAGCCTCCCCTGCTAAGTATTTTCACCTACCAAGGGACTGTTGATCTTGCACATCTGTCAACATTCTACCTAGTTGACCAAACTGTTGCAACTAAAGAGATGTTGCTCAAAGTTTTGACCTTATTCATCTCACCCATATATTTATTTATTCTGGGATTTTTATGTATAGTTCTAATCCCAGATTTATTTTGTAGGCTTCATTATTAAAAGCATAATAAGCCAAACAAAACTTGACTCACAGCAGACAATAGCTAATACAGAAAAGGCATACGGATTTCAATCTGTAAATATTTAACTGATGGAATTGATTTGGTAAGGATGCATTGCACAAATTCTAAATAATCTACCCAAATACAATTGCGTGCGTGAGTGCGCCCACACACACACACACACACACACACACACACACACACATTAAAGATGAATGTTTGCCGATATAGGCATTACTAAAGTTTGAAAAAGTTCTGTCACAACTCCTGGATTTGGTGTTGTCATGGTAACAGCCCTACTGGATTTAAGGTGTCATTACTTGTATTTTGTCCTACAGACTTTCATGTGCATAACTTGTTCATTCATTACAGTGCAAGGGTTCTGCTTGTCATTTACTGTGCAGAAATATTGCTGATAAATCCTACTCAGCTTTATTATAAACAAATGATGAGGCAGAGTTTCATAAACTTTGCTCAGGTCAAGAAAGGCTGCATCTTCTATCAAATGACTTATCATCAAGGGACAAAATGGTAGAAAAACGTGAGAAAGTGATAATGGAAACTTTAATAAGTTAAAGCTGACTCTTTTTGAATAGGTTTTGGTGTCAGGTATTAAAGTGCATGAAATTAAACAGAAATTGTTATCTAAGGAAACTCTGGTTATTTTAATATTTGATTTGAAACCTTAAGGTTTAAATAACAAACACGGTTTTAATATTTTGTTTTGATTGATGTACTAGATGACTTTCTGTGGCTTTTATTGAGTTGAGTGCCTTTTCTTGTTTTAAATCAAATGGATTATCTGTACTCCTAGTTCTTGCTGATTTGTTTTGAATTGTTTTTCAGCCATTGGAAGAAGATACAACTTGGTATTATTTAAACATATTTTGGTGACCTAAAGTGTTTTATGTTGAAGAGAAGTCTACTGCAGTGTTGGTCAATTATTTATTTGATTTGGAAAGAGTCGGACGCTACGTGAACCTGTATTTTTTTCTTGGTTACTTTTGGCTGTCGCATGCTGTTGGAATTTCTTGATTGATTTATTAATTATTTAATTGTGTGTGTTATTAATGTTTTTGTGTCATGCAGTTTGTTTCTGTGTGTCTTTAGGCTTTTCCCGGTTAGGGGTTGCCACAGTGGAACTCCGGTCCTCTAATGATTGGCAGTAGACTTTTACGTGCCGAGTTGCCGGCCCTGATGCACAACCTTCAACGAAGGTAAGCCCATTCACGCATGTCTCCACACAGAAGATGCTCTAGCTGAGAATCGAACAGGACGTCTTACTGTGAGGCAACAACGCTACCGCAGCACCACCATCGCAGTCTTTTGTGTCATGCAGTATAGAGTGTTATTCAAAGGATGCATTGTGATAATGCAGGGTTTTACTCTGAGAAGGAAGTAGTTGAGGTAAGCGTGACATGAAATAAAGAGCTGTATGGTTTTTAAGTGCACTGTGAATTATTGAATGTTTTTAGTCATTTTATATGAACTGTTTAATCTTAGATTATCCACAGCCTTTGTCCACAAGTTCTGGTGCATAGCAGTAATGATGCCACCCCACAAAGGTAGCCCCTACTACTGATTCTTGCAATTAGGTCCTTTAGTTTGATGACTCATCTTCCAAAGCTGAGCAATATATTACAACTAACTTCATAAACGGATATTAAAAATGTCATCATGCTAGACCCGCAGCAGTTTAAATTTGTCAAGGGTAGGTCTTGTTTAATGAATCTGATTAACTTCTTTGAGAGGGTGACAAAGGCTGTTGACAGCAATCGGTAATTTGTTGTGCAAAACACCATAAAGGTCATGGGTAATCGAGACTCATATACATGAGTCTAAAAAAAAGGCATGGGTAAGTGAAGTAATTTAGACATGCTAGGAGTCTGGACGTGTATCAGGCTTTCGAAGGGTGCATTTTTCTTTTTCTCCATAGTTTCTTCTATTACATCTGCCTTAATCTCTTCCTTTTGTATCAGTCCTGCTCCCCTTTCCCCTTGCCATCTCTTCCTACCTCCTTCTCCTCTCCCTCCAGCTGTTAGCTGCTACACTCTAAGTGAATCTCTATCTACCATTACTCTGCTCTTCTCCATTATCACAAAATAGCATAAAAAGGAAGGATCTGACATTAACTGGAGAAAACCAACTGAAGGGCTGAAAGATTTTCCATAAATATTAAAGAGCTTTTTTTGTAGTTCTGTAAATGACAGAAACAGCAAAGAAAATCTCAAGTCTAGCTACTGCACAGCATTATGAGAGGACTGGAGAGCTAAACATGAGGTTTTCAGTGCTGAGCTGACTGCATGCACTGTGAAATCCTAGTGCTGAGCTGACTGTGTGCACTGTGAAATCCTAGTGCTGAGCTGACTGTGTGCACTGTGAAATAATAGTGCTGAGCTGAGTGCACTGTGAAATCCTAGTGCTGAGCTGACTGAGTGCACTGTGAAATCCTAGTGCTGAGCTGACTGTGTGCACTGTGAAATCCTAGTGCTGAGCTGACTGTGTGCACTGTGAAATCCTAGTGCTGAGCTGACTGAGTGCACTGTGAAATCCTAGTGCTGAGCTGACTGTGTGCACTGTGAAATAATAGTGCTGAGCTGAGTGCACTGTGAAATCCTAGTGCTGAGCAGACTGAGTGCACTGTGAAATCCTAGTGCTGAGCTGACTGCACTATAAAATCCTAGTGCTGAGCTGACTGAGTGCACTGTGAAATCCTAGTGCTGAGCTGACTGAATGCACTCTGAAATCCTAGTGCTGAGCTGACTGCACTATAAAATCCTAGTGCTGAGCTGACTGCACTATAAAATCCTAGTGCTGAGCTGACTGCACTATAAAATCCTAGTGCTGAGCTGACTGAGTGCACTGTGAAATCTTAATGCTGAGCTGACTGCACTATAAAATCCTAGTGCTGAGCTGACTGCACTATAAAATCCTAGTGCTGAGCTGATTGAGTGCACTCTGAAATCCTAGTACTGAGCTGACTGCACTATAAAATCCTAGTGCTGAGCTGACTGCACTATAAAATCCTAGTGCTGAGCTGACTGAGTGCACTCTGAAATCCTAGTGCTGAGCTGACTGCACTATAAAATCCTAGTGCTGAGCTGACTGCATTATAAAATCCTAGTGCTGAGCTGACTGAGTGCACTGTGAAATCCTAGTACTGAGCTGACTGCACTATAAAATCCTACTGCTGAGTTGACTGCACTATAAAAGCTTAGTGCTGAGCTGACTGAGTGCACTGTGAAATCCTAGAGGTTGAACAGGAGTCAGTGCATCACTTTGCATTACATTATATAGAAGATTTTGCCATCTGTTATGAATTGCAAGTGGACTTTGAAATTTAAAAAGAAAAAAGTAGAGGAATTATGAAAAGAAAATTAAATGAAACATAATAATAGTCAATGTAAATGTGGGTCTTTGCACAGACAACTTACCAAAAGTTCAAATTACGATTAAAGGTACACAAATTCCATTTTTTTTGTTATGTTAGTGAAATAATAGACGAAGACTCTTTAGCTGAAGGGAACATCCCAAAAGTTGGGCAAGAAAAATATCCTGTAGAAGATCGCTATATGAAGTAATAATTTTGGCACAAAGTATTAGCACTCCGAGGAAAAAAAAAGATTTTTATTCTAGAAAATAGTATTTCAGGTTGTGGGTTATGATTACGGCATCAAAAGTTAATGTTTGTTTTTTCATTCTCAAAAAACAACTTGAGATAACAGAAGAATATAGCTATATAGCATAATTTTACTCAGATAATACTTCATGAAGGGAACATTTCCAGTATTTAAAACTTGGAACTGGATAAAAATGTTCAAGCTCTGTTTCAATTTTGACAGCGTTAATGGAAAGTATCAAAACATTTAATTAATGAAAACATTTAATTAATGATAGCCATAAAATAGTACAAAGAATAATAAATCTCCTTTAACTGGTATGTTTAAAAACCTTGTTCTCATACAGAAGTGTAGAAGACTATGGAAAGTACCTGATGGTATTTCTTATCAGAGGAGTTATTAT